>NW_022107432.1:18863840-18915646 GCF_000313985.2 Echinops telfairi | reverse complement strand
GGGACAGGAGGAGAATCAAGGGAAATAGAGGAAAGAGCTGGGAGGAAAAAGGCATTTATAGAGGTCTAGATAAAGACATGTACATATGCAAATATATTTATATGAGGAAGGGGAGCCTACATTTATAGGTTTAGTATTAAGGTTTAAAATATTTTATAAAGAAAAAAATACCACTACTTACTAAACCCTGACATGCCCCTACCTTACCCACTACTGGTGGTCTTCTATATTGGTATGGGACTTGTCCCATCTCTTTGGGTATACATACTGTTTATCCTACATGCAAAGCCTAGAAAATGCTACTTCCTCAGTAGACCTACCCTGCTGCCCAAGGGCAAAAGTTTCTCTCCTCTAAATTGCTAGGATACTTGATCTACACCTCTCTCACATTTACACATCTTTATGTGCACAGTCTCCATGTCCCCACTGTGCTGGAAACCGCTTATGTGTACGATCCATGCCTGATCCTTGAAGGCTGACCAGATATTCGTCTAAGTTAGTGAGTGCTGCTCAGACATAACCACAACTGAACGCTTATTTTCTCACAGTATAGGGGGCTAGAAGCCTTAAATGAAGGCACAACTCTAGAAGTCTCTCTCTCCCCACCTCTGGTCTCTTTTCAGCTTCTGTTTCTTGCATTTTTAGAGAGCTCAAGTGGCCTGCCAGGCATCTTCTCTGGCCACGTCTCTGCTTGGTTGTTCCCTTGCTTACTCTGCTGTTTTCAGATCTCAAAGAGATTGATCTCAGACACACATCTTACTCTGCTGTATTTATGATGTTCTGACAAAAGGTGTATTTTGTCCTTTAATCTACCTGTCGCACTAACTCTTCTCAGAAAAAAAAAAAAAAAAACGAACCAGACTCCCTTGTCTGTTGCATGTTGGTTTGGGAGGGAACCCGAGCTGAAACTCTCCTCCCTCCGAGTGATCAATGTGCTTACTTGTTCGCTCACAGAAGTTGACACTCTGGCTGAGGTTGTTGCCCTGACAGTTGCAGCTCCGGAAGGATCTTTCCGTGTGAAGGTAGCATTGCTGGGGATCAAGGCACGTGGGTGGAAACCAGGCGTAGCCATCCTCACAAGCACACTGCAGGCCTCCGTTCACGCTGCTACAGTCTGCAGGGGCAACAGTTTGGTACCATGTGGGCTGGTTAACGGTTTTGAATTCTGATCCCGGACTCGGGCTCAGAATCTGAACCTAGTATTTCTTAGGAAAAAATCAGAGGCATAACAATAACTGGTAATCTGCTCATGATAAGGAAATGTCCGACCCAATGTCCAATGCTGAGCTTGTGACAAGAAACGTAAAACCCAAACAAAACTAGTTGTGGTTGTCGGGTTGCCTCCAAGTCAGGATGACCCAAGCATGCCAGAGGAGAACAGTGCTCTGTAGGACTCTCAGTGGCTGCTCTGTCAGAAATGGACAGCCAGGCCTTTCCCCCTCCCCACCCCTCAATAATCTCATTTTCGTGATCACTCATATCCATATTTACTTATTTAGCATATTCATCTCATTAACATGAAAGAATGATTGTCCTTGATTTCTGTAAGCTTTTTTCAAAGGTGCTTAAAACAAAATTAATATCCTAGTAGGGATTGAATTATATTAATATTCTATTTAGTTACTTAACATAAAAGATTTTAGATAAAACTAAATCTGCCTTTAATTTGAATGTATACATACCCTACGACAATTTGGTACAGTTCGTACATAACATGTTAGTTAACTATTTATCTGAATATGAATACCTTTCTATTCATAAAAAATTAAAGGAACACTACTGGCTACACTAAAATATTGTTAACAGTTGTTGTAGTAATTATAATACTAATTTTATGCCTGTCACAAAGTAGCATCTATTGTTATTACATACCTCAAAATCTTAATACAGTAAGTTTTACAAGGGTTGGTTTTTAACTGTGGGTTGTATGTAAACTGGATGACCACACCCAGAAATTGTCTATTTATATATAAGCACATTTAAAGTTAGTCTGGGTGACGTCAAACTGCCAATCTTTCAGATGCAACTGTGCAGGCATCTTTTTTTTTTTTTTTTCAATCTAGGGACTCCATCAGAAACCAAGCACACGGAAAGTTTGCATCCGAAAGGACACATGGCCAGAGGATCGTCCTTGCGGTGGGAGAGAAGAAATCAAAGAGCTAATTGAGGATTTTTAGAGCGTGTCTGGCAAGTGTCTCAAGAAATGCCTTTCTCTACCACCACACACCGACCACCATTCCAAGGAAGTCCTTAAAGACAGACAGACTAGAGAGGACTGAAGACGGCTTTGGGATCGGTATGTTGGCACGCTCCAGCAACCCATCCTGGACAAGGTACTCTCATCTACATGACCTAAAATCCCCACCAAAAGCCCTTCCTCTTTCTAATAGACAAAAGAGGAGTGAAAACATGCACAGAGTCCTGCAGTGAACGGGAAGGATTTTAGAAATGAAAACATGAGGAGTGTTTTCATCTCTTTTCTGTCATATTACCAATTGGGCAACTTTGGTTGAATTTTCGAATACCTCTGAATCTCAGTTTCTTCGTGTATAAAATTTAAATAATAACAGCTACTTCTCCGTTGATTATAATTGTTATATCAATTCAAAGACAGTGTCTAGGGATGTCCTAAAGCCTAGCGTGTTAGTCTTGGTACTTTAGAGAAACAAATCCACAGAAACTCATGTATGAGAGAGAGGGTTTTTTTTGTTTTTTTTATGGAGATCACTGTACCACTTTATTTAATATCATTATACTTTTTAAAAATCATTTTATTAGGGGCTCATACAACTCTTATCACAATCCATACATACATCAATTGTGTAAAGCGCATTTGTACATTCATTGCCCTCATCATTCTCAAAATATTTCCTCTCCACTTAAGCCCCCGACATTAGGTCCTCATTTTACCCCTCCCTCCCCACCACCCCTCCCTCATGAGCCCTTGATAATTTATAAATTGTTATTTTATCATATCTTGCCCTGTCCGATGTCTCCCTTCACCCACTTTTCGGTTGTCCGTCCCCCAGGGGAGGAGGTGACATACAGTTCCTTGTAATCAGTTCTCTCTTTCCTACCCATTCTCCCTCTACCCTCCCTGTTTCGCCACTCACACCACTGGTCCTGTAGGGCTCAGAGAGTTTTTTTTATAAAGGGTAAGTGCACATCAAGAAAGCATCCCAACCCAGTGCTGCCCAAGCCCACATGTCCAACATTAACCCATATGTCCGACACCAATCCGCAAAGTCCTCTTCCATCTCATAAAACACATGCAATGATGCCGACTGCAGGAGGAAAGCCGAGTCCGTGAACGTGTAAGGATTTCAGCGTTGACAGGGGTCTCCACACGGGTGCTCCAGCACCCAGGGCTGCATCGGGGTAGATCCATGCTGCTTCTCTTTGGGGATGTCTTATAGGAAGTTAGCCTTGCCAGCTTAAGCAGGGAACTGGCTAAGGCAGCTGCACCCTGGTCCGACCATCACAAAGCAAGCGACCCAAGAACTCAAAAGGCGAGGCTCACTGAGTCATTTATCCCTCTGCCCTTCAATTAACCCCACATGTGTTTATTGGCCAGGTTGGCACAATAAACTAACTACCTCCCTTAGGGTAATCACTAAAAACAAAAATAATAACAATAGCAAAAGAATACATGTAAGGAATAAGGCAATAATGGAGATGAAATGAAAGCTTATCGGATACTCAATCCAAAACAAGTTAGAACAATAAAGAAAAAGAAAGCAAGGAGAAGAAAACAAATAGAAGTTCACTCCTTCTCCCAGGGGTAAGCTGCCTGGTATGCCTGTCAGGAGGTCCCAGCAAATCGGATTGGCTCTGAGACTTCAACTGTGTCTTGCACTGACCAATCCTCATTTCACTCCTGCTCCAGTTACCATCATCCCTAGATCCCCGCAGGAGCCTCCTATTGGTTTTCCCCATTCTCCCACCCTTATTGTCTCCCCTCTCCCATTGCCAATTCTACACACAGCAGCCAGAGTGACCTTTTACAAACAGAATTCAGATCATGTTCTTTCCCGGCTTAAAGCTCTTGGTGAACTTCAAATCCCACACAGAATGAAAAGCTAAGTCCTTGTAGTTCCATACATGTGATTCCTACCTTCTGGGTATATTTCATACCTCTCTTTCCCTCTTTCAAACATCCCCAGTCACATTGGCCTTCTTGTTCCTCAAATGTGGCCAGTATCCTGCTGCCTCATGACCTTTATGTTTACCGATCCCTTTGCTTGAAATGCCATGCCCCTAGACAATGACATAACTTATTCCTTTACTTCTTCTGGGTCTCTGCTTTAAGTCACTCAAGCAGACACGCTCTATTTAAAATAGTCAATCCTCCTACCACTCTGAACTCTCTTTATATTTCTTCATTGTATTTATCTCTGCACAATGTACAACAGTACACATACATCTCCATGGACATCATAGGTATCTTATCATGAACAGATGCTTATTTTTCATTTTCTGCACCCTTCTACTTGATTGATGGTGTAGTGGTTACGTGTTGGGCTGCTAACCTCAAGGCTAGCAGTTCAAATCCACCAGCTGTTCTGCAGGAAAAAGACGGAGCTTTCTGGTCCCAGTCTCACACCCCCACAGGGGCAGTTCTACCCTGTCCCATGGGGTCACTATGAGTCAGAGTTAACTTCATAGAAATGAGTTTGGTTGTTTTTTCCCCCTTTGGTATGGTGTGGTTGTGAGGTGACATCAAGCTGGTTCCAACTCATAGGAACCTACATACAACAGAATGGGACACTACCCTTTCCTGAGCCAGCCTCATACAGTCATTGCTATGCTTAGGCCCATTGTTGCTTAAGTCACTACATCATTCTATCTCATTAAGGCTCTTCCTCTTTGTCACGGAACCTCCACTTTACCAAGAATGATGTCCTTCTCCAGGATTTCATCTCTGACAACATATCCAAAGTACAGGAGACAAGATAGTGCCATCTCACTTCTGAGGAATGTTCTCTTTGTATTTCTCAGACAGATTTTCTCCTTCTTCTGAAAGTGTATGGTACGTACAATATTCTATGCCAACATCATAATTGAAAGGGATCAATTTTTCTTGGGGCTCCCTTTTTTATAGTCAGCTTCTGTGTGCCTACGAAGTGATTGAAAATTCCATGACTTGGTATGACGTCATTTTACTTCTTGACTGCTGGTTTGGTGTTTTCACTGATTCTGCTAATCTGTGTCCCCACTTGTGCAACTTGCTGTCTTATGCAAATTGTCCAACTGCTCTGAACCCTCCTAGTGTGGTCACCCTTGCTGCTTACCAAATAGTTCTTGCTCTTTTCCAGGCAAATGTCAGATTGCACATTCTGGCCCCTTGAAATTGTACAGGGTAATGGAATTATTTCTGGCTAATAGACTGTGCATAGAATTGATGTCTGTTCTTTGTTCTGTTAAACTGGCATTCCATATGCTCACCTTCCCAACACAATCACTGAAGACAAAGCGGGTGCATAAGCAAATGTGGTGAAGAAAGCCGATGGTGCCTGGCTATCAAAAGATATAGCATCTTGGGTCTTAAAGGCTTGAAGGTAAACAAGCGGCCATCTAGCTGAGAAGCAACAAAGCCCACATGAAAGAAGCACACCAGCCTGTATGAACATGAGGTGTCAATGGGATCAGGTATCAGGGATCAAAGAACAAAAAAATCATATCATTGTGAATGAAGGGGATTGCAGAGTGGGGACCCAAAGCCCATCTGTAGGCAACTGGACATCCCCTTACAGAAGGTTCAAGGGGAGGAGACAAGCCAGTGCAGTGTAGCACCAATGAAACATGCAACTTTCCTCTCGTTCTTTAATGCTTCCCCCACCTTCCACTATCATGATCCCAATTCTACCTTACAAATCCATCTAGACCAGAACATGTGCACTGGTACAGATAGGAACTGGAAACACAGGGAATCCAGGACAGATGATCCCTCAGGACCAGTAGTGAAGTGACAACACCGGGATGGTGGAGGGAGGGTGGGGTAGAAAAGGGGAACCGATTACAAGGATCTACATATAACCCTCCTCCCAGGGGGATGTACAACAGAAAAGTGAGTGAAGGGAGATGTCAGTTTAAGATATGACAAAATAATAATAATTTTTAAATTATCAAGATTTCATGAGGGAGGGGGGCAAAGAGGGAGGGGGAAAATGAGGAGCTGATACCAAGGGCTCAAGTAGAAAGCAAATATTTTGAGAATGACATTGGCAACAAATATACAAATGTGCTTGACACAATGGATGGATGGATGGATGGATGGTGGATGGATTGTGATAAGAGTTATACAAGCCCCCACTCAATAAAATTATTTTTTTAAAGAATTTATGTGTGTTGTCTTCAAGTTAGAACATTTTCTAGTCTGCAACAGACCTTGCTGTGCTCTAGAGAGCTCAGTCAAGATAAAGACCCATTCATCACTCTAGGTTTCCCAATGACTATCTCTAAGATAAACCCTCTACAAAGTGGATGTAGGCATGTAGCATGAAAAAATAAAACTTTTATTCTGTTAAACCACAAAGATTTGGGGAACCTTTGCCTCCCTAACACAGCCTAACCAATCCTAATTGCTGCACTTTTCTTTCCTGTTGACGCTCTCAGTCCCAAGACTTACATGTAGTAGCCTTTGCTCTGATCATCTTCAGTGGCCCATGTGATAATAACGATGATGGCCCCAAGAGCTGGAGGAAATTCTTCAAGGTCTTTTTCTCGTTGGGATCTCTATAGGACATCTGAAGAAGCAGTTCATATTCATGGACTGGACCTGAAGAGAGAAAGCGAGTCAACCCCCTTGCCTCAGTCTGGGAGGGAGACATTGCCGAGGAAATGATTCTGAAGCAACCATGATATTTGGAGGCCATGGACTATACTTAATTCTACTCATGGAGACCTTGATGTAAACAAATATCCAGCACAAGAACATGAGAGAGTTCTTACCTGTGCTTCATAGATACCTGTCTGCTCACTCTTGCCAGTCCCAAAGCTCCCAAAGCTCTTGATCCTTATCAGATTTTGCACTCTGCTAAGGAGGCATCTGTGTGGTGTGGTGGCTTACTTGTTGGGCAGCTAATTGCAAGGTCAGTTGTTTGAACAGGTTCAGCACTCCTCAAGAGAAATGTGAGGCTTTCTGCTCTGGTAAAGATACGCCACCTCAAAAACCCCTGGGAGAGTTCACCCTGTCCTGTGATGCTGCTAGGAGTGAGAATTGACTTCATGTCGGTGAGGTGGGTTTTTGAGTTTTGACCGAACACACAGAGTCACACTTCCTGTGCCACGTCTAAAGGAAGCTCCAGCGAAGAGACCCAAGTGGTCAACGAGCAGATGAACAATTCTCAACACTCTTCATCCTGCGGCCACCACCACAAGGTGCTGTCTAACAGGCTCTGTACTCATGGGACCCCAGGTGTGTCCAAGGATGCTTGTGCTCCAGGGAGTTTTCAAGGACTGACCTTTTAGTAGATCTCCAGGACTTTCTTCTGAGGCACTTCTGGACACATCCAAACCACTCATCTTCTGGTTAACTTCCAAGTATGTTGACCTCTTTGCACCATCCAAGGACTCTAAGGATTCCTCCGAGAAACCCACAGGGGCAGTTCTACACTGTCCTACAGGGTCGCTATGAGTAAGATTAGGGAAATCAAAATCAAAATCCTAAAGGATGGCTCTACTCATTTAAAAAAGAAGACGTGTTGGTGAGGAGATGGAGAAATGGGAACCTTCATCCATTGTCAATAGGATGGTAAATGAGTGCAGCCCTGCGTAAGCAGTTCGGCAGTTCCCCAGTGAAACTGAGCATCGACTGTTTCATATGACCCAGCAGCTCTGCTTCCAGGTCTGTACTCTAAAGAATCGAAATGTAGAATGCACACAAAGAGCTGCACATTCCTGTTCCCATTGCAGTGTTATCCACAGGAGTCAGCAGGTAAGACGAGCCCAAACATCCATGAACTAATAAATGGATGAACAAATGTTGAGGTGTACACCCAAAGACAGAAGAAATAATGAAGTCCCAATAGACACTAGAACATGGATGGACACCAAAACCAAGGTAAGTGGAAAAACCAGGGATAAAAGGCCGTCTCTTGTATGCTTCTACTTATATAAAATATGCAGGACAGGGAAATCCAGAGAGACAGAAAGCAGACTGGTAATCCTCAGGGGCTGGCGGAAACAGAAGTGGTAGGAGCCTGCTTAATGGGTCTGGAGTATCCTTTTAGGGGAGCATTGTAAATCTAAGAAATGCCGCTGAATTGGCTACGTTACATAAACCATAAATGATATGGTTTATGCTATGTGAATTTCACCATAGTTGTTGCTTTTTGTTTGTTTGTTATTAAACATAACGAAGAGAGAAGTGAGCACATCCTATTCCCGCCCCTCTCCTTCTCCCGGTTCTAAGTCTTCTTGCGTTATCTCCAGTATAGAAGCCCCAGCTTCATATTCTTGTCCGGAGTCCTTCCTTCTTCTGTAAAAAAAGGTGCCTTCATGAACTGAGTTTGGGAATCCATAGTAAAGGCAAACTCCAAACAAAACACATCTTGACTTCAGCCCCTGGTGTGCCTTCACCGGCCCATGATCATCTCGCAGTGGGCTTCTTCCCCTGAGGAAAGACGCTTCATCGCATTAAGCCGGAAGAGAAGATGGTCCTAAGTGTCTTGTCCCTCTCATCATTCCTTTTGCCACAGTCCCATGAAATGGAAATGAAACCTGCGGAGAGGAGTGTTGTCCAATGTCCTCTGACGATCATATATGAACGAGAGATCAAGAATGTGAAGAAATGTATACAGTAATAAGGCAAGCGGTGAGCGTCTTTTTAATCTGAGGTCTCTTTCAGAGTAGAGAACCCACTTAGAAATCGTTTAGACTTCTCAAGGTGGCGGGAGTGAGGGTGGTCCCTGGCCTTCTCTGGAACAGATAAGACAGGCAGCTTCTATGAGATATCTATGTCACATGTCTTCAGCACCCTGGAGGGCTAGGCAGAACGTGGTTTTATATAGAAACAAAGCCGATGGATTGATACCAGGCCTAGGCAGTTGCCCCAAGAAGTGAAAAGCTAAGAGGATTTCTACCACTGAGAGGAGGGGGAAAAAAGGATGGGTGAGTCTGGTCACCTTGTCAGGGGTCAGTAGGCCTGGTTCTGGAGCCAGATAGACTAGGTTTGAATCCTGGCTCTTGCCCCTACCTCTGAGCCTTAGCTATGTACTCCACAAAACAGAGATGATTGCTGTGCCTAACTTGGAGGGTCAGTGTGAGGATTTAATTCCTCCAATGCACTTCACATAGTGCCTGACACAAAATCACAGCTCCATAAATACTTGCTGTAATTTTACTGTCACTTTTTATTGTCTTGAAAGATATATTTGTGGCCTTCCAAGTGGAAATTTTAATTTCATTTTCCCCCGGAGGACTTGCCGGCCCTACAGTATTATTAGCACATGGAAGCATGGCAAACTCGTCAAGCAGTCTGGAGGTGTTGATGGACTGAGCCAAGACCGGCTAACCAATCCTGTGCAATCAATTCCATGAGGAAGGATGCTAGTATCTGAAATATCCGACAGACCCGCAAATTAAATTTCATAGTGCAAATCATTTCTAGACTGCAGGTTGTGCCCATTCATTACATGGTTAGGATCAACGTAAGGGAGGAGAGGAAGTACACAGGGCAGCTACTTGTTCGGCATACAAGATACTGCACCTGTATGAGATGATGCTTTAATTCTCACCTTTAATACTACACCTGTATTAGATGATATTTTAATTCTCACCTTTAATAGTGCACCTGTATTAGATGTTACTTTAATTCTCACATTAGTGACTCGCTAACAGTAATTATGAACCTTCTCATTTTACAGATGTGGGGATCAAACCACACCAGCAGCAGGCCTGTGTGTATTTGCACCGAGAACCCTGGCCGTGCTGTCTAATGGAGCCTCACCTGGGTGCTTCCTCTGATTCACAGGGAGTTCTCTCTTGGTTTGGATGTCATCGTTTCTCTGTAAAGAAGAAAAGGAAAGAGTTACCATGAGGCTCTGGAATGTGTACGTTACTCGACCTGGCTGGTTCCCAATGAACTCAAGTGGTGGATGTGAAATCCACGCCAGAGTTGGTGGAGGGGTCGCCGGCAAAGGGCCCTGGAGAGCAAAGATCTGAATGAGTTGGTGAGATCAGATCCTGGAGGAAGAGCTTTCAAGGCAGAGACAATGGCAAGTGGAAAGGCCCTGAAGTGTGAAGATGCTCGACACCTGGAGGCAGAGTGAAACGGCCGGGTAGCTGGAAAGGGACAGGAGGTGCCATCAGAAAGGGGTTTGCAGGAAATCAGATTGCATCAATTTTTATAGTACATGGTGAGGACATTCGTTTGAGGAAGATGCGAACCTGCTTACACCAACACTCACTGCTATCGGGCCCATGGTAACCCATAGCAACTGTATTGGGCAGGATAGAACTGCCCCTGTGGGTTTCTCAAACTGTAACTTTTTATAGGAGTAGAAAGCCCCATCTTGCTCCCACCGAGGGTACAGAGGGTCTCAAACTGCTGACCTTGCAGGTCACAGCCCAAATAGTAACCACTACACCACCACCACCCTTGGGCTCCCTACTGGGGAGTTTTAAACTGAGGAAAGGCTGGCACTGACATACTTTGAGAAGGTGCAGTTTTGTAGCTACGTTGAAAGCAGGCACACATAGAAACAACGAGAACATCAGGAGTGACTGGGGACTGACATCATGTGAGTGGTGGGATTCATGGTGGGCGTAAGAACGAGTCAGATGCTGGATATGTGCTGAAGATAAAGCCAATGCGATGCTGGTGTTCAGATATGACATATGAGGAGAGGAGAGGAATCAAGCTTGCCGAGTGTCTCGTCCGTGCACCTGGAAGGATGACGATGATGCTCGTGGAGCTAGGGAAGAAAGAACAGTGGTGGCGAGAGAAAAAAAATCTAGGGCTTGGTTGTGGACATAAGTTGAGGGGCCTTTGGTGCAGCTGAAAGGGGATGCTGAGTAGCAGTGGGCACATGAATGTAGAGGTTAGGAGTCTGAGATGCAGACACAACACAACAACTTGTGAAAGCAACTTACACCAGGTAGAAACCTGCCAGAGAAGGAAAACGCAAATATTTCTCACTAATGGAGAGTGATGAGAGAGTGGTAAAGGTGAGAAACTTGCAAAAACCACCCCCCACCCCACCCCCAAATAACAAGGAAGTCTCATCAAGTTCCAGCTATCACAGATATCACTGTATAAATGTAAGAGTTATCAGCCTGTATCAAACTCTAAACCTGCTCTTGTCAATTCATGGTAGCCCTGGAGTACAGAGTAGACCTGTGCCTTAGAATCCCCAAGCATGCTTTACCTAGGCAGACTGCCACAGCCTCCCCCACAGAGTGACTGGAGGATTTGAACCACTGACCTTTCTGTCAACAGCCTGGCACTTGGCCTGCTGCAGAGTAGCCGAGAGGAAAGAGGAATGAAAATACAGCCCAAGGAAGGCTAATGCCAATCCGTGTGCATTTTGTGCTTCTAAAATACATTTAAGTAGGGGAGGGAGATTGCACTAGAGAAGATAGATCTCCAAGAAAGTTTAGTCTGCAGTCTTCTTTTGGTAGTTCCGTTATCCACATTCCAAAGAGATCAAGTGATGTGTCCCAGGTCACGCAGGGAAGGGTGACACAAGATTACTGGCAATGTTAAGCCAAGACTTCAGATCCCTAGGGCTTCTGATTGCGAGTCAGAAAGTGAAGTATGCAGCTTCAGCGGCCTGGAGGACGATGGCTTCTAAAAGTGCCCTGGGAAAGGAGAGGCTGTGGAGAGGAAAGGCAGACTGCGCTCCACTCACCCCCAGGAGGCCACCGTGCCCAGCCAAGATCATGAAGAACGAGATGAGCCCCCGCACGCCGACTCTCATCATCGGTGCTCCCTCTCTGGCTCCTGGAACTGGACACAAAAGAGGAGCAGTGGGACTTAAGTGGACTCCCCAAAACAGGTCACTCAAAGCCCAAGCCTAAAAAACGCACTCAGCAGTCCTGACTGAGCTGATCAGAATCCTTGGGTATCTCACAGTCTCCCACTCCCTCTTCCTGTAGCCTGACATGCTAGCACTCTTGCTTCAGCTGTGGAAAGTAGAGCATTTGTGTGTCTTTGCAAACGTACTGGACATTTTTTTCTTTCACGTTGCTATGAGTTATCGAGCTTAACTAAACACAGTCTATTTTAATATCATGGTTCCAAGTTTGCAATTAGGTGCATTTAACATCATCGGGCCTTTTGTATTCACCAAAGTCTCCCCTCCAGTTCAGTGAAGACATGCATTAAAATAACCAAGGGCCCTCAGAACCATTAATACTCGAATAGGTGGACTGCCTAAGAACGAGAAAAAGCATACACCGATCCAGCTAATTTATCTTGTATGGTTGAAGGAATTACCAGCAGATTGTCCGCAGATCAAAGGTTCTCCGAATAATTTGGGCAAAACTCAGCAGGTAATTATGCTCAGATACTAATCATTCTAATCATTTATACTCAGATTGCGGGGCGTCAAAGGAAAACCAGAATGAGGGTGAAGTGCTCATGTATAGTAGCCACTAGACAAATGTAGCTACTTAAATTTTTAAAATTAGTTAAATTTTTGTCGACTCTCCAATTCCATTTCCCCAACACTGCAGCCACATTTCAAACCCCCACGGCTGCATGGGGCTAGTGGCTACTGTTTGGGCTGGGTCCGTACCGGGCAGCCCCTGGTACCAGCTTCTCGAGAAGACAAATGACCTGCTGAACTTCAAAGCACCTGCCTCCAGCATTTCACAAAGCTTACCTCCCTGGGCAGAACACAGCCTCCTCTCCCCAGTGTTCCAGGAAGCAAGAACAAAATGATTTACTAACAGGTCATCTCCTGACCCCAAGCTTGCAACCACAGCACAAAGAACCTCCCTTCCCCTTGCCGGCCCATATGCCTTTAAGCTCAAGCCCTATATATGTCACGCCACCCCAGTACCAGGCGCGACTTCCCTGACCTAACTCATTGGGTCTCGGAAACTGCCCGGGGGCTCAAGATGCTCCCATCCTTTTCTCTGCTCTCCCTTCCCTCCCGGGAGTTCTTTCCCTGCCTCAATAAAATCTTTATCAACTCCACATTCCTGGCTAAATTCTATCTCTGTTCGGCGCCTCCCTTCTACTTCTCAGCTCCCTTCCTGATCGATGCAGATGGAGAATAGTGCCATTAGTGCTGAGGGTTTATTGGACAGTATTGATGGACCAGAAAAAAATAGTTCCCAGTGGCCTCTGAAACTTTTTCTATATCTCTCCAGCACAGAGAGAAATTTATGGATCTCAAACCCAAAACCGCACCATTCGGTTTAGTGTCTTCCTGAGCAGCCCAGGCAGCAGGGTCGGAGCTTCCCTCCAGTTGTAAATTGCACTAGAAACTTCACACAGACGCGCCCGTCTCCGCCGCCACTGCCTCCCACATCAGCTTCCTCCTGTAACAGACAAGGCATGAGAGACAAGGCAATGACCTCCTCATGGGCCAATTGCAGCCAAGCCTCATCTAGCCCTATAACACCTGAATTTTTAATTTCAGAGAAAACTTTTTTGTTTTTATTCCTTACTTTCATAGTTATCAATATATATCTCAATATATACATTTAATTAAAGGTTATGAAAAGGTTGTGCTTGGCATTATAGGGCTAGGGCTCTTTAGCCAAACACGTAGAAATCAGCAATGTGCCCCCCATTGGATGTTGTTAGTCTCCTTCTAACTATAGGTAAATTGTTCTCTCGTGCATCCAACCTTGCACTTGTCAAGGATTCCTCCTACAGCTGTTGTTTATAGATGTAGCAACTACCCCTTCCAGAACATTCTTGAGATCATCACAATGCTATCTCCTCTGAGTCCCATGAGCTCTGGCCTGTGCGTTCTGCTTCCCTCCAAACCAAAAACCCACCTCTCATTGAGTTCATTCTGACTCAAAGTGACCTGATAGGACAGAGCAGGGCTGCCCTACGCTTTCTGAGACTCACTCCTCATGGGAGCAGAAAGTCCCATTGTGCTCCCCAAGAGCAGCTGGTGGTTTTGAACTGTTAGGGATTGAGTAGCCCAATCCGTGACCACAACACTGCCAGGAGTCCTATGTTTCTTTCCTCCCCAAATCTTCAAACTCACTGCCATCGAGTCAATGCTGACTCACAGTGACCCCTTTGGGGGTTTCCCAGACTGAAACTGTTTATGGGAGTAGAAAACCCAGCTGTCTTTCTCCTGAGGAGCTGCTGGTGGTTTTGAACTGCTGACCATGCTGATCGCAACCCAATGTGTAACCACTACACCTAGAGGGGGGAATATTTGTCTCTAGAGCAGTGTCTTTCCAAATCATTGGACCTGGTCCCATCTTAAGGAACACACACCCACCACAAACACACACACAATTCTTGGATATGGTCTATCATCTTAATTTTATTTTATTGCTCTTTCTTGGTTGACAGTTTCCACTAAATAGATTTCACAACCTCCTCTTGGAGCACAGGCCCTCTGCATTGGGAGCAGGGGCAGTTTTCCGTCCCGTGGTGCTTTCTCTCCACTTCCAGGGAAGGGTTGTTCATTTGCATGCCTGGGTACCATTTGGCCCTGGTGTGTAGTGATGGAGCTGTCAGAGAAGATGACCAGCTCCGCCTACCTGGGTGTAATCAGTCCTCTCTCTTATTGACAGGGGCTGCTTCCCTCACCATTCACTCGTACGTTCTCTCTCTCTCTCTCTCTCTCTCTCTCTCTCTCTCTTTCTCTGTCTCTCTCAAAATCTCCTTCTCTCCTCCGAGTCCAGGCCTGAGACAGCCTGGGGCAGAATCTCAAGCACCATGGAGAACTTTGTCACACACTCTGGGTCCCTTTATCGCCTCTTCCATCCCCACCCTCACCCCCACCGTCTGCACTGGGGGGTGTATTCTGGGACATGCTGAGAATGGTAAGATGCTACTTTCAGTCAGGAATTCATGCCAGTCATGATTAGCTGGACTGTAAAGAATGAAGGAGGAATAGGAAGAAGGAGAAAGAAGCAAGAGGAAGAGGAGGAAGAGGAAGAGGAAAGGATAAAGCATTTAGGAGCAGACTACATGATGGGCTGCTAACCCCGTGAGCCGCTCCATGGGAGAGGAAGGAGCCTGGAAGTAGTTAGTCTTGGAAACCCAGTGGGGCAGGTCTACTCTGTCCTCCTGCGTCGCTGTACGTCGGAATGGGTTTTGGTAGAAAATACAGATGCACTTCATCTGATACTAAACCCACTGATTCTGAAGTATCTCCACAGAAAATGATGAAAAATGTCCTTTTATTTTCATATCTAACTCAATTGCTCACCAATAGAATGAGTGTCTTTAAAAAAGAAGACGAAGAAGTGTCTTTGATTAGCAGGCCAACCCTGGCCTGTGTGTTAATGAGGTGGCACTCACATCCAGGCAGACAGGGATCAGTCTAGGAAAGAAATGGATACCAGCCTCAGTCTAGCAGTAAAACTGTTCTTTGAGCAATGGACCCACAACACAGACCCGTCCATTTGATTGCCTTGCTTCTTCATACAGACCCTTCTCTCTGGGGTAGTGTTGGAAGATTTAGCAAATCGAAACACAGAAAACCCTGCTAAATTGAATTTCAGATAAGCAGCCAATCGTTTTGTTTTGTTTCTTAATATAAGTATGTCCCATGAAACATTTGTATGTTACTCATTGTCCCAAAGGATGTGCTGTTTACATGAAATTGAAACCTGGGTGGATCATAAAGTTGACAGGCATCAGAGAACAAAGACCTGATGCTATACATCTGTAGGACTGAAGCCACTGAAAATCCTACAAAATGCAGTTCTACCTTGACATTGCTAGGATGGTCATGAGTCAGCATTGACCGAACTCTCACAGGGTCTGTATGAGAAAGCTAGTGGTATTCTCAGGTGGATGGCTCACAGCAGGCTCTGTAGCTAGACTGCCTAGGCTCAGGGCCCAGCTATGACTTTATCAATGGGATGCCTTTGGGGATTTTCTAAGGTTTTCTATACCTCCATTTATTCATCAATCCAATGGGAATAATAATACCAAATTCATAGGTTATTATGATAAAGTGCCCCAGATCAGTGCCTGGTAGGTGGTAATCTTGAACTATGGGCTGCGATTCATGTTAGCAGAGCCTTGGTCAGGTTGGGGGTTACACTGTGTGCTCCTGTAAAGACTTATAACCTCGGAAACCCAAAGGGGCAGTTCTATTTTGTCCTCTAGGGTCACCCTGTTTCAGAATCAACTCCAAGGTGTGGTCTTTGTCAATGTTAACATTTCAATCTCAATGAGAGTTTTCACTTGCTGGAGTGAGCAATAATTTGACTCCAGAATTTAGCCAAATTAACTAATGACTTAAAAGTTCTCCCTGGATTGATAAACCCAACGTATAAATGGAGGGATTCCAGCCTCAAGGCAACTGTACATTTTCACAATGACTGAATTCTCCCCCTCAAAGGAGAGCCCGCAGCCACGAGGATACCAGGAAATCCTTCCTAAATGTGTATAAAAAATATAAATCAAACCAGTTGTGGTTCAGTAAATCCCAACACATGGTGACCCTGTGAGTGTCAGACTAGAACTCCATAGTCCATAGGTCTTCCAACGGCCAGTCTTTCAGAATCATTTTGCCAGGTCTTTTTCCAAGGTACATTTGTGTGAACTTGCACAGCCAACCTTCTGGTTAGCACCTGAGCCTGTGAACCATTTGCCCAGGGACCCCTGGGTGTGCTGTGAGTAATAGAAGTGTTGCCACTTAACTTGGCCTTCACAAGGTGCAAGCCTCCGTGCTTGTCAGCACTTTCCTTCCAAATCCTGATGATCAACAAGTGCTCAGGATTCGTGTGGCCTTGCCACAGATGAGGAGCTGTGGTTGTCATCAGGGCCTGGTGTGTTTACATCACATCTTGCTCTGTGGCAGCTGGAGACCTGAGCCCCAGCTGTGTTGGCACCCGCTTCCGTAGGAAAGCTTGGTCATGGTGGGGACCTCCCTTGCTTCCTTGAATTCATTCAAGTGAATTCATTTCTGATAATCCCTGCCCTTCAGTTTACAGTGAACAATCATTAGCGTTGGCTATTATGCCTCTGGAGACAGCTGCCCATTGTCTCTCGATTCTTCCAGTTATGTATTTATGGCCTCCGCATACCATTTATTTATGTCAACAGCCCTCTCCTTATCAACAGTGGGGCTTAGTTGTGACTGCTCACACCTACACTTTCTAGCATTTTTAGTAACAATCTAATCTTAGGCACAGTTGAACTCTTAGGCTGCTTCCCGAGCACCAATATTTATGGGAATATGTTTCTTTCACTATAAATAGAAGAAATCCTCATAACATTGTCTCTCTCATCCCTGTCTCGCACTCTCAATTGTACACACACACACCAGCAAAAAATGAAAAACCAAACGCAGTACCAGCCCATCCATTCCCACGCATGGTGACCCCACGTGTTAATGAGTAGAACTGTCCCATGGAATTGCACTTGGCTGTGATCTTATCTCAGCAGATCTCCAGGCCTTTACTTTTCACGACTGCTGGGTAGTTTTGAACCATAAGCCAACATTTAGGTAAGTAACAATAAATAACTTAGTGCCATTGAGTCAATGCCAACTTATAGGACAGGGTAGAACCGCCCTTGGGGTTTCCAAGACTGTAACTCTTTACAATAGTAAAAAGCCTCATAGTTAATCACAAATCACTTTCATTACTGAGGAATCTTACACACACACACACACACACACACATTAATGGAAGGAGCAAGTTGCCACACAGAACTTAAGAGAGGTCATGACTCAAAGAGTCACCTGACAAAGACCCTTAAGGGGTGGGTACCTTGATTTTATTTTATCTCTAATGTTTACTTGAAATTTTCATAGCATTTTCAATGGGCTCTCTCTGTGTACATGAGCCTGGAGGTCATTTACTTGAGAAGTATTTCCTGGGGCTCCTTTTGGTAGAGGGATGCAGCAGACAAGATGGGCAGAAAGGCAGAAGCAGCATCTACTCAGTAACTGGGAAAACCTTAGAAAGTTGTACTAATTTTGGTAAGCATATTATTGACAGATGTTAATCTACCTCTGGGTTGCACAAACAGGTTGCACTGGACAATGACCCTAAAGGTTACCCGTACGAAGGTGCCTGGGAAGGACCACCTGACAATCTGCTTCTACGGATGATAGTGGTAGAAACCCCACGGAGCAGAGTTCTAGTCTGTAGCTGCTGGAATCCCCATGAACCGCCACTGACTCCAAGCCACAGATTAAAGTCTCCCTGGTGTCTGCATAAATACATGTGTGGGTCCACTTACAGTTGACACATGTGTCGTATCATGTATAAGCGTGCTCTGATGTTGTATACAGACAGTGGGCAGGACCCAGGTGAGTTAGACCCACTGCTGAGCTGCTCCCTCATCTATGAAGTACAAAAACTGCCCTTGGCTTCCTCCTTTATAAACGGGAAGGACTAGGCTGCTCCCAGATTAGCCCACATTCATAGCCTATGACTGTAGATCCACTTCCCATTCTCTGTTTGTAGCTCATTTAACTGATCATCGTTTCATTCCCACCGGCTGGTCGTGAAAATTAGAATAGAAGGGACTAAGCCCTGAGCAAGACTGGATGCTGGTTCTCACCTCAGATTGCTGATTAGATTTTCTTGGGATGAAAACCTGCTAAGAATTGAGAGCAAAGGTGCAGCTGTTAAGAATTCCAGAACTATAAAGCTGGAGGAGACCAGAAGTGTTGCTCAGGCATACCTCTCTCCCAAGGATATCGTCTGACTCCCCTCAGGTTTACCTCTTCATTTATTGATAGCCGACCACGTCCTTCCATTGCACCGGGGACTGACTGTTAAGCACACAGCCCGGCACTGACCGCCACGCTGGTCCTCCTGTCACTAGAGATCCCGAGAGAGAGACGCAGACTCACTTTGGAGAGCAACTGCTGGAGTGCTGACCATCGTTTGTCCCAGACTCCCTTGTGGCGCAGTGGTCAAGGGCTTGGCTGCTAACCACGAGCTGGCAGTCTGAACCCCGCAGCTGCCCCATGGAGAAAGACGGATAGTGGGCTTCTTTCTATGAAGAATACATACAGTCTCTGGGGCTATTCTCCTCAGGGCTATCCAGTTCCTTTTGTATCCAAATATTGGGATGCAATTTCTACAAGTCCATGTAAGTACCACTCAGGAGACTTTCAAGATGAGAACTTTTCTCCCGGCGGCATAGTAAGTTACACATTACACTGCTAACCACGAGCCACTACTCAGGACAAAGTGCAGGCTTTTACTCCTGTAAAGATTTGAAGTCTCAGAACACTACAGGGGCAGTTCCACTCTGTTCTGCAGGGTAGCCATGAGTCAGAGTGGATTCGATGGCTGTGAGATTGGCTTTCTTGTTTGTCCTGTCTTACCTTCGTGGTCCGAGGGTGCTTGCAGCTGCTAAGCTACAGGTGGGTGGTTTAAACCAGCTCAGTTTAGAGAGAAAGGGCCTGGTTGTCTCCTTCCATAAAGAATGTAGCCAAGAGAACCTGGTGGAGCCCGCTTGGTCACACACGGGTTCCCACGAGTTGGAATCAACTTGACAGCAATGTTTAGTTGATTGGTTAGTTGATTTCCTTATCATGGGTAGAGCTACATTCAAGATACTTTTTTTGTTCTTTGTTCAGAGCCCAGTGCAGTACTTCTTCTGCCATCCTAATAGATACCACTTCCTCAAATGGCAAATGCGGCTCAATTCCGTTGTAACAGATGTCTGACCACAGACACAAATCAGCACTAGAGGACAAGGCCTTGGAACTTAAGCTTTTCTCTTGGCATTCTTGGTGTGAGTTACCTCAAGCCCATAAATGAGGACTGGTGACATTCCAGAGAAGGTGCCAAGTTCTTTCTTCAAGCCAAACCTTGGGCTTAGTAACCAGGACTCGGCCTTTTTGGAAGCCCCAGGCCAGGCTTATTCGCCATTGTCCTCTGTTAACTGTGTTTCCTCAGATTGGGTGAAGCACAGAGAACTTGAGTTTCCTCGTACTGTGCTTGAAAACACACAACGTACCCAAACAGCGTTCTAGAAAGATGATAGTTACTTTGAAGAAAGAAGATTCTCTTTAACTTACAAAAGACAGTCATATGCATTTAGCTATGTTGGTCATTTTGTCAATTCCAAATACCAAACTCATTGCCATCAAGTTCAATTCCACACCATGGTTTTCTTAGGTTAGCGTGCAAGCACGTCTTCAAAGTTTTGAGTTTTGATGTTGTTGCTGGGTGCCCAAATTGTCCTCCCTGTCTGTCTACTTTACATTCCTTGACAGGATGTAGAAATACCTCTTAGAGCACACACTCCTGAACATCTTTTTAATGTTTGCCGTACTGCTAGACGAAACATTGATCTTGTTTTCATTTTCATGCGTTGATTAGAAAAACTCATCGCATTGTTAGATGATTATTGGTTCCTTGTATTTTTTTCCTCAGGCTGCATTTTTTTTCCTGAGACTTAGGAACGGCTTCTAAGGAGCACTTTTTCCTGCATGAATATTAGCTCTTTATTTTCACATGTGTTAAAATCGTTATTCATCATTTGTCTCTTGTTTTCTAACCTCTGTCTGTAGTTTTGGATGGCACGCACGTTTTTCGATGCTTATGAAATCACATCTGCTGATCTTTTCCATTGTGGAGTCTTACTTTGGAGTTGTATGAGAATGCTTTCTCTTCCTCTAGAGAAAGACAGTGAGAATATTCCCATAGTTTCTTTTCACACATCTAGCGTTCTGCTTCTTTCATCCTCTGTCTTTCTTGGCTTCCTCCCCTCCCCACCCCCACCCTTCCTCTCTCCCTTTCTTCTCTAAGGCATTTAAACTTTCAATCCTTCTGAAATGACTTTCATATTTTGCAATGAAATAGGAGTTTCCTTTTTTGGTCTTCCAATGGGACAGCCAGGTGACCTAGACCACACCATGCTTTCCCAAGGTCAACTTTATATATATATATAAACATATATATTTACACACACACATCAATGTAAAGGTCACTTTTTCATATAGTTAAATTCTGACTTAATCTGATGGGGGCCTAGGCCATTTTGATTTTTATCAATTACTTCTTTCATTGGAATCTTGGTTAACGACACAGAGGAGTACCACATGCCTACAAACTATATCATGAAGTGACTTAGCTGAGATGATTGGCCAGATTTCCTAAGAAATTAAGCATAGGGGAGTCTCCAACCAGAGATAGGCTACAGGACAAACACCAGAGTGGCAGGGTTTTCTGGAGAATCTAATCTGCTTCATACAAACTCTTTACCCCAAACTCCACAGGTGTGACTCAGTCCCATTCTGACAAGGTGTACTGACACTATACATTGCTAGTAAGTGCTTGCTTATCTCTAAACAATAATGAAGCTGTTATGATCGATTGTTTCTATCTTATGAGAAAGGAGCAAATGGTAAGAAAAGTATCTGAACGATTTTATTTGAAGCTTTTTTTCTTTCTTTCGTTTTTAAAGAATGCAGAATTTCCAAGGTCTGTGGATCTGTAGTGGCGAAAAAGGATCCCGTGTGTGATGCGTGCGATTGCTCTGTCAGAGCCCTGACACCCTCCTGAGCACAGTCCTCTGTCTACAAAGGGTCGGCATGAGTCAGAATCAACTCAGTGGAAATGGGCTTGCGTTTTAGTTTAGAGATGCAAAACTGATCAGAGGTCCCAGGTCGTCCATGAAGACCAGACAATCCTCATCAGTGCAACAACTCTACCTTGCCATTTTAGAGCCGCCGATGGCCTCCTTGAACTACGGTGCTGATGAAGATGATTGACAGTATAATGGATTGCCGAGAGAACAAGGAGGAGAGCCAGACTATCCTTAGAGAAATTGCATGCAATATGCAGATGGCACAACTTTGCTTGCTGAAAGCGAGGAGGACCTGAAGCATTTGCTGATGTAGATCAAGGATTGCAGCCTCAGCGCGCATTACAACTCAATGTAAAGAAGACCACAATCCTCACAATTGGACTGGTAGGTAACATCGTGATAAATGGAGAAAAAATGGAAGTTGTCAAGGGTTTCATCTTGCTTGGCTCCACAATCAATGCTCATGGAAGCAGTAGCCGGAAGTTATGCCTGACCCAAGCCACGGTCTTTTCCATTGCCGCAGAGGCATGTGAAAGTTAGACATTGAATAAGAAAGACTAAAGATGGAGGGATGCCAAAGATGAAGGGATGCCTTTGACTTAGGGTGCTGGCGAAGAATATTGAAAGTACCGTGGACTGCCCAAAGAACAAACAAATCTGTCTTGTAAAAAGTGCAGCCAGAACACGTCTTTGAAACAAGGATGGGGAGACTTCATCTCACGTGCTTTGGACCTGTTGTCAGTAGAGACCAGTTACCTGGAGAAGGATATTGTGCCTGGTAAGACAGTGGAGCCATGGTCAACAGGAGGACCTTCGGCAGGATGGATCGACACAGGGGCTGCATGCATCAGCATCAGAAGAGTGGTGAGGATGGTGCCGGACCGAGCCGTGGCATGTTCTGTTGTACATGGGTCTCTGTGAGTGGAAACTGACTCGATGGCACCAAACAGCCACCACCTCCTCCTGACAGCAGGTCACTTCTTTGCATTTTATATTTTCTCTCCCCGGCCTGCAGTTCTGGAAATTTACTGTAAATTGTAACCTCTATAGAAGCCAAAGCACTTGAATGCTCTATGATTACTTCTTGTGGATTTTTATTCTCAACTGGCAGAGCCCAGACTCCCATCAGCCCATGAACAGGAAGCTCTGTAAGGTTTTCTGGGGCTTGCTGGGAAATGCAGGGAAACCTTCCTTCCCCCACTGGTCTTGCATGCTGCCGTTGTAGAACTTGGCAAGGTTAGAGCCAGCTAGACATGTGCTTCAGGCCATGATGCAACAGACCTTTGGCACCTTCTCTCCAGATTTCTAAATTATTTTCATTGCTGTTAGGATCCTGTGTCTTTCTGGTAAACAACTGTGGACACCTTGGCATCACTTGAAACTTCTCTGCTCAGACAAACACAATCTGGATAAAATCTTGTGCTGCAGACTAGAGATCTCCCTTCACTGAAGTTTCAGAAGAGAACTCCCTCCCTCCCTCCCTGCCATTGGGTCAATTCTGGCACATGGTGACCCTATAGGGCGGAGTAGAACTCTCCTGTGGGTATCCAAGCTATAACTCTTTACAGGAGTAGAAAGCCTCATTTTTATCCTGAGGATAGGCTGGTGGTTTTCAATAGCTGACCTCACTGATAATACCCCAACACATAACCACTACACTGCCAGGGTTCCTAGAAAGAGAGCTAGGTGAAGTATTTTGAAAGTTGCAAAGATAGAAATTTAGATTTGGAGGGTTCCATGAAACAAGGATTTATAAAGAATGTCCTTCAGCACAACTCTGAATTCAGTGCCATTTGTCCTGAGACTGCCACCTACTCCTTTGCTTCTGGTGGTTCATCCACATGACACACATCCTGACCACGATAAAGGCCCCGAAATCCTGCAGACTCTCTTGCTTCCTTCAAGCTCCCCTTGCTCCCAACCATAGGGGCTCAGGTCAGTCAGCTGTACCCCTGTTTGTATAGATGGATGATTTCTTTTTGCCTGGGAGTAACTGTTCATTTCTTTAACTGTGAACTGAAAGACACGACACGTTCGTCTTCTCCTTGCCCTCTGCCCAGCCTGGGATGGGCCTCTTTGAGAGGGGACCATAGTAGACAACCTCTTAGGCCTGTTTTTAAGAAATGAACGAAGTGCACATCTTTCTGGAGAAGTCAACATGCCTATCGATGTCAGCAAGTGTCCCCTCGGCTTGCCCTTGGGCACAAAACCGCCGTGTCTGTGAAGTGCGCGCCCATGACTCAACACACCTCCCTCCTATTCTCCACTTGGAGTTATGTTCCCGATATTTTGCAGATTAAGTTTATCCAAGAGGCGAACTCTTTTCTCAAGGTCACGGGACTTGCCAGCGATTGCGTACGAGTGTGTGTGCCCACTCTTGAAAGACTGATGGATGCCAGATCAGGCGGATGATTGTTGTGGTTGTGAGGTGCTGTCCAGTTGATTTCAGCTCATGGAACTGTCCCATAGGGTTTTCTCAGCTGTGATCTTTTCCGAAAGTAGATCTATGGAACTTTCTCCAGCAGATCCACTAGGTGGATTTGAATAGTCAACCTTTCAGTTCATGGCTGAGTGCTTAACCATTTGAACAACCAGGATTTAGCCTTTATGTTTGATTACTAGTAGGGTTTATTTAGATAGATAGATAGATAGATAGATAGATAGATAGATAGATAGATAGATAGATAGATAGATAGATACACATACACATACACACTCTGGGTTAATATACTCTAAAACGCACTACCATTGAGTCAACACTGACTCATAGCGACACCCCTGTGAGTTTATGAGAGTGTAACTGTTTACAGGAGTAGAAAGCTCAGTTTTTCTCCTGCAGAGCTGCTGGTGGTTTTGAACTGCAGGTCATGTCGATTGGAGCCCAATCCTTAACCACCAGGGCTCCATGCTGGGTTAATAGATTATAAATTAAAGATTTCCTTTTTCTCTAAAAGAGCACTGGTAGCACAGCGGTGTATACACTGAGCTACTAACCACGAGGTCAGCTGTTCAGACCCATCAGCTGCATCTCCGGAAAAAGAGGATGCCATCTGCACTCATGCAGATTTCAGTCTCAGAAACCCAAAGGGACAAACCTGTTCCGAAGAGTCAGAAACAATCCATGGCCCGGAGTTTGTTTTGTTTAGTGGTTTTTCTGTTTTTGCTTTGTTTTGGTTTCTTTCTTTCTTTCTCTGCCTTTGTATTCTATCTGTAATCTCTAACCTAAGTGACTGAAGCCAGGGATCAGGTTTAGGCGACTGGGGATTACCATGACAAAGTCAACGCCATCACTTCTTCCTGCATGGCTCATGCAGACCTTCCTGCGCCTCCTCAGGATCTCCCCAACCCGCATCTCTGACACGAGCAGGCTGCCTAGCATATCAGATTTACATAACGGGATTTCTCATGGACAAGAAATCATTACTAACTGTCAAGGACTGCCAATCTGAAAACACAGTGTGTGACTATAATTATTTGGAGAGGGGACAGGAGAAAAAGCTTGGAAGGTCACTATTTAATAGTTTTTTGGTGGGGCGGCGCGCGGAGCGGGGGAATCCCTGGGAAGGAGTTAAATTAGGAAGCACTTCCTTGAACTCTTTCTAAAGTTGAAAATAAACTGAACCCTCTCCGGCATATCTTTTTCTTTTAAGTTTCATATACTGTTAGACGTCAGGAGATGGGTATCATTAGCAAGCCCTGTGGAGCGTTCTCCAGTTTCCCTTCTCAGCACATCAGAACCATAGAAGGCGTTACGTTAGAATAAAGAGCAAGTTGTGTTTTTAATCAGAAAACAAATGGAGACTCAACAAATCACTTCAAATCTTGAAGTTACCAAGGGGCTGAGCCCAGTTTTCCATGTTTATTGCTTGTTCCAGTCTCTGTCCCTCAATTTAAACTCCTTCTGGAAGTGAGACATTTTGCCCAGGGGAAGAAGAAAACTCTTGGGTTAGCAGTTAGCCCTGGCCTTCATAATGCACATTCTAAGGATTCAAGACACAGCAAATGGACTTACCTGGAGATCCTTCTCTTCACAGCACAGCCAGGAAGAGACCTCCTCCAATATAATTTTGGGTCAATCACTTCCCGGGCAGCTTGTCAAGCAACATGAATATCTGAAGCGCAGCAGCTAGCTGGCATGCACACAGGTTCCACACATGCAGCCGCAACCCCAGGTGCACACGTTGCTGGCTGTACAGGCAGACAAGAGCGGACACACCCCTCCACGAAAGAAAGGAGAAATACTCTCCAGCCACTCCCGCCCTCCCCTCCTAGAGTCAATATCAGGTAAGATATTGAGTAAGGGCATGTCTGCCTAGACCAGTGGAGGTACACTGGTACAGATAGGAACTGAAAATACAGGGAATCCAGGGCGGATGAGCCCTATAGGACCAGTGGTGTGAGTGGCAAAACAGGGAGGGTAAAGGGAGAATGGGTAGGAAAGAGGGAACCGATTACATGGAACTGTGTGTGACCTCCTCCCTGGGGGACAGACAACCGAAAAGTGGATGAAGGGAGACGTTGGACAGGGCAAGATATGACAAAATACCCATTTATTAAACTATCAAGGGCTCATGCGGGAGGGGGGAGCGGGGAGGGAGGGGAAAATGAGGAACTAATGTAGGGGGTTTAAATGGAGAGAAAATGTTTTGAGAAACGATGTACAAATGCGCTTTACACAATTGATGTGTGTATGGATTGGGATAACAGTTGTATGAGTCCCTAATAAAATGTTAAAAAAAAAAAGATATTGAGTAAGAGGAAGAAAATCTGGACTTAAGACGTAAGGGTGTCTTGGGGGACATAGATGGGTTTCTGAAATGGCAAGAGGAAGATGGAAGAAAATATACCCTGGGGGAAACTGGAAACCCCTCTGGGCCAGTTTGCAACAAATGCCACTCTATCAAACTCTCCATCCAGCCCTGGACTCCGGGGTCATACTCCATAAAGCTGAAGGAATTTAGCCCTTCCTGTGTAATTCCAGTAAGAGGAGGTGGGTAATTCCAGTTGAATAAAGGTAGAGGTAATTATTATTTTTCCTTTTCCTACTTTTTTCACTCATGGCTGAAGAATCAACTTGCAACTTTCTCAGACAAAGTTCTGACTTCTGAGTGTGGTGGTGTGGGATAGAGTTCATTCCACTAAAAAGAATATATATTGACCATAGGAAATCTAGAGCTAAGCCTGAGGAATTGCTTTTTTTTTTTAAAGGATTTCTCCTTTCTAAAGAATCATGAAATTTGAACATTTTAAAAGTTCAAATTTCATGTATTTCATGTGTTAGATCTCTAAATGCACTCGCTCAGAAATTACTTTTGATCAAGGTAACTGCTGTTTACAATTAACCAAAGATCATGCTATTGTGGAGTGATGAACCCATAACCTTCCATTCTGACTCCCGGTCACCCACCCTGCAGGAGAGGGTAGTGCTGCCCCCAGAAGCCTGGGGGTACAATGAACTGCTAGGTTGGCAATTCAAACACATGAGTTGGGAGAAAATTGAAGTGGTCTGCTCTGATAAAGATGTATAGACTTGGAAACCCTATATAAAATTGAATCTATGGTCTTGGGGTTTAGCGGGGTAGGTTAGTATTGCCCCATCGGGTTTCCAAGGTTATAAATCTTTACAGGAGGGCAGAGGGCCACGTCTTCCACCTCAGGAATGTTTGTTGGTTTCTCACCTCCCACTTTTGAGGCACAGCCCTTAACCCCTGCAAAAACCAAGCTCCTTTATGGGATGATGAGGGTAGCACTAAACTGTGAATTTATTTTTTAATCATCAGACAGAAAAGACAGCATATCGATATGAACTTAATTTTCTTTTGATTTCTTGGCGTGAGGACTAGTGATGTGTGTCAACTTGACTAGTGTATAATTATCCTCCATTTCTGATCTGGCAAACCTCTCTCTCTCTCTCTGCTCTGTACTGGACTCCTCCTCATTTGACCTTTGTTTCTTGATCAACAAGTCAGCTTATCTGCCTCGTTGAGGTTGATTAGTTCCTGCATCCATGGATTTGGGACCTGCCAACCTCCACAGCTGTGTGACCAGGTGGCTTGCAGTACATCTCTCTATATGAGGGTAAGTCAGAAAGTATTGCTGCGAAGGCTCCAGGTAATACCCACAGAGCTTTATGCCACACAATCTGTGTGTAAGCACATCTCTGTGGCGGGTGGCTCCCTGCAGAAACATCTTCCGTAATATGCGTGCTTGGTCTCTTTATGGTGCCTTCAAAATACCTTGACTTCCAAGGGGATGAAATCAGTGGCTTCCACGGGGTATCTGCTCCGTCAGGTCACGTCTAGGCAGAGAGATCCTATAAGGCTATGGAAAAGGATTTTGGAGATTCCAAGGGGTGAGTTTGAGAGATTTTCTCCAACAACAAAGGCTTATTAAGAATACATTTGAAGAACATGGAAAACTGCATTGGTGAGAAAACTTGCACTGACGATTTTTTTTCCCCCGTTACAACCATGCGCCTGCCGGTTCTTTGAGGGTGTCTCTTCCACCCTGCTCTTGCCCGTTCAGACTCCCTTTTGTTCTCCAAACACCAAGAACGCTGAAAAGGAACACTAGTTGCTCTCTAGGATGCCAACGCTGCCATTTTTCATGCCGTATAAACCAAAGAGCATGGAATTCTTGGAGAAAGGGATTAGACTAACCCTTCCCAACCATTGTTGTCGTTAAGCACCATCGAGTCTGTTTCTAGTCACAGACTCTATGCACAAGGGAAGGACACACCGCTTGGCCCTGGATCATCCTCACAGTTGTTCTTACGTCCATTGTCACAGCCACTATGTCAATCCATCTTGTTCTGCGTCTTCCTCTTTTTCATTGTCCCTCAACATTACCAATGTGATGTCTTTTTCCAGGGACTGGTCTCTCCTGCTGATGCATCCAAAGTACACGAGACAAAGTCTTACCATCCTTGCCTCTACGGAGCATTCTATCTGTACTTCTTCCAAGAATTTGTTTGTTCTTTTGGTAGTCCATGATACTTAAAATATTCCTCATCAGCACCATGATCCAAATGTATCAATTCTTCTTCGGTCTTCCATATTCAGTGTCCAACTTTCATATGCATAGAAGAAGGTGATTGAAAATACCATGGTTTGGGTCAGATGCACCGGAGTCCTCAAAGTAACATCCCTGCTCGTCCTCACTTCAAAGAGGTCTTGTGCAGTTGATGTAGTCAATGGAATGCATCATTTGATCTTTTGACTGCCGCTTCCAGGAGCACTGATTGTGGATCCAAGCAAGACAAAATCCTTGACAACTTCAATTCTTTATCTGTGTATCCTGTAAACAGTGGGTCCAGTTGTGAGCCTTTTGGTCTTCTTTACATTGTGTTTAATCCACACTGGAGGTTGCACTCCTTGATCTTCATCAGCAAGTGCTTCAAGTCCTCCTCACTTTCGCAAGCAAAGTTGTGTTATCTGCATAGCCCAGTTTGGTAATAAGCCTATTGTCAAACCTGATACTACATTCTTCTCCATATAACCAAACATCCCTGATTATTTGCTGTCCATACAAATTAAGCATGTATGGTGAGAGGATGCAACCCTGACACATATAGTTTTTGATTTAAAACCATGTTGTATTCCCTTGTCTTGTTCCCACAACTGCCTCTTGATTCAAGTACAGGTTCTGCACGAACACAATGAAGTGTTCTGGAGTCTCTGTGCTTCTCAGGGCTATTCAGTTTGCTGTGATCCACAGTCTTAGAACCCAGCATTCAGAAGTGTACAGACCTAGATGGGAGGATATGTCAAGAAACAATAGCTTCACATTTTGATAATTTTGTTTACTACAGGTTTCTATGATGACGTAGCAATACTGCTGACTTACCTTTGTAAATCTATTTAGGAGCCCTGGTGATATTGCTGTGAAAGCATAGGACTGCTAACCACAAAGTCAGCAGTTCAAACTCACCAGCTGTTCTGTGGTAAAAAGACGAGGCTCTCTACCCCTTGGAATTAAAACCGTGGAAACCCTATACAGTCAGTATGAACCAGAATCAACTTGATGACACTGGATTTGTGTCTTTTTTGTTGTTGTTGTTTTCAAATGATGCAGTCGCTAAAGTTCTCAACTGAACACCAAAAGGTCACCTGTTTGAATCCAATCGCTGATCCATGGTAGAAAAATGTAGCCGTCTGTTTTTGGAAAGATTGACAGCATTGGAAACTCTCAAGGTTACTTCTACTCTGCCCTGTAGGATCCCTATGAGTCAGATTGGACGTGAGCAGGGGGTGGTAAAGACATGTTTACACAGCATCACACTTCACTGGTTTTACTCCTCAAGAGAACCCAGCCTAAAATATTTTGTTTCTTTTCAACACTATATTTTATACGTGCCTTGGGTTTAAAATGCATATGCATAAAATATTATTAGAATGCAACTAAGACACTTGAATGGAGAAAATATAAAAAGAAACAATTAAGAAAATGAATACAATTAATAAACGATGAGGCATCGACACTGTTTTACTTATTTGAAACAACTCTGGGGTCGGACTTCCTAGCAAGCTAAGAAAAGGGAAGCTCATCCGGTACATTGTGCTTATTATTTGGGAAAGAGGAAGCATCCATCAAATTTTAATAGAATATTTTTTATGGTGAAACATATTCTCAATAACATTTGAGCCAATATGTTTATGTTGATGACCTTTAGTCCCAAGCAGGCCTGAACCCAATATGACTTACTTGTTACCCACACCAGCTCATAACTCCTCACTGATTGAGTTTGGATCAGAACCAAAGATAACGCTGTCCAGGGAACAGAGCCTGCCTGACAACCCCAAGGATTCAAGGACATCCACCACATCTTTTGGTCTTTTACTCGCTTGGCTGTCTCATAGGCGAGTTCATAAGTTAGGCACATAAATCCCATCTCCTCTTGTTCCTTTTCCACAGGGTCTTATCTATTTAAAAATCCTAAAAATACCAATATCAAGGACTTCTAGAAGAATGTGAGGACTCCAATGAGCTGATTCAATGTCTGGAGTCATTATCCGTGATCAAATCCCAGCACCATTGGTTGTCAGTGTTTGTCCCCATGAAGGAGATTCGAACTCACAGCCATACCCTGTGTGCAGGGAAGAGCAGCTCCATAGGGTTTTCAAGTCTCTCGGGCCAGTAGCTGAATGCCTACCATCGTGCCACCCAAGAACTCCCTATATCCCATATGCCCCCACCCCCAACATTGCCACTGCCTCTGTTAGACTCATGGAGACACCACAATTCATTGCCACCGACTTGAGGCCTACTTCTAATGACCCTGTACAACAGGGTGGAGCTGCGCCTGTGGGTTTCTGAGATGGTCACTCTTTTCGGGAGTAGAAAGTCTTGTCTTTCTCCCACAGAGTGACTGGTGGTTTCAAACTACTGACCTTGCAGTTAGCAGCGCAACATCTAACCTGCTTCTGACTCCCTATCATCTTCAGGGACTGGGGCCCCTATAGGGTCGCTATGAGTTGGCTTTGACACGGAGACAGTGAGTTTGGGTGACGGGTAGACTTCATTGCTCTAGTCAATGCACCGGTTTGGGAGGGAAAAAAACTAAATGGAAACTAAGGAATGCATTTGATAGTCACTAATGCCCCATTCAAGAAAATGGAGTCTTGTATGTCTGATCGTTGGGCTGTCTTTGAAGTAAGCTGTGCTTCTGTACTGCTGGCGACTCGCCAATAAGCCACTTCCCCACTCCTTCGAGTTTCCTCCTAAGGATCGGTCTGTTAACACTCAGGACGCTGAACTCTGTGATACTTCCAGGTGAGGCTATGGGACTGCCAGTCCCTGCCGATGATAGGAATATAGATGATAGATGACAGTCAGAAGCAAGAGTGTGGGGTACACACACACACACACACACACACACACACACACTCAAGGCAACACTGTGACAGGCCAAGACAGAGCCGGCCTTCTGCGAAGGAAGGTAATGCTGAGGGAGCATTGCCAGTCCTGTGTGATGGCCGCATTCCTTTGGCTACAAAATCTCCCACCCGAGTCTCCGAAGGAGGAACAAAGGGAGTTCCCCGGAGCCACAAAGCAGGCTGAGCAGACGTGCTTTGGGTTCCTCTCCCGTGCATGTCTCTGTCTGGTGACCATGACCACAGAGCTTCCTGGGCTCGGCCAGAAGGCGCATTCCAAGCATGCCGGAGAAGAACAAGAAGACCCAGCCGAGGAAGCGCTCCAAGCCTTCTAAGTGCACTTGTTTGTTTGCGTTGCTTCAGTAATCAGCCTCAGAGCTTGGTTTCCCAGCCAAAAAACCAAAAAAGCGGAGCCAGAGGAAAAAACAGCAACAAACCGGAGCCCTAGATCAAAGCCAAGGCAAGCCAAGTCATGTCATGGGAACTAAGTCTCTCAGCTCATACATGTCAATCACCCATCTTCTCTGAGTGACTACTGCGTGTGAGGCAGTATCGAACTCAGAGAGACCAGCAGGTGGACCGGGCAGGCCAGGAGCTCACTCAGAGCAGAAGGCCCTGGGCAGCCGTGTCCGTCCGTCACAAGTCCTGGGGTTCTTGGAGCTTGAAGGAGTCACACAGATTCTCTACTCCGAGGCCTGCAAAGGCCCCCAGCCACTGAAATCACTAATGAGCTGATTCAAAGACGTGAAAGGCCCTGCTAAGTTTCAGATGGTTCGAGTCCACAATTGTGAAATGTTCAAATGCAACGCGACCTACTTCAAGCATAACCAAAGACATAAATACGACTGGGGCGGGAGGGTAAAGAGGTTGATCACACACATGTCCATTGCTGCTGGGGTAAGAAGTCTTCCAAAGTGGTGTTGGCTCCTACCGCGCAGAATAAACACTCCAAAGGACCGGAAGAAGAGTTGGGTGGGGGAAATGATTGAACTAGTGGAGGCCTAATGACTTATGAAAAACTGCTTTGAGGGTGTGTTTTTTGTTTTGTTTATGAAGGGAGGAGCATTTGCAGTAACTGTATTGCTACTTAACATTAAAATAAAGGAGCTTCAAATACACAAAGTGCGAGTTCACAAAACTATGGAAAATCCTTGTTGGCCACTCTCAACAACCGGTTGCCATAGAGTAGACCCCAATACATGGAGACCCCCCACAAGTATCAGAGTAGAACTGAGCTCCTTAGCATTTTCAAAGACATACCAGAGTCAGTGTCACACACTACAAACACACTTTGACAGCAAAGTAAAGGGAGGGAGAAAGTGCCAAGCATCTAGCAGTTGAATGAATAATGTCGGCTGTCACTCAGCGTGCTCTGTGCTCTTGCTTTGCGCCTGTCACTGCCTGAGCCCCTTGCATGTTAACAATGCTGCCAGCACACCTGTGAGGCAGTGGCCAGTTCCATCTCCATTCTGAAGACGGGACTAGCGAGGCACAGAGCAGTGAAGCAACTGGTGAGCCAGGACCGCAACACAGCCTGACTTCAAAGTCTGCCTCGTAAGCTATCCTCTACTGCTGCTCAAGGACAGATAGGACATATAACTAGAAGTATATCGAACTACGTCTACATAGCTAACAGACTAGGCAATGTCCACACCGCTTGCACCCGGTGAATTATCTTCTGTGTTTTCCATAATATATTGGCAAGTCACTGAAGTCCCCGCGAAATCATTTTATTAAGCAAGTAAGCATGGCAATGATTGGAAACCCAAGGTCCCCGGGTGAATTTGGCAGAGGCAAGCAAGGTTAGACTGTACATGTTGCTTTCAGTCCGTTCTGAATGTCCAATGCTTGAATGTCAACGATAACACCGAGAAGGGAATGCTGTGGATCAAAGAATGGCTGAGCTCTTACATTCCTTCGTTCTTCTCACCCTGCCCATCTTCAACATGGGGAGTACATCGCACTAGAAGATGCTCCTGGAGTCGCATGACGGGCACAGCCACAGGCTCTCGGACACCTGTGTTCACGTGTTGAATCGAAAAGTCATACAAGGGCCAGGAAGTCAAGAAGCCACGTGGAAGCAAAAGAAGTTCAACCCAAGATGATTCTCAACAGGCTCGTTGTAACCATACAGATTCCAGGTCCCGATCGTTAACAAAATCAATTGATTGGAAGTTGATGCTGGTTGATGGTGGTGAATCCATGTGTATCAGAATGGACTGCGCCCTAGGGCTCTTAATAACTTTTTTTTAAGTAATCCAACAAGCCTTTCTTCTGAGGTGCCTCCGGGGGAACTCGAACTTGTCATCTTCTGGTTGGCAACCCAACATGTTCGCACTTTTCACCACCCAGGGAGTCACACCCCTAACCCCAAAGCCCACTGTTAACTAAGTCGATTTAGACTCGTAGCAAGTCGAACTGCCCCACGGGGTTTCCAGAGCTGTAAATCTTTACAGGACTGCCACTGTGCTCTGTGACGGAGACCCTGGGCCGTTGGAACAGAGACCTTTCAGTCCGTCCTTAAGCACGTTAACTACAGAAGCAGCAGGCATCGCAGGCCCTCCTCCATCGGCTGCACTTCTCCACCGTCCTATCCCTGTAGAGGACAGGAGCACCAACCAGGTTTCTGGGGCACCGTGGTGGAGCTCCCACTTCAGAGACTGAAACCGAGCCCTCTGTCAGGGCGCCTGATGAGCACATTCCTGTGCAGGGAAAAGCTCTCCCAGAACAAAATAAACATGCCTCCAGCCCTGGGTATTTTTTCTTTGACATTGTGGCTTTGCTCAACTGCTTCATGAGGACAAACATCTGAAGATGTGGCCTGAGATTAGGACATTCCTTTTTATTTATGCATTGTTTCTTTTTTTTTTCTGATAATGAAATTTATTTATTTTTAAAATTTATTTAAATTAATTTATTTTTTACTCATTTTATTAGGGGCTCATACAACTCTTATCACAATCCATACACACATCAATTGGGTAAAGCATATTTGTACATTCAGTGCCCTCATCATTCTCAAAAACATTTGCTCTCCACTTAAGCCCCTGGCATCAGGTCCTCTTTTTTCCCCTCCCTCATAAGCCCTTGATAATTTATAAATTATTATTTTGTCATACCTTGCCCTGTGCAAGACGTCAGACAGGGCATTGCTTCTTTGTAGCAAACCACAGGATTGACCCCAGTACCTCAGAATGTCCTTTGAGCAAGAGGGACATCTAGTGGTCGAGATTTGCAAGAGGAACTGGGCCACTTGTTCACAAAGTCCGCCTTACAAAGTCCACATCCAAATGGTTTCGTTTGTCACGAGGGTCCAGTGAGAGACTTGAAGAAGTGAGAGACGTCCCAGGACCCCTCAGGTGAGAACCTAAGCTACTCTGTCCAGGTACTCAGGTCAGCTGTTCTGCTAGCATCCAAGTGCTTTCATCCATCCATGGATCCATCCAACAAATATCTGTCAACTAAAGGCAAAGCCTCGTGGAGACCCTCAAAACGGTGACCTAAAAATCTAGAGACACTGCCTTCAGGAGCTTAGAGTCCAATAGAAAGGTTAGTTCACCAACAGCCAGTTCAGACACATTGTGATTCACTCTGGCCACAGTCTGCTACGCCAAGAAGACATGGATCTCTGAGCGTGAGAAGAAGACCCCTCTAAATCACAGGTTTTTGGACGACTGTACAAGAACCGATGCACTTGAATCGTGGTGCTGGAGAAGAATAACGAAAAGACCACGGATTGCTAGAAGGACAGAGCTGTCTGTCTTGGAAGACGTACAGCCGGAGGAGTGCTCTGTGGAGACAGGGCTAGCGAGACTTCATCTCCCATCCTTTGGACACATCGTGAGGAGCCACCCGTCTCTGGGGGAGGACATCAGGGTTGGTAAAGTGGAGGGGCACCCCAAAAGAAGAAGGCCCTCAAGGAAGTGGATGGACACCGTGGCTGCACCCCTGGACTCAGGGATAGGAACACGTGTGAGGGGGTGCAGGCCCGTGCACTGTGTCGTTCTGTTGGGTGTATGACTGGCCATGATAGGCTAGCATGGACTCACGGGTGCCCACCAACCACGAACCACATGTCTCCAACTGGCAGTCTGCGGGCTCACACAGGGCCTGCAGTGATGTTTTGTTGCCAACGAACTCTGCATGTGTGACCACCATTTAAAAATCAGGGGATTTCACATGGAAATCTGGAATTTTGTTGCTTGTGAAAAATGGGAAGGTAAAACACAGGACTCCTGTTGGATCATGGTCTGCTGGAGCTGAAAGGGGGCTGTCCACGTCCTCATTATATACCACCCCCCCGACATCCAGCGATCTATTTTTTCAGTAAAGTTGTGATCCTTTCACAGAGTTCAACATTAAAATGCACAAAGACGTATTGGCTGACAAGTAAGTCCCTCGCTGCTTCTCCAAGCAGTGGCCGCTGTCATCCACAAAGGCCATCTCTTCACCGGCAGAGAGGCCACTCGGGTGACTGCCTCCCTCATAAAGAAAGAAGAGATATTTTATCCAGGTTAAAATGTAAACACTCTATATGAAATGATGACATTATAGGAAGGAAAGAATGCATAATGTATCTTTTTTCTCATAGATCCCTGGTGTCGGGTTGATTAAATACCAGATTCTTGTGTATCTGTTTGTAAATTTGCATTTTGGGGGGTCCATTTATATCTCTACAGGAGATAGCTCCACACTCCTTTCTACTGTAGCTTCAGAACACATCGTCATTCCACAATATCCATTATAATCATCCCAACATTCTTCCTTTTCCAGAGGCTTTCATACGGATGTGCTCTGTTCATCTTTCCATATAGCTGGTAGAGTCAGATGGTCTTGTTTCTCCATCTTGCCCAGCAAGACTGATTAGTATATTTAGCAAGATTGTGTTAACTGTGTAGATGAATTTGGGGCTAATGTATGAGTGAAATACACACAGATATACACATATAGGTATTAACTTGGTGACACCTACCAGAAACATGGACACATGTTAACTGTAGAAGTTTGTTAATAATTACAATGCCCTGGTCCATCAATTGTGCCAAGTGTAAGGTGTTAACTAGTGTGTGTATGAAGAAGGGATGCATGGGAACTCTATAAACGTTCTATTCAACTGTTCTGTAAACCCAACACCACACTAAACAACAAATCTTACTAAATGTAAAAGCAAGTGGAATCCCAGTCTCTGGAAGGTGGCATCATGTCCCACCACTTGTCCCTCGGGTGCCAGTGATGAGAGCAGGAGAAGTCCAGCAAGCTCGGCATGACGTAAGATTTTAATGATGTTCTTAGAGTTCTGTGGTCATTCTTCTCCTTGTTGCTTTTATTTAATGTAAGCAGGCAACAGGCTTTGGAAATGTTTACTGTGACATCTAATATCATCCTCACATTGTTTGTACATTAGTGTTACTCCTCCTTCAAAATTGTCAGCTTCTTACATTGGCCTAGGAGCCAGACTACTGCTTATTGTGTCCCTAACAGTATGGTGCTCAGCACACAGGGGGACCCCCGTGTGTGCCTGTTAAATAATATTAAGGCTCTCATCAACTACAACAAGCTAGAACCATTAGTTGGCATCTTCAGTAAGCACAAGTTCTGTACAAAGTAGACAGCAGGCAATGGAGATCCTGTAGGAAGTGAGCCAATGAAAGACAAGGAGCTTTCCCTAGCATTTCCACATTGCTGTTCTCCTACAGAGAAGAGTGTCCTATGATGTGCTGTTGTTGTTATTGTATTATCGGGTCAATGTCAGCTGATATTGACCCAATATGACAGAGTAGAGCTGCCTTGCAGGTTTCCCGTCCCAAGGCTGTAATCTATCTTATGGAAGCAGAGTGCCAGTTCTTCTCTCCCACAGAGCCTCTCAGTGGGTTTAAACCACCGACACTTGGGTTAGCAGCTGAGGGCTTGACCCCTGCACCACCAAGGCCCTTAATTATATCCTACTGGACCAGGTATCTTGCTAAAAGAGCATGTAGCTTCTGGAGTAGATTCCATTGTATGCCTATTTACCAGTATATTTGTCCATTAACTGTTGATAGACATTGAGTTGGTTCCCATTGGGTCTTGTGAAAAATAGTTGCATCGCAAACAATGCAGATATACTATTTTTATTTCCCTGTTAGGTGAGATTTCTGGATCATCAGGTAAACGTATGTTTAAGTTCATAAGAAATCATCAAAGGAATTTCCAAGGTGCTTGTACCATCTGACATGCCCACCATAAATAGATTAGCATTAATAACCTGTAAACATCCTGAGCCTGGTGCCTTGTCCCCATCCAAGCAGGCTCAGTGTTGCCCGCTCACCAAACTTACAGAGGTCACTATGGGAATCAACTAGAGGGTAGTGAGGAACCAACCGCAGACTTTCCAAGCCCAAGTTCTTCAGACTGTGGCTCTAGATTTTAAGATTGCTTTTACAGGGCTCCACACTTCAAAAAATATATAAACTTTAACTATCTCTTTAAAGACGCATTTATTTAACAAGCCAGAATAGAGAAAAGTCGATGACCTGCTAGGTGTTACAGCAGAAGCTGCCACGGACTTCTCTGCCATCCATGTCAGTGAGATAGAATATTTCTGTCTCCACGTGGGTCACCCTGGCCGCCCTGGTAGCCCACATGGCTCTCATGAACTTGTTAGACGGCAGGTGGCTTGAGACACAGCACATGAAAACCCCAGTGCTAAATCCTTCTACCTTCAACAGCCGTAACGAGTCAAAACCACCACTGGACCCTTTCGATTCACCCACCTGGGATGCCATCACTGTACTCACCAATGGGCAACACCTTTCTTTTCCTAGGGACCACCTTGGAATGGAGAATACACTAACATCACCTCTTTCAATCCTCGGGGCATGTCAGGAGTTAGCTTTTATTTAGGAACAAAACCAAAAGCCCCTACCTCATTGCCACCAAGCCAGTACCGACCCATAGGGACCTCTATAAGACAGCGTTGAAACTGCCCCTGTGGGTCTCTGAGACTGTAACTCTTTGTGGGAATAGAAAGCTTTATCTTTTTTCAGAAGAACGGCCAGCCGGTAGGTTTAACTTGCATAAAAAATATTTTTAAAAATTTCCAAGGGGAAGAATAGCCGCTTTTTAAAGTTTTGTGGTGTGTGTGCGTGTGTGTGCGCGCGTGTGTGCTGAGGGTAGAGATCTTGGGAAAGAGGTATAACAATTGACAGAACAGGTTTCTTCTTAAGAAACCAGGAGAATGGTCCTTCCAAGAGAATGTGAAAAACCAAACCCCCGAGCCCGGTGCCGTTGGATTGATTCTGAGACTGAATCCTTAAGGGAGCAAACAATCTCACTGTTCTCTCTGCTTTCGGCCCACTGCTCAACCCTCAGTGCCCCCAGGCTTCATCAGAGGAGCCGTGGATTTGCCTCACGCATAAAAGCTTCTGAGCAATTCCCCCGCTGCCTCACGGAACCTGCTCAAGCGGCCTTTCTCTGCAGCTGACCCACAGCAAGCGCACACCACCACACTTCCTCCACCTAGTTCTCCTGCCCGCCCACCCCGTCAGTGGAGACAGAAATAGCCTGTGAATGGAAATAAGGAAGGGAAGTCCACTCATATATTCCGCCGTCTTACAGGGGCTTGACATTGATGGGACACTAAAGAGTGCCTGAACTCTGCGGGTACCTTTTGATGCTATTTCTCAACAATCCCCTGAGGTGAGTTCTATTGTCCGTCCGCGCCCCCCACCCCGCCCCCCAATTTCACAAATTATGGAACCAAGGCTTTTGGAGGGTTTCTAACTCATCCAGAGTCTCACTTAAAAAAAAAAAAAAAAGCTAATTCTAGAAAACACACACATCTTTCCATCCCAGGTTTTCAATTGGTTGTCTTTCAATGATGGTTCAGGACCTGTCTTTGTCCCTTGGGGCTGCTGTAGCAGAAATATCACAAGAGATGGCTGTAGAGGACAGAAATTAATTTTTTCCTGGTTCAGGAAACTAGAAGTCCAAATTCAGCACGTGACTTAGGGGAAGCTCTGTCTTCGTAGTAGCCAGAAATCGTGGGCCTTTCTGGGCTTGTGGATTCATCCACTGCTTGTAGCCCCCCTTTGATACTCCCTTGTCTCTCATTCCGGAGCCCTGGTGGCAGAGTGGGTTATGCATTGGGCTGCTAATCACAAGATCAGGAGTTTGAAACCACCAGTTGATCCACAGGAGAGAAATGAAGCTTTCTACTCTTGCAAAGATGTACAATTTCTGAAACTCATGAGCCTGTTCTACTCTGTTATAGAATCACTACGACTCAGAGTCGACTTGCTTGTAATGAGTTTGGTTTCTGTGTATATACTGCTCCTTAGATGACTCCGAAGTGACTCATCTTACCGACTTCTTGGATCCATTGATGCAGGGGGTACACCCCAATTTTTTTCTAAACAATCAATTAGGTATAGGATATGCCCTACACTGATGGGACCTTATTCATATTATAAAACCCCATTTCCTAATAGGATTACATCCACAATGATAAGGGCAAAAAATTCAACACCTATGTGAGGGTAGAGGTGTACACTACAATCCATAAGTCTTTTCTTTGTCCAAGCTTAGATACGAAAAGACCTTAAGAATATGTTGTTGATCGGTGCTATTGAGTTGGATCTAACCCATAGCAACCGTATGTACAACAGAAGGAAACACTCCATGGTCCTGCACCATCCGTACATTGTTCCTGTGCCCGAGCCCATGGATGCAGGCCCTGTATCGATCCATCTCACGGAGGGACTTCCCCGCCTTTTTTTTTTTTTTTTTGCTGCCCTTCCACTTCACCAAATGTGATGTCCTTCTCCAGGGACTGGTCTCTTTTGACAATATGTCAATATGACAATATGTCTAAACTTAGTAAAATGAAGTCTTGCCATCCTTGCCTCTGAGGAGCTCTCTGGGCTGATTCTTCCACGACAGACTGGTTTGTCCTTTGAGCGCTCCATGGCACTTTCAATGTTCTTCTCCAGAAGCACAACTCAAATGCATCGACTCGTCTTTCGTCTTCGTTGTTCAATGTACAACTTTCACATGCATAGGAGGCAATGGAGAAAACCATGACTTGGGTCAGGCACACCTGAATCCTCAAAGTAGCATCCTAGCTCTTTGGTACTCTAAAGAGGTCTTATGCAGCAGATTTACCTAATGCAATACATCTTTTGAACTCTTGACTGCTGCTTCCATGAGCATTGATTATGGATCCAAGCAAGACAAAATCCTTGACAAGTTCAACCTTTTCTCCATTTATCATGATCTTACCTACTGGTCCAGCTGTGAGGATTTGGGTCTTCTGAACATTGAGTTGCAAGGGCTTCAATTCCTCCTCACTTTCAGCAAGCAAGGTTGTGCCATCTGCATATCTCAGGGGATTAATTAGCCTTCCTACCATCTTATCACACTCTCCTCATATAATCCAGTTTCTCTGATGATTTGTTCAACATACAGATTGAGTAAGTATGGTGAAAGGATACAACCCTGACACACACCTTTCCTGATGTTAAACTATGCAATCTTCCCTTGTTCGGTCCACACAACTTCCTCTTGACCCATGTACAAGTTCCTCACGAGCACAATGAAGTGTTCTGGAATTCCCATTCTTCTCAAGGTTAGTCCCAATTTGCTGTGGTCCACACAGTGAATGCCTTTGTATAGTCCATGAAACAATGAAATAGACATCATTCTGCTATTCTCTGCTCACAACCAAGATCTATCTGACATCAGCCACGAATGTCCCTTGTTCCATGTCACCTTCTGAATCCAGACTGAATTGTGACAGTTCCCTGTCAATGTGCTGCTGCAACCCTTGTTAAGTATACAGGCTGAACCAACTTCACCGGAAGTCTCGGGCATTTCAACCCATTCAGGTCTTTCATGTGTACAAATACACACAAGTATGCCTGGACCTGTTGGTTGGAGAAATGTTCCCTTTGGAACTTTTATTTGGGTCTTCCCGAACAACATTTAATTACTGCTCTCGTTCTTAAAAAGGAGTTCCTCTCTTTGAGAAGGAGGCAATGGAGTACTTGGGTTTTAGCTTCTTGGTAGCTCCATAAATGGTCAGATGACTGAAAAAAGGTTTATTTCATTAACTCACCTTGAGAGTTAACGGAGAGTTAATTAGAAAGCACTCTGCTTAACCAAACTAAATACTAACCACTGGCTTAACCAAGTGCGCGCCTAGGCACTCGTCGATGAATCAGAGACGAGAACAGGAAGCACAAACAGTGACGCCACCTCCCCCGTGATACAGGGACGAGAACAGGAAGCACAAACAGTGACGCCACCTCCCCCGTGATACAGGGACGCAGGATCGAACAGGATGGGGGCTTAGCCATTAGCATCCCTATGACCTGACCTGTGTCATATGCAATCAAATTTGGGGGTTCCATGTTTAGTGCTCTTGCTGACTGCGAAAGACACAATTTTGCTCGCACCATGGACGGGATGACACCCATCACTCTGTCTTGGTTCTGTGACTGTCACTCCTCTGTCCCTCCCATGCTCCTCTGGGACCACAGCTCTCTGTCTCCTGGACTGAAGATTACTGCACAGGGATCTGAAGGGACAAAGGACACACTCCCCTCTGACTCTTCTTTCTTCATGGTAGTAAGATTCCAACACGTGTCCCCCCCCCCCTTTTCCTGCTTCTCAAACCCAATGGGATGGAAAATTTGACCATTTCCCACACTAAGGTTGTAAGTTCTTACCGTCATAATTAACCCTTTTAACATTCACACACACACACACACACACACACACACACACACACACAAAACAATGCCCTGCCATGGAGTAGATAGTGACCTTATAGGACAGAGGCAGAACTGCTGCTGCAGATTTCCAGGACTACAATTCTTTATAGGAGTAGAAAGCTTCATCTTTCTTCCTTGAAAGGCTGGTTTCAAACAGCTGAACTTGTGGTTCGCAGGCCAACGCATAACCACTAAGTCAGTAGGGCTCCCAGCAGAACTATATAATCCTGTCAGCATCTTCCTGCCCCTTCTCTTAGCAAGCTCCACCAGGAGCAAAGGAAACATTCCCAGTCCTGGTGCCCCAGTCATGAGGTGGGACTTGCGAAGATCCTCCCTGGAAGAGCCATAGCAAGTGAATCACTGCAGCGCACTGGGCTTTCTAGGACATCACTCTCATGACCAGCAGATGCCCAGCGGAGTGCTCAGCACCTGACCCGTGTCTGCCCACAGGCAATCCGTGCAAGTTAAACTTGCTCTGCCCATGGAACTCCGTCCTCCCTTTCTTCCCCAGCCGCCCCCAGCCCCCACTTTACATACGATATTTATAAACAACAGACACTTGACTTCAAATGAAGTCTCTCTAGGATTCGTTTCTTTGAGAGTAATTTACCCCTACTCAAGGACAGATTCTCAGAACACCCTCTTGTCTCCCAGACACCATAAGAAGCAGTACAGTGTAGAGGTTAAGAACAAGAGCTCCCCAAGACAACTTTGGGGTTTGAATCTAATTCCTTTTAGCCAACTTGGTGATGTTGGACAAGCTATTTCACCTCCCAGAGGTACCCAGAAGCCTAGAGCTAATGTTGCCTACTGCATAGGATTGCTATGCCAATTCATGGAATAAAGGATGCAGAGTGCTTTGCTGATAACTAGCATCTAATCAATGCTTCCCCTCCCTAGAAATAGTTGTAGCTCCCTGGAATGTCCAATTCTCTCCTGTCCATGTTCCAAATCCTTCGGAGACCTTATAGCCTTCTCTCGGAAGCCTTCCTGATTGCATAAGCATTTGTGGGGATGACGACCAGGAAATGATAGCGGCCACACAATGGGTCTTTGCACACTAGACTCCCGAGACACCGGAAATGCTGGACAAGGAAGTGGTGGTGAGGAAGTAAGAGAGAATGGAAAGGCGAACACTCAGTCCATGCTGTTGCTCCCACTGACCCAGACGGACTGTCAGTCACCTGGATATCACCCAGAGGCACACGCGGTCTGAGCACGCTAGGCCAGAGCGTATGTCTTTACCTGCCCTCTCCCTCCTCCCTCCCCAACCTCCTGTTTTCTAGCTGGGTGACACATGGTAAGCTTGGAGCCTGGCTGCTTTATCTGTAAAATGGGCTGATCCCGTTTTCCCGAGCTAAAGCCAGAGAAGGGGGCTGGGTGATGCAAACAGTTGACACACGTGCCTGCTAATCTAACTGTGGAAGGTTTGAGGCCCCCTGGAGGGATCTTGAAATAGTGGTCTGATGCTCTGCTTCACAAACCAGCCATTGAACACCCTCTGGAGCACAGCTCGCGTGGGGCGCCCCTCAGTTGGAGGTGAATCCATGGAAACTGCTAGAGGTTAGAGAGCGAAACCAAGGTAAGACCCCTTCCAGCTCCAAGATCTGGAGTCCCCCCAGCACATGTGGCTCTTGGTAAGGGAGGGGGCACTTCCCTGAAGCCAGGGGACCTTGCATCTGGTCACTCTAGAGACCACCATGCTCTCCAAGTAAACAGGACATGTTGTTCTGCTTCTTCCGCTCCACCCTTTCCCAAATCTGAGATGTCTCTCCAATCAGGCTGTGAGCCAAAAGCTACTAGCACCCAGGCTGCCAGCAGGGCGTGTCCCGGGCTCTCTGATGTAAACACGGATGAGGACTGATTGCAGTTTGGCTCTGCCATCCCTTTCTGTGTTCCTTTCAGCCAAAGGCCTGGGGGCTTGTATCTGCCGGAGCCGAGCAGTGTTAAACAACACCCTCCCTCTGGCCACTGTCTCAAAGCAAATAACTAGCAAGAACTGAATGGCCCCTGCCATGTAGACTTCCTGTGAGTGGGGAGAGTGCTGGGAGAGAGAATCACTTCTCTATGACCTTGAACACTGACCAGCTAAATAACTAATACCAGGGAGCAGTGAGACACAGACCAAAGGGGACTAGAGACTTCTTTGGGCCTAAGAAGAGGGAAAGATTTCTGATCAAAGAGAAATGATTGGTCCTTAACTTGGCCAAACCCATCTGGCCCCAGAGTGTCCCGCTACACATGTCAGAAAATGCCTGGTCAGAGTGGCCAGCAGCCTAAGGCTAATTCACTACCCAAGACATGATGGGAAGGCAGTTGAACATGGAAGTCACTATTCAGGTCATTGTATAGACCTATGTAGGAGCCCTGATGGCAGTCATTATGTGTTGGACTGCAATCCCCAAAGTCAGCTGTTGGAAACTACCAACCAGCTGCGCTGCAGGAGAATAGCGGGGCTTTCTACTCCCACAGTTATGGTCTCAGAAACCTACAGGGTGCTAAAGGGTCAATATGAGTAGGCATCCACTCAAAGGCAATGAGATAGAGCATTGTAGGTTGTACCTTGCCCAAGGGCACCTTGCTCAGTCAAGACTAAAAGCAACCTGGTCTCCACTTGCCAAATCATTTGTCCCTGGTGTGGTTCCACATCTTCCCGGAGGGTCTACCTTTTCTGATTCTTGCAAAACATCCATAAAAGCTAGGATAGGCCCTGTGTGCAGCCATGAGTCTGTGCCTCCTGAGAGCCCGGTGAGGGAGCTTTGCAAATAGGAGATCGGTAGCACCCTTATGATTTGGAATCCACTCGATGATGGTAGTGAGGCTAGCACCCTTACTGCAAGCTAGTCTCCTGCATCCTTACCTCCTAGTACTATAACTGATTTCTTCTCTTTCTTCCTCCTTTTCATATTTCCTCTTTCTTCTCTTCCCTCTGTCTCCCCTTCTTCCTCTCTCCCCTTACTTTCCTTCTCTCCCTTCTTCCTGGTTCCCTACCTATTGCTGTATGCTGGATGGCCAGATTACCCCTTTCACTGCCGTTTCACAGCTACCCATTATTATATTATCTCTGAATATCCAGAAACACTCTTAGAAAGGGGCGGGAATAGAAGGAGTAGAAGGGAGTCACAGTGGGGAAGGCTGGGAGGCAGTCATTTTCGCTGCCTTGTGTACATGTGGCCTTGAGGGCAATGGTGGCTAACTCGGGGAGACAGCAGAAGGCATCAGTTAATTCTGTTTCTAAAACTGACAAGAAAGAAATTGAGAGGTTATTTTTAATTTTAAAAATACTGCAGAAATGTTTCAGTACTCAACTTGCACACACATATATGGCAATTAAAGATGCCATGGCTTGGCCCAGGCACACCTTATCTTCAAAGTAGCCTCCTTGCTTTTCAACACTTTAAAGAGGGCTTGGGCAGCAGATTTAACCAATGCAGCATGTCTTTTGATCTCTTGACTGCTGCTTTCGTGAGCATTGATTGTGGATCCAATCAAGACAAAATCCTTGACAGCTTCAACCCTTTCTCCATTGATCATGATGTGACCTACTGGTCCAGTTGTGAGGAATTTGGTCTTCTTTATGGTGAGCTGTATTCCACACTGAAGGCTGCCCTCCTTGATCTGCCTGAGCACGTGCTTCAAGTCCTCCTCACTTTCAGCAAGTAAGGTTGTATCATCTGCCTATCTCAGGTTGTTACTAAGCCTTCCTCCAATCCGGATGCCAAATTCTTCTTCATATAATCCAATGTCTCTGGACATTTGCTCCATGTACCGACTGAACAATATGGTGAGAAGATACAACCCTGACACACACCTTTCCTGATTTTAAACCCTGCGGTATTCCCTTGTTCTGTTTGTACAACTGCCCCTTGACCCATGTACAAGTTCCACAGAAACACAATGAAGTGTTCTGGAATGCCCGTTCTTCTCAAGGCTACCCATCGTTTGTTATGATCGACACAGCCACAGTCAAATGCCTTGCATAGTCAATAAAGCGTATTGAAGAAGGAAGGCTGAAGAAGAGTTGGTGCATTTGAATTGCACCATTGATGAAGAATGTTGGAAGGACCATGAGGCCCAAAGAACAAACAAATCTATCTTGGAAGAGGTACGGCCAGAGTGCTCCTTAGAACCAAGGATGGTGAGACTTTGTCTCATGTACTTTGGACCTGTTGTCAGGACAGTGCAGTCCCTGCAGCAGGACATCGTGCTTTGTAAAGCAGAAGGGTAGTGAATGTGAAGTCCTTCAGTAGCATGATGGACACAGTAGCTGCAACAATGGCCTGAAGCCTAGGGACAATTGTAAGGATGGTGGGTTCTTCTAGGTCAGAACTGACTTGATTTACCCGAACAACAGCTCTGCAGAAATTGGTGGACACGTGTGCCAAGAAATAACAGATTAGAGTTGTCTTTTACTGTCTAGTGGTTCTAAATTTTTTTAGAACCATAGTAGCCCTCCAAAGATGCCCATGCCCCAGTCTCTACAATCTGTATCTATGTTTCTTGATAAAAAGGACCCTACAAATGTGGCTTAAATGAGTAATAAGGTGGCCTGGCAGCAAAGAGATGATCTGGGTTGGCATGGTCCAATCACACGAACCTTTGTAAGTAGAGAACCTCCTTTAAGGCAGAAGAGCGATACAGCTGAAAAGACCGATGGGGCAGGGAGGGGAGAGAGAGCTTAAGTATAGTGGGACTGACCCTCCATTTCTAGCTCTTAGGTGGAAAGGCCCATGTACAAGGAACGTAGAAAGACCTCTGGAAATGTATAAGAAGAATTGTGGGCATCCTTTCCGAGCAAAGACCCAGACAGTAAGGAAACAGGGGACCTCAGCCCGACAGCCAACAACCTGAATGAACTTGTAGTGGACTCTTCCCCCAGAACCTCCAACAAGAAATGCAGCCCTGCCATAAATGATCTAACCCACAGAACTTGAGATCATCAATGACGTGTTTTAAGTCATTACATATGTGGTAAACTGTTACATCATCAGTAGAAAACAGCCGGCAAAGACCTTTGATCAAGTGGACTTTCTTAATTTCAAGGTTGCCTTTAATAAAAGAGTGTTGGAATTATTGCTGAGCAACAGATTCCTCCAAAACATGGAAATATAAAAAACAATGATTTATATTGATTATGATGTTATGATTGAGGAATTTTTAAAGGGCACAGCTGAGCAGTTCTTGGGGCTCTCTTATGCAGTTGCACCTAGATATTGACTGGGGTTACAGAAATCTGAAGGCTTGTCTAGACCGGATGTCTAAGAGAGCTCACTTATAAATCGAAAAGTTGACGTTGGCTGTTGGCTGGGATCTTAGTTGGGCCAGTTTCAATCGCAAATCATTCTTTTTACCAAGAATCAGGAAGCTATGGGAGGAAATGGCCTGGGATTGGGGTGGGGGGGGTGTCCATGTTTGGCCCCCCCACCCCCTGCTATACAAAGGGGAAAACCCAACTCCACCTCTGTCCAAGGGTGATTCCTGTGAAGTGAAGCCAGTCGAGCTGCACCCTCCTACTTTCTTTACCCTATTCTGACACTAACCGTCTCTCCCATACTACTCTACCTCTCAGCTGGGGTTGATCACCTGTCATGCTGGCCACACAGAACACACAGACAGGACTCGCAGCTGTGGGGTTGATTGGGGAAATGACTGGTAGCACAGTGGCCACGATTCAGTTCTTTGTTCTGCACTGCCTCTTCTCAGCCCTGCTGACACGTGTATCTACTTCTGCTCCTCAACTTTGGGGAGTCCCTGCCCTCTGCCCTGCCCAGACAAAGGTCCCCGAACTTCTTTAGGGCTTATTAATGCCCAAAGACCACCCAGTCTGCAAGCCAGCATCCTGCTTAGAGACAACGAGCTTTATTTTATCTACAGCAGCAGTTCTCAACCTGTGGGTCGTGACCCCTTTGGGGGGGTCGAATGACCCTTTCACAGGGGTCGCCCGATGCATAACAGTAGCAAAATTATAGTTATGAAGTATCAACAAAAATAATGTTATGGTTGGGGGTCACCACAACATGAGGAACTGCATTAAAAGGTCAAGGCATTAGGCGGGTTGAGAACCACTGATCTACAGACTCCTGAGCCTGCTGCTCAGGCTCATTGATGCAGCACTGCTCCTGTGCTATCTTTCCATGAGATAGATGCTTCACTCCTGGCTCTTCTTGCTTGCTGATCAGGGAGTTCTCTGCTCCTGCTCACTTTATACTCAGCAGAATTGCAAAACTGACCAATCCCGCATTAGACACATTTGGTGGGAGTGACACCTGCTATGTAAACAAGAGCCATACTAAGTAATTTCACTTTACCACAGCCTCAAACGGAATAAAGAGGGACAGCAATCAACTGTTGCCAGCACCCTGCAGAAAGTCTGGAAAAAGTGAAGGAAGAAGGGAACATTCTGTTTACTGACATTGTGAGCGTTTTGGTCAGACAATGTCAGAATGATGATCTAATCATACATTTTTCTTAAACGAAGGTATAGCTAAAATTCTACTCATAATTTGACAAATGACAGGTGTCCTGACTCCCCTATATCTACAATTATAGATGAGGTGTTTAATGCAATTATCCTTGGAAAAGACCCCCTGGTTTGAATTCACTTTTGATCTTCTCTGAGGTTTTCCCGGGTCTATTTTGTGTTGACGGAGGACTTAGCGAGAGGTGGAGTGGCAGACCAAGGACAGGAATGCGGTGGTCTAGAAGAGAAAAGCCCATCAGATAGGAGATCGAGAACTGTATCAAGGAGGAGCTATGCACCTCGCCAGCCACATCTCAATGTTCCCATTTTATTGGTCCTATGTCCTACCACTGATGCAGTAAAAGAGCTGAACAAGACATCTCGAAGGGCAGCTTGAGGAGACAAAGTCGAATATTATAATGAAATGTGAAAGACCTAGAGTTGGCAAACCAAAAAGGAAGATATCTTAAGCTCAGCATATCTTTGGGTTTTTTTTAAACATTTTATTAGGGGCTCATACAACTGTTATCGCAATCCATACACACATCAATTGTGTAAAGTGCATTTGTACATCATTCTCAAAACATTTTCTCTCCACTTCAACCCCCGACATTAGGTCCTCATTTTTCCCCTCCCTCCCTGCTCCCCCCTCCCTCATGAGCTCTTGATAGTTTATAAATTGGTATTTTGTCAGCATATCTTAAGCTGAAGGAACTCAAGAAAAACTCCAAGCTTTGAGGTTCAAATAGAAATATTTTATATTCCAAATATTGAAAGATACAGGAAGCATCAAAAGAAGATGGAAAGAATAAATGGTCACTGTATCCAAAAGAACTGGTTGACATTCCATTTCGGTGGGGCAGCATATGAGAAGAACCAAAGGTGTTGAAAGAAGAAGTCCCAGCTGCACTGAAAGTGTTAGCCAAAACCAAGGCTCCGGGAAGTGATGGCGTACAATTTTAAAAGTCTCACCAAGATGATGAAGCACTGGAAGCACTCACTCATGTAAGCCAGGAAATTTGGAAGACAGCTACCTTGCCAACTGACTAGAAGAGATCCATATTTGCACCCCTTCCAAAATCATGCTCAAAGTATAGAACAATGTCATTAAATTACATGCAAGTAAATTTTTGCTAAAGACCATTCAACAGTGGTTGTAGCAGGACATTGACAGGGAGCTGCCAGAAATCCAGGTGTGGAACAAGGGCTATCACTGCTGATGTTAAATGCGTTTGGGCTGAAAGCAGAGAGTATCCGAAAGATTTTTACTTGTGTTTTATTGACTATGCCACAGCATTATACTGTGTGGGTCATAACAAACTATGGATAGTCACGAGAAAAATGGTAATTTCAGAACACGTCATTTTGGTCATGCAGAAGTTGTACATGGATCAAGGAATGCAAATGGCATATGGGAATAGTGCATGGCTTAAAATCAAGATGGGCGTGTGAGAGTGCTGTAGCCTCTCACCACACGAATTCAATCTGTCTGCTGAGCAAATATTCAGAGAAGCTGGATTATATGAAGAAGAATGTGGCCTCAGGATGAGAGGAAGGCTTATTAAGAGACTGAGATAGGCAGATGAAATAGCAGGGAGCCTTGCTTGCTGAAAGTGAGGAGGAATTGAAGGACTTGCTGATGAAGATCAAGGAGTGGTGTCTTCAGTGTGGATGACAAGTCACTGTAGAGAAGACCAAAATCCTCACCTCTGGACCATGGAGAAAAGGTTGAAATGGACATTGTCTTGGTTGGTCCACAAGCAATGCTCCTGGAAGCAGGAGTCAAGAGATGAAATAACACTTTGCATTGGGTAAATCTGCTGCCTAAGACTTGTGTTGTAAAGCAAGCATGCTAACTTTGAGGACTTGGATGCCTGCCATGGTATTTTCAATTGCATGTAAAAAAAAATGGACATTTACTAAGGAAGACTAAAGAAGAAGTGATGCATTTGAATTATGGTGCTGATGAAGCCTCCTGAAAGTATCATGGACTGTCAAAAGAACCAACAAATCTGTTTGGAAGAAGTACAGAAAGAATGTTCCTTAGAGGCAGAGATAGCGAAACTTCATTTCATGTGATGGACACGTTGTCAGGAGAGACCAGCTCCTGGGGAAGGACATCATATTTGGTAATGTAGAGGGGCAGCGAAAAAGAGGAAGGCCCTCAGCAAGATGGATGGGCACAGTGGCTACAACAATGGGCTCAAACGTAAAAACAATTGTGAGGATGGCGCAGCACCAGGCAGTGTTTTCTTCTGTTGCACATAGAGTCACTGTGAGTCAGAATCGACACCGTGGCACCCAATAATAGTGAAGAGGTTTAATGATAATAACATACCCTATCACATGTGGACAGGAATGCTAAGAACTCGTTAGTGACCTTCAGCTGTTTCTCTCTTTATACAGTCTTCAAGTTAGCAGCTAAATATTTGAATCCATAGAATATTTGAGCTGGAAAGTGCTTTAGAGATTAGCATAGTCAGCCTCTTGTAGACTCTGGACATCCTCTTCCTCATTTTGAAAACCTGAAGGATATGTAGCTTGAAGAACACTCAGGAAATAAAATGGCCTTCTTAAATATCCGAAGGGTTTACTTGTACAAGGGGTACTGGGCTTACTCTGTTGAGATGCCAATAATTGGAGTCCAACTAGAAAATTTGTCTAAAGGTCAGAGCGACTCAACATTTAACAACTTGTGTTTTATCATGATCATGTAGGGACAGCAAAGCCACTTGGCCCAGATGCTTTATAGGGGTTTCCGACACTAAGTAATCGCAAGATTGAATGGCTTTTGAGTTTGCTTTCCACCCACACATTCTAGCTGAGTTCTGCCCAATATGGTAAGTACTAGTCATATGTGTCTATTGACTCCTTGAAATGTGGCTAGCTCATCGTATTAAATACTTCCTAGAAGTGCTGAAATCCTGGTGGGGACTGAGCATGATAGTGGGACAGGAGGAGAATCAACAGAAATAGAGGAAAGAGCTGGGAGGCAAAGGGTATTTATAGAGCTCTAGATAAAGACATGTACATATACAAATATATTATATGAGGATGGGGAA
>NW_022107432.1:18824106-18862770 GCF_000313985.2 Echinops telfairi | reverse complement strand
AATGTTTTGAGAAACGATGTACAAATGCGCTTTACACAATTGATGTGTGTATGGATTGGGATAACAGTTGTATGAGCCCCTAATAAAATGTCAAACAAAAAAAAACAAACAAACAAATAAATAAATAAAAATGGAAAAAAAAAAGAGAGTAAAATCCAAAAAATAAATAAATAAATAAAGAAATAAATACTTCCTAGATTTCTAGAGAATGAAAAATATCTCAATGATTTTTATGTTAGGTACATGTTAAAATGATAATATTTTGAAACTATTAGGCTTAATAAAATGCAATATTAAAATTAAATTATCTGGTTCCTTTCTACTTTTATTTTGTAAAATTATGTGTGTGGGTATATGGTTGACAGTGTATGCCCATTGACAACACCGTTTGGGGTGGTTTGAGATACTCTTCCAACTCAATGCCTCACACTTTACTTAAACTACTTTATCTCCTGGTCAACACAGCTCTTTCTTACTTCATGCCTTGAAATTTATCTAAGGTTCAGCTGCTGAGTAAACAGCACTGGTATAACCTGATAGTTTCCAGAAAGCATTTAATATGAATTTTCTATCTGAATAAGGAAAGATGGGGGTTTTCTAGCCTCCCTCCCATTACCAGTTAGCATAGATTAGTTTATAAGATTAGAAGATCTGTTTATATTCCCCACCCCACCCCCAAAATGCATCGGGCTCAAGTTGAGTTTCAGTGGTATTGAATTTCAAGGGCAGAAACTAACACCTAGATAGTCAGGCAGTGTGGACTTGTGTGGAGCACAGCCCCGTAGAAAGGCCTCACAGGCCTTCATCAGAGGTGGATACAGAGGAATGAGGGTCTCAGGCTGAGTGGAATCTGGGCTGATTGCAGGAACTGGAGACCAGTAATTGGAAAACCAAACCCAAGCTCACTGACAGGGAGTGCATTCTGACTCAGGGCAACCCTCCCGGGCCAGGAAGAACGGCCTCTGTGGGCTTCTGAGGCTGTGCGCTGTGTGTAAGAGCAGAAAGACCCATCTTTCTCCCCCAGAGCAGCTGGTCATTTCGAGCTACAGCATCGTACGGCAAAGAGCCCATCGCATAACCACTATGCAACCAGAGCCAATCCAAGAGCATATTAGGAGCAGGGAGGAGAACAGTAGAGAGGTACCTGATTACTGGTGACTAAAGAACATGAGAAATCGAGGATGACCCCACATTTCTGGTTTGAATGAATAGGTGGAAGGTGGGGTCATCCCCTGGAGTGAGAGGGAGGGGACACAAGAAGAAGAACAGGCTTTACAGGAATAAGTACAAAGTTGGGTATATTGAGTCTGAAAACAGCATCTGAGGGTTGAGAGCTTTATTAGAGAATCTGGAACTTAAGGAAATGTCTAGGGTATAGATACAGTTCAGGGGGGTCACAAAAATGTCGGAAGAAGATGGGGCCTGGACATAGAGGTGCTCACCAAAGAGCAGCAAGAAGGAAAGATACACAAGGGCCCTAGGGAACATCAGCATTTGGGAGCGAGGCCGAGATTTTAGCCAGCGAGACGAAGAAGGAATCATGAGACAAGGAGGAGGTGGCACGTGGGATGTGATGTCATGGAATCAAGAAGAGATCTCAAGGAGAAAGTCCTCATCAATGGGCACAGCATTATATAAAAGTCAAACAAAATGAAGCTAAGAGAGTCTCTTGGGTCTGATTTTCAGAAGGTTACTGATGCCCTAATCCAGAAAAGTTTCAGTCGAATGGTGGATTGGGAATAGAAACATGGGAGTGGGGACACTGATGGATGAGAGAAAAAGTTAGAGTCATATAAAGTGAAATCAGTCATACAAAGTGAAGAAGCAGAGATGTAGTAAAATGTCTTCTCTAGAAAAGCAAGAAACTGGCACAAATTGAAGAATATAATTTGTGTCACTGAATTATACATGTAGAAATTAATACATTGCTATGTATCTTTGGTGTGTTTATTATTTTAATATTTGTTTCAAAGTATCCTTTAAACCACACTATCTGGGAAAAAGCAGAGCCCTGGTGCTGTAGTGGGTTGGTTTCACGTTGGGCTGCTACCACAAGGTCAACAGTTTGAAACCAATAGCCACTCCATGGGAGAAAATGAGGCTTTCTACTCCAGAAAAGAGTTGTAGTCTCAGAAACCCACAGGAGATTTTCTATCTTGTCCTATACGGTGGTTATGAGTTGGAATCAAGGGAGTTTGGTTTGCTTCTGGATCTGGAAAGGAAGAAGGGAAGAGTAAGGAAGGTACCAAAGGAGTATGAGAGGAAGACACATGTTCAAGAGTGTGTTTTAAGAATTAAGAGAGACCTGAACATTTTAATAGGATATGGGAATGGAGCCAGCGGAAAAATTAAGCTAAAATACAATAGAGAACAGAAATAACTCACAACAATGTCCTGAGGAAGCATTTGGATGAGGAAAACATGGAGGACAAGAAGCAATTAGAGACGGACCATACTTTTCTAAGTATGGGGGTGGGTGAGGGACTTTCTCTCAAAAACTGGAGACCAGAAAGCCTCTTGGCAGGAAGAAGGCTTGAGGGAATATGGTGCAGATGTGGAAGGACTGTGAAACCCACCACACAATTGTAGTCATGATGATTGGAATCAACTCCTCTGAATGAATTAGAGAACACTCTATTAGAACTGAGAAGGAGATTTGTTTAGGCTGCAATCCCTTTGGGTGGGTTTTCTCTGAAGAGATAACTCACTTTCTGGGAACCTTGTTGGCCCCTGTTTTCGACACTTCTGAGTTGGTTTTAATTAAATAGGCCTTTCTTCTTGCGAATAACCAGGGAATATTCGAGAATGAAGCCCCTAACAGGCTGCATTCATTCCTCCCTGTGGATTGAGCTCATGCACCAAGCTGCCATCATCACCCTGCCTATCAAGTGATGCAACCTTCTTTTACAGGAGGGGATTACAGTAAATCTGGTTGAGCAATCCACAGAGGTCATTAAGGATCCTTGTGAATTAAGAGAGGTTCCTGGTACCGAAGGGAGCAGGTCTGGTCTGTGTAACAGAATTGTGGGGGAGGGGGCGGGGGGGGTGGAAACTCTGCCAAGAAAGGGCCCAGTATTCCCTTTGGAGACCAGATCCCGGGGCTAAGCAAGATGCTATCTGGACTTGTCTATACCAGAATAAAAGATGGTCTTGGAACAAGCTGGGCAGAAAGACAGCAGAATACTTTGTTTCTTGGCACAGGAATGAATGAATCTTTTTTTCCCAAATGCAAAGCAGGCATTAAATCCAAGGACAATAAGTGGCAAGACCAGCATTCCAGGAACAATCCCAGGCTTTCTGTGTGCTCACAGTGAAAATAGCCCCACAAGGCTTCAAAGAGACATGTGGATTTCTTGTTCTCATCTTAAGTAAATAAAATTAAGAGCGAACAAGCATTTCCTACAGCTGTGAATGCCCAGACATTTCTCCCGACCGGACTCTCTCCCTAACCTAACCCACCTCCTCTAGCTTAAAACAGCATGGACACGGAATGGCCATGAGGTTGAACTGTTCAAGCGCCTCCTGGAGAAAGCAGGTTGCGATAGTCCCAAGGCAGGATGAACCTTCCTAAACCCCATCTGTCCCTCTCGCCTCTTCTCATTCTGTGAATGTAGAATTTTTGGAACAAATCCCAATATTGATCCTGTATGTTTCCAAAAGAGAAACTTGGGGGTTGATGGGTCAGGTCGTACTGTATTGTAAAAGTGTGTGTTGTGATACTCTCAATTGCAAGCACGTTGGTGCCTTATAAAAATCAGACATGATTTCTGGAAAATAAATAAAACCAGGCTCCCAGTGCCTAGCGGGACCTGGGTGTTTCTTCACTTCACTGAGCCTTTAACTCCGAAAGAAGAATACTTCATGTTAAGATCCAGCATGAAGGAGCCGGTGGTAGTCAGGATGAGACCTGGGATCAGCTGCCCCTGGGTTTCCAGCTCCTCGCAGCCTGGCAGGGTGACACTCCCAGAAAAAGTCTTGTCTCTGTAGAGGCCGCCCAGACTTTTTGTGGTGGCACCTCTTGCTACTTTCCAGCACTGACCCCTGAGTCAGGGAATTGCAAAAAAAAAAAAAAGAGTCCTCCACATCACATGATCCTCCCCTCCCCTGGTTTATACATTCCCACAAGGTCAATTCAAGGACATTCGGTCACATGCAGAGTTATGGAAACAACACATGGAAGGCTGGCCATGCAACAGCTCAGAGATTAAAAGTCTCTCTAATCCCACATAGGGCTTCACATGGGGCTGCTTTTCTTTGACAGAGAACTGTACTTTTCCTAGAGCACGACCAAAGCGGAACACGAGTCCTTAGGGGCAGTCAGTTCCAGTTCTGACTCTTTCTGCCCTAGACCTTGTATTTGATCAACAGAACAGGGGCCCCAAGAGAAACCGAAGACCAGATTTGGGCCTCAAAGATCTTGAAATCCAGATAAAAGAAAAGATGCACCTCACCCCAATCCATGAATGATTTCACGGATTTATCCATCTCTAATCATCACATTTGGTTCAGAATCTACTTTGTTCCATTAAACGAAATGCTGGACATGTTCGTAGCCAATAAGAAAGACACAGCCTTGGGTTCTAAAAGCTTGCCATCCAGCTGATGCACAGACTTGTTGATGGAGAATGTATCAGGGCCTATGGTGGAAAGGATTTGTTAGGGGTGGAAAAGGCTTGTATGTCCACAGGGAAACACTACTAAGAAAATTAAATGACATATTAATTAGGGCGATTCTGCTGTAAAAGAGCTCGTATAAGTGTTAAGAAGTTCAAAGATACCACTGAAGACCCTCTGCCAGGCGGATTGACACAGTGGCTGCAGCGATGAGCTCAGACATAATTGTGAGGATGGTAGGATGGTGGGGGGCCAGGCAGAGTTTCGTTTTGTTGCAAGGGAACAACAAGTGATCCAAATTGGTGGTGAGGTGGGTGTGGGAGGCCTGGTAGGGCATGATCAAGGGGAATGTAACAAAGGGGGAATTGCTGAAACCCTGGTGGGGATTGAGCATGATAGTGGGACAGGAGGAAAATCAAGAGAAATAGAGGAAAGAGCTGGGAGGCAAAGGGCATCTATAGTGGTCTAGACAAAGACATGTACATATGCAAATATATTTACATGAGGATGGGGAAATAGATCTATGTGCCTATATTTATAGGTTTAGTATTAAGGTAGCAGAAGGTCAGTGGGCCTCCACTCAAGTACTCCCTCAATGCAAGAATACTTTCTTCGATTAAATTGACATTCTATGATGCTCACCTTCCCGACACAACCATTGAAGACAAAGCAGGTGAAAAAGCAAATGTGGTGAAGAAAGCTGATGGTGCCTGGATATCAAAAGATATAGTGTCTGGGGTCTTAAAAGCTTGAAGGTAAACAACAGCCATCTAGCTCAGAAGCAACAAAGCCCACATGGAAGAACATATCAGCCTGTGTGGTCACGAGGTGTCGAAGGGATCACTGAAGACAAAGGGGTGCATAAGCAAATGTGGTGAAGAAAGCTGATGGTGCCCGGCTATCAAAAAGTATAGTGTCTGGGGTCTTAAAGGCTTGAAGGTAAACAAGCGGCCATCAAGCTCAGAAGCAACAAAGCCCACATGGAAGAAGCACACCAGCCTATGTGATCACGAGGTGTCGAAGGGATCAGGTATAAGGCACCATCAGAACAAAAAATCTTACCATAGTGAATGATGGGGGGAGTGTGGAGTGGAGACCCAAAACCCATTTAGTAGGCCACTGGGGATCCCCTTGCAGATGGCTCTCAGGGAAGAGATGAGCCAGTCAGGGTGCAATGTAGCAATGATGAAAAATACAATTTTACTCTAGTCCCTAAATGCTTTCTCCCCACCCCCACTATCATGATACGAATTCTACCTTGCAAGTCTGGCTAGACCAGAGGATGTACACTGGTACAGATAGGAACTGAAAATCCAGGGAATCCAGGGTGGATGATCCCTTCAGGATCAGTGGTGTGAGTGGCGATACTGGGAGGGTAGAGGGAGAGTGAGTTGGAAAGAGAGAACCGATTACAAGGAACTATATGTGACCTCCTCCCTGGGGGATGGACAACAGAAAAGTGGGTGAAGGGAGATGTCAGACAGGGCAAGATATGACAATAATTTATAAATTATCAAGGGCTCATGAGGGAGGAGGGAGCGGGGAGGGAGGGGAAAAATGAGGACCTAGTGCTGGGGGCTTAAGTGGAGAGGAAATGTTTTGAGAATGATGAGGGAAATGAATGTACAAATGCACTTTACACAATTGATGTATGTATGGATTGTGATAAGTGTTGTATGAGCCCCTAATAAAATGATAAAAAAAAAGAAGGGTCACTATGAGTCAGACAACAGCACAGGCTGAGGTAAACAAGACCTGGTTTCCCCAGACTTTGAGCTTTAGAATGCAGCTCTATCAGAGACTTGGTTCTGCATAAAAGAATGAACCCCCTTTTGTACTTTTTGTATGCTATGCCAGTCACAGGCAGCAGGTTGACCCTGGGGTGGGAATGGGGGAAAGTTAATTGTTTACATGACTTCAGTCCATCTGGGGCAATTCTCTGGAGAAGGGTGCAGTTATATACTCACTCATAGTTACCAGCTCGCATGGCTGGGCTATACGACCAAAGGAATCTGGGTCATGTAACCAATTAGTCCACACTGAGTGACTTAAAACAACAACAATTTGCTTTGCTTACAGACAAAAATCTGAAAGTTCAGCCAACTTCGCCTGGGACGCCTATGCGTGGCTTTTCCAGAAAGTTTTCTGGTGGCTTGTGGGGTTCTCTGTTCTAAGAGCATTCTGGTGACTTAGTCTTGAAAGGGACACAGTGACACTTCCTCCACGCTCGCTTAATGGAGACTCGTAAAGGAAGATTCTGAGGACATGCACATAAGCCCTCTCGTTCAGGAGAAGGGATGATAGCCTTGTATTATGAGCCGGGGGTGTGGAATGGAGTATGTTGCGTTGGCCATCTTTGGAAAATACAATCTGCCTCAAGGACCAAAATCTACAATGTCCTATTTCACCTTGATCTTTGGCCCCAACAAAGCACAATTTAAGTAAAATGTTATGCAAATGAACTTCAAACAAGCCTTCTTCATGGCTATCTTCCAGCTTCCTTGAAGGAACTGTAATGGGACGGTGGGTTATGAACTGAACTAAGAACCATAAAGTCATTGGTTCAAACCCACCAGCTGCTCCAAAGGAGAAAAATGAGATTGTTTACTCCTGTAAAGATTTAGAGTCTGGGAAACCCAAGGGGAAATTCTACTCCGTTCTACAGGGTTGCTATTGAGTGAGGAATCGCTGTACATCATGGCAGTGAGTTTGCTGTTTGGTCCAACTTTCATAAACTCTCCCTTTACTGACATTCAGAAGCCACTACCTTTTCGGTGTGATGAAATCACAGACTACTTTTTTTTATCAATTCACTTTTTCTTTTGCTTACACAGTTGTTTGCTTATTTGTTTTAATTGCTGTAGATACAGATGTAAAAAGTTGTTTGTCTTTTCAACATTCTTCCTGTGTACAATTCAGTGATAGTGGCTGGGTTGCTGTTGGGGTTTTTTGGTTTTTTTTGTCCTGTTTATCTTTTCTACCACTTTTAATAAAAATAAGTATATGTCCTCACAAACAGATGATGTGATTTCTAAAATGTAGAGATTAGGAGAAACAAAACCAAAAAAGTACACTGAAGCAAAGCTGACCGACTATGTGTCATGGGTAGAAATACTGCTAATATCCCCAAGCAGAGTCGCAATTGTCACAGAGTATAAGCAGTTTGATGAACTCACTGTGTGTCAGAAATGAAAGTCTGGTTGGGGAAGATGCTTAGCTTTTAAAAAATCATTTACTCTTTGTCTGCTTAGAAATGAACACATGCTGTGACTGCCACTGCGTGTTTTTCGGGTTTTGTTTTGAGCTACACAACATTCTTCTTTTTCCTTTTGAACGCTTTCTTCTCTTCTACCAGAAATCGTAATGTTTTCGTCAGATATTTGGTAATTTAAGTATAGTCCCATGTAAAGTCAAGGTATCTATTCCATGCCGGTCATCTGCCCACTTCCTAGGACTTAGAATATCTTTTCAGAAGTGTGTTGCAAGTAATGCAAATTCAAAAAGAGCTTGTCCTTCAGTCGTCCGCTCTGCTCAGGAAACATTGCTTACTGCATACCCTCTTCTATCACCTTGCCTTCAACACAGCTCCTCTTGATTCCATTCGACCTTGAATTGATCTATCCCTGTCAGTTCAGAGATAGACGCTTGCAGTGATCACTCTCCATAGAACTTTGGCCAACATGATGAGCTTTCAAACTCCGGTCAGCGTTGGGCTGTTACCAGCAAGAGAAAGATGAGGCTTTCTGTTTCTGTAAGGACTGACAGCCTTGGAAACCCACGGGAGCAGTTCTTGGGTCCATTAGGGCGGAGAGAGAGATCCACTCCTGTAAAGATTTCCAGCCTTAGAAACCCTTTACAGGATGGAAATGAGTTAGAATGGACAATGTTTGGGTTTGGGATTCATGACAACTCTTGGTTTCATTTGAATTCAGATTCATCCTGCTATGAGTGATGGTGAGCGTGGTGTTAGGTTTTTAAGGGCTTGTTTCATTTTCTATTTTGTAAACTAGGGACTCAAACATAGAAAAGCCGTGAAGATAACACAGGAACGGTGGTGTTTTGTCCTGCTGTACAGAGGCGTGCTATGAGGCAGAATCCACCCTTGTAGATTAAGCAACAACTTGTAAACTGGGTGTATGTTTTACATATTGTTCTGTTTGACTTCTGGTCTCCCCCAACTCCCACCCCCCTCCGTCCCGGTGGCCCTTTATATGTTAGGACAATTAGACTTTTGTCAGGGATACAAGTTGCATTCGGCTTCTGAACCTGAGCCCCTAATCTATTCTGGCATTAGATGGATTCTTAAAAGAACTGACTTACATGTTTCCTGCAGAGAGCTGAGAAAACAAAAGGAAACTTCAGCAGCAATTCATATAACAGTTTCCCAACCTAATTTAAGCCAAAGCTTTTCTTGATGTACAAGTATTTTCTTAATGGGATGAGGGTGGCAGATCAAAGAAAGGAAAGTGACACTTATTGAGCACCTACTAGGGGCCTTAGATTCATGTAATCTCAATTATAATGCTCACAACAGTTCTATCAGGCACTTGTACTTCCATTTGAAAGCTGAGAAACTTGAAGTTCAGAGAAGACCATTCAGCTAGTGTGAAGTGGAACTTGGGTTCCAGCTTGGATCCACCGGACCCTGACGTTTCTTCTCTTTCCATAGTTCCTGTTGATTGTCTAACAGCTACGCTTTAAGAGGGGGCTGATCCATCTTTTAGGAATCATAACAATCAAATTGCAGCCACCACAATTGGGGCGATCACAATCCCAATAGAAATGATAAGACAGCTCACTGTTGTTTTGAATTCCACTAGAATTCATTCACCTCCAACCTTGCAACCCTCACAGGGCTGGAACTGTCACATTTACCAGGAAGTCAGGTCCAGCTGGCTGTCGCTGACTCCTGGCCATACTAAGACAACCCTTGGTCATTTGTCAATGTTCCCAGGGGTGCCTGCTTCATGTTAAAAGCCTGGCTCGATGCCTCATCCCACTGTATAATTGCACTGGCCATAGCAAGGCTGACTAAATCCTCTTGATGCTTCTGCTAACTCCATGGGCCCTGCAGGCTAGAAGGTCCCAGAAACAGAACAGGGTGTGTCCAAAAGTCTGGTCCAAAAGCTGGAGGCTCCTCTGGTCTGTTGGCAAGGCTGAGCATTTTAGTGTCAACATGCAGTACAGGCCAGGGTTTCTTCAGGCCTAGAATAGAATGTTAGAAGTGAAATAGACATCAACCATTCCCTCCTTCCTTGTTCTCGGGCTGTTGGCTGACAAGGCCTGAGATCACAAAGGGGTTCCTTGGGGGACCCTGAGGGGACCCAGAAAATGCTGAACAGGACATGGCCCTGCACTCTATTTCGATCAACACCTCTCACATTAGATATCTCTAGAAGCAGTGTTTCCGGTGAAAACCAGTCTGAGAACCACTTTATTTTGCTGGTGTGGAAACAGGCCCAGAAAGGGTTGTCTGTGATCTAGTTGCATGGGATATATCAGGGACAGGTCTAGGACCAAAAGCCAATCCCTCCGTTAAGATGCTTTGACCTTTCTGGGCTCCATCACCACACGGAGTCCTCTTTCTTAGGGCTCCTCTTAGGAGTTTGCAGCCCACTACTCTCCAAGTGCCTAGCTGTGAATCAGGGCATCCAGAATCCTCAATAGCTCCTCTGTCAGGTTAGCTTTCAGTAAAAGGGTTCTTGGCTGTTTCTAACTATGCCCTATTCACGGCATTATCTTCCTCATTCCAGCATCAGATTGAATCTTACTATGGACCCTTATGATTTTTGTAAAAAATATCCATCCATATTTTGGATCAAACAGTAAAGTTAGGGACCACTCAACAATTCAAGGGGGGAAATAGTCCATATGCAAAGCCCCGAGTTACCTAGCTGGCTCGTCATGATCGACACGCAGACACGAGCTGAAGGAGCCCTACTGGTGGTTAAAACTCTGAGCTGCTAATGGAAAGGCCAGCGGTTCTACCCCACCAGCTGCTCCTTAGCAGAAAGATGTAGCCTTCTGTTTCCATAAGTACTTACAGCCTTTGGAGCCCCGTGGGGCAGTTCTCCTCTGCCCTCTGGCTGCCGTGAGTTGGGAATGAACCCAGTCTCTCTCTCAGGGGAGATCAACGGCAGCACGGGCCCAGGTAGCAGAGTCATTGCAAATGGGTTTTCCCACTGCGCGGCACACGGAATCAGGAAACAAGCAGCGTGGCCTGCCTTTATTTAAAACGTGATATTTTGTTTATCGTGGAGTTTTTACATCACTTCTACTTTTTTAAAAATGCATTGAACAAGCTACCTTGATGATTACATTTTTCTGGTGTTTCCTTAAAACATTGGTGCCTTCATCTCCAGCTCCGATATTCTTTGTCCAATCAGACAGTCCCTCTCCCCTACAGAGAGGACCACACCCACTCCATGTCCTTCATACGATCTAAAGGCACAAGCCATCAAGTCAGCCAAAACAGCAAAACCGGTTGCGGTCAAGACTCCTAGGGCTCAAACTGACCCTGTAAGACAGAGGAGAGCTGTTCCACCAGTTTTCCAAGGTTGTGATCTTTACTAATGGAGCCCCCGCGGGTAGTGGTTTTGCAATGGGCTGCTAACCACAGGGTCGGAAGTTCAAAACCGCCAACCACTCCCAGGACGAAAGACGAGGTTTTCAAATCCTGTAAAGAGGTACCGTCTCAGAGACCCACAAGGGGGCAGTTTGGTCCTGCCCTGTGGGGTTGCCGAGTCCGAATTGACTGGATGCCAGTGAGTTTGGTGGTTTGGGTTTGAGTCCTTACTCCTCTCAACCGCCCCGTCTTTCTTCTGCAGAACAGCTGGTGAGTTCAAACCACTCGCTTTTCAGTTCGCAGATAATACTCATTATCTCATTAACGTTCATTCAACGTTCTTCACCATAATTCGTAAGCACACATTCTTCTTCTGCCTTCCTTACTCCCTGTGTCCGGTTCCACGTGCATATAAGGCCATAAAATGATTACAAAGAAAATACTGTGGCTTGGGTTACATGCACCTTAGCCTCAAAATGACACCTTTGATCTTTACCCCTTGAAAAAGGTCTCATGAGGCAGATGTTCATCACGGCACAATTCATCATGGCACTTCCTGACTGCTACTTCCGTGGATATCGATTGTGGGACCGAGTAAAATTAAACCCCAGACAACTTCGACCTTTCCTCCATTTGTCATGACCTTGCGTAGGGGCCGTGGTGAGGATTTTTGTTTTCCTTGTTTTCAAACACGAGTTTGAAAGAGGCGCACCAGTAATCTTCTTTGGCTCTTTCACTTCCTTTTACAATCTCTTTGAAGTGGAGCTAAAAACACGCTTGGCACTTGTTTACCGAAAGAATCGGAAGGGCTGGTAGTGATTGACTGTGGGGCATTCGCCTCTCTCTCTGATGACAAAGCGCTGGGACAGCTAGCTTCAGACAGCGGCAGTGGTGCCTGAGTTTCTCACACATTTCCCAGGCTTTGGCTGCAATCCCTCTGCCCCTTTTTCTGTTTACGTGTCCTTAGTCTTGCTCATGTCCCTAAATCTGGGAAATCCTCATTCTAATTTTCTCCTTATTGTTCTCATTAAGACTTGAGGGAAGCAGGGTCCACGCCGCTGAGGAGCCCTTTCGGGTGTTCACATCTGGATTGCACTCTCCTTTTGTTCTGTCATTATAATCTGAGGGTGCTGCTTAGCGCGACCGGATGTCTAGCGGGAAGCATCTCAGAGAGGCACTCAGCAAATTCAATCAGCAGGAGCGTCCGTTCTCCTTTCTGGACTACCTTGCAGCACATCGCTTTGATGATGAAATGTTGCAAACAAAGACAAAGAATTAATCATTGGAAAAGATGCCCTTAGTGATAGAAACGAAGCTGGAGATCACATGATAGAATTTTCGTCACTTGTCTGTTGTACTGTGTGGCTTGCGTGTTGCTAGGATGCTGGTAACTATGTCACTGGTATATCAAATAACAACAGGGTCAACCCGGGTGAACCGATAAAACTGGTAAGTAAAATTATACTAAATATTATTCAACAGTGGTGGCGGCAGCATATCAACACGGAGCTGCCAGACATGCAAGTGAGACTTAGAAGAGAGTATGGAGCAAAGGGTGACCTTGAAGATGCCTGATCAACCTTCGGTAAAAGCAGAGCGTGCTAGAAAGGCATTCCCTTGTGTTGTGTTGACAAAGCAAAGGCAAGTGAGTGTGTGGATCATAACAAACTATAGATAATACTGAGAATAATTGAAAATGCCAAAAACACTTCTTTGTGCTCATGCAGGACCTGCACATGGACCAAGAGGCAGGCGTTGTGACAAACAAAGAGACACTGCATGGTTCCAAATCAAGAGAGGTGGGTGGGATGGTTGCGGGTTATGTCACTAACACTCCTGGGTAAGAGTAGGGGCAGAGCTCAAATGATCCATTGTGTCACCGCCTGATGACACCTCCTTGGTGTCATAAATCTTTTGTGCAAGTGATAGAGTCTGAGGCGAGTCGAATCCCCTTCGGCGCTTCACCCTCTGCTAAAGCTAGATCTTACAATCTCCTGTTGTGTCAACTGCCAATCCCAGGAGCTGTCAGCAGACAGTGAATTCATTTGGCTGACCTTGGACCTCTGCCTCCACCAGCCTGTGCCTCCTGCTGTCCGGCTTCATCGTGCTGCTATCCTGTTCATCAGCTTCCACGATTCAGGAGGACTGAACCAGACTGAATTCACCTATTTCTACAACTGTGTAAGCCATTTCTCGATATAAATCTCTTTCTACAAACAGCACATGCAACTGTCACTGGTTGTATACTTCCACCATATTTATTCCATCTGTGTGCGGAGCAAAGAATCAGAAAAGTTGGACTAGAAGAAGAACGCAGCATCAAGATTAATGGAAGATGTGCTAACAACCTGCGTTTTGCATTTGATGCAGACTTCCCTACTGAAAGTGAGGGCTTGAAGCCCCAGCTGCTGAAGACCCAGGATTGCAGCCCTTGATGTGGATTACAACTCAGTGTAAAGAAAAAGAGCCTTACAACTAAAGCAATAGGTGACATCATGATAAATGCGAAAAGATTGAAGATGTCAAGAATTTCGTTTATAAAATGTGGAGTGGAAATTATTGAGCACGCTATATTCGATCTGATGCTAGGTATTACTTTCAGTGTAAGTATCAGATCGAATGTAGCATGCTTAATAATAACTGCCACCACCACCCAATTTTATAAATGAAATACTGAAGTCCACATAGATTGACTTGTCTGAGGCCACAAAAGTCACAAAAATGTCCCCGTTTCCTTCCTACTGTCTTTCAATTAGAGTGTGGCTATCTTACTTCTGACTCACACAGTAGATGCCGAATAAATAATATTAATAATACTATTTACTGACTTATAGGAAGACCCCATTATCTCCCAGATACTGTGTTACGTGCTTTGACCCAGGGCTTTGAACCAGTTCTCCTGGCTAAGTCATGCCCAATTAAGCAAAACCAGATCAGAATACATTTACAAAATGCAGGGGCCTAGAATGGTAACTAAAACGTAAAAAGTTACAGATCAGCATCCTTCTAGAAGCTTAATCTCCCTCCTAGATCACATGCGTGCTGCACAGCAATGCAATCTCTTGATTAACAGAGCTGGTTTTGAGTGGGGTCCAACTCAAGGTGGCTGCCTATCACAACACTTGGGAGGTGTGTCATTCTCCATCGTCTGTCCATCATCCGATGCCTGCATCACACTCCTCAGCGGGCTTACCAGCACTCTTCCAGGTATTCCATCTAGCAACGTTGAGAGAGAGTTGTTTTGTACATAGTTCATAGATGAAAATAAAAAAGGATTTCCAAGTTAATTAACTCACTCAAAGTTTCGACCAGTCAAAGGAAGATTTGGACCCGTGTCCCGAAACCCAGGCTCTTTCCGCTGTTCCTCTTCCCTTCGTGAGCTCTCCCTGAAGGAAAAGTGAGCATGGAAATAGGATAGATTGTTGGGAGAATTCATACAACAGTCCCTTGATCCAATTTACTCAGGGGATCTCTAACCCCGCATTTAATTTCTCCCTATTTTCCCCAGTTCCCAAGAGTCATTGATCCAGTAGCTTTGCTTTTGTCTGCGCCTGGGGTGTAAATAGCTAGTGTGCTTACTATTAGCTAAGTTGGCGGTTTGAGTCTACGTAGAGGCACCCCGGAAGAAAGACCTAGTAGTTTACTTCTGAGAAGCCAGCTCATGAAAAGCTATAGGATCCAGTTGCACTTACACACATGAAGTGCCCATGAGTTAAAACCAGCTGTGTAAAGCAGAAAGCCTTGGAAAGGCAGCTTACACGGGAAGAGGTGAATAGAGTGGATCAGTGTAACAAATCTACTAGATGGGTGCCCAAGGCACATGGGCTTAGCTCTGATTTTAAGGAAGAACACCCTAAGCTAAGCTGTCTGGGTGTAAACATGTGTGTCTCCTCAATAGAACCAGAGTCTTCCAACAAGCTGTTTCTGGGACATAAGCTGAACCCATCTGTTCACTTGTGAACACTAACTTGCAGCTGATGTACTGGCGTTGTACTTGGCTCACTGTGACAATGGCCATACGGGAGTAATTGCTAGAGCTTCCCTGACTTGGCAACCAAAGCTCCTGGGTGTTTACTGGGCATGCCCAGTCCCAGCGCTCTCAGGAAAGACCAAGGCAAAGGAGAAAAGCAAGTGAGAGGAGCTTCAGAAGAACCAAGGTCAAGCTGAGAATGGATAGGGGGTTTTCAGAGGCAATGTGAATGCTTAAACCAGGCAAATAAGATGGGTTCTGAATGCTACATGGCACTTGAACTCCACCACCGATCAGATGTTTTGCTCAGAGCTTTATATATAAGCTCTTCCCATGTAGAAATTTAGATATGTACATATGAGTAGCCATGTGTGACTACTTTCAAGTTACTTCCTTTTAGGCCATGCTGATAATAGAAGAGAAAGAGGAACAGAGGTAAGGCAAGTTACATAATACTGATATGCTCACGCAATGCATTTAGAGGCCCATGAACCAAGGGTCAACCGGCCACAGTGGAAAAAACAAAGAAAACAGGGATCCAAGAGTAGTGTCGAACCCAGCACCATCTGCATGCGTTGAGGAACAGTCCTTGGCCTCCCCATAGCAGCAAAAAGAAGCCTGGGTAACTCACTTCAGAAGATGTGTGTTCCAGTCGTAGCTGTCCCATTGTCCTGTTGTGTCACCGGGTGGCCCTGGTTTCTGTCATCGGGGCTTTTAGATTGTTGGTATATAGAGCAGAGTCAGGACACTATGATTCAACGTCCATCAGATTTGGACTCAACGACCTAGCACAGGGGAAGGTCATTTAACTCACAGTTGGCTCCATGGAAAAGCTATTTTCAACAGTCCCTGAGAAAGCACTGATTAAATGCCGAGAATGTGGCGTTGAAAAGAACAAAGGAAGGCCCTCTTCTTGAAGGGGTTGCTGTTCAAGGGGCAAAGAGATGATAAGAAAACCAGTGTCGGACAGGGCAAGATATGACAAAATCATAATTTATAAACTATCAAGGGCTCATGAGGGAGGAGGAGCGGGGAGGGAGGGAAAAATGAGGAGCTGATGCCCGGGGCTTTAGTGGAGAGGAAATGTTTTGAGAATGATGAGGGCAATGAATGTACAAATGTGCTTTACACAATTGATGTATGGATGGATTGCGATAAGAGTTGTATGAGCCCCTAATAAAACGATTAAAAAAAGAAAAAAGAAAACCAGTGTCGACTTTTGAGCCAATGCCAGAGCCATCGTGAACTCCCTAAAAAACCAATCAGGAAAAGAGGCAGGATTCCTTGTATTGTGTGGTCAAAGACAGAGCACCCCTGTGTGGAAACAAAGAGATGGTGTGTTTTAACACACCGCATCATGAGGCCAATGTAGAACCACACTGTTAGTCCTAGGACTTTAACTGCCAAATGGAGTACCTGCTGCCAGGTAACAGTGGCGTTTTCAAGTTTGGTCCCTCTCTGAGACATAAAGCTAGTGAAGAACTGGTGGTGCCGTGGTTATGCGTTGAGCTGCAATCCGCATGGTTGGCAGATGGAAACCCCCAGCCCCGCCCCGCCCCCCACCCCTTGCAGGAGAAAGACGTAGCTTTCTACTCCCGTAAACAGTTATAATCTTGGAAACCCACAGGGGTCGCTACGAGTTAGCATGGACTCGATGGCAGTGTGTTTGGTTGGTTTTTGGAAGCCTTTGGAATCACATTTCATTCCCCCACCCACACCCCTTGGTTTCCTTTATGCTGCGTCCTCAGTTGTTGTGGGGTTGTTTTGTTTTTGTTTTATATGTATTTTTAAATTTCTGTGGGGAAACTTGACCTTTGGTAGCAGGAGTTAAATAAATGTCAACGCGTCTTATGAGAAAGGGTATTCAATGCTTCTGATAGGAAACTTGTGGCTAGTCCGGGGCTCGGGCTTGCATGCGTGAGGAGGCGCTTGTTTGTTTTGGAAAGACCTGTCCACCAGGTGGTAGAACCACCCCATTCGGGAAACACGCTCTGGAGCAATCGGGTCAGCGGATTCCACTGCCCAGAGCGCAACAAAGGGCCCCACTGTGTCGTCACCCCCTGGCCCAGAAAATGCCTGCAGGTAGCAATACCCTGGCCAAGCCCTAGTCTGGCTCTGGGGCCCAAGCTTCTGACTTTTTCCTTTCTTTTTTTTTTTTTTAACATCTATGAGAATGGATGGATTGGAGGGTTTCAGAAGAAAGCCATCCATCCATCCAAGAACTGACTCTTCCTGGTCAGAAACACAATCCTCTGCGATTTGCCAGGGACACCTTGATCATTGTTTCGGAGGGAGTTTGCTGCAATTCAACAGTGACGCTTCATCACCGTGGGCTATAGAGGGTTTCACAGTCCCGGAGCCAGATTTTACACACTGTGATAAAGGGCATGATGGACATTACAGAGTGAGAAAAACACTGCAAGTACTTCTGGGAGTCTGCTCCATCAGCCACTTGGGGGTGTGATTGAAATCTATTGTGATTCTCACCTAAAACCTGATACGGAATGACCTTTTCCCAAGGAAACGTTGGTCACCATCATCCCGAATGACCACAGTGATTCTTACTTCCTGATACTTAGTCACCTCCCCACCCACACTGAATCAGGATGGATGTGTGTGGTTAACAAGATACAGTAGAAGTGAGGGTGTGTGGTTTCTGAGGTCAGGTCAGAAAAGGCCTGGCACCTTCCACTTTAGCTTCTTGTATTGCTCACTCTGGGTAAGTAAGCCACCACATCATGAAGACTCTCAAGACACTGTGTGAAAGATTCACCTGGACAAATACTGAGTCATCCCCCTGTGAGCCAGCACCAACTTGGCAAGCACATGAGTAAGCAATCTTGGAAGTGGATCCTTCAGCCACAATCCAGCCTTCTGATGACTGCAGGCCTACCCAGGGTCTGACTGCAATCTCAGAAGCTAACCAGAACCATCCCCCTGAGAATTCACTCCTGAATTCCGGACTCACAGAAAGCAGGAGAAGTAAGAGAAGGCCGCTGTTTCAAGTCAGTACATCTGGGATAATGTAGTCCACAGCAATAGGTTACCAATGCCAAGTCTAGGTTAAGATATTAGGATTGAGGAGGAGAGACTGCATGTCCTTGGACTCAAACCTCTTGTGACGGAGCTCCCGATTCTAATGAATGTGGTATCATCTTGCCCAAGACCCGTGCCAGTGGTGGTTAGAGAATCATTTCTCAGAATTGGCATTGGATTTTGAAGTGCTTTATCGTTGCCGTTCAGCAAGCTATGGTCATTCTGACATGACAACCTGCCCTGAGTATGACCTCACAGATGCACTCCACTTCCCATTGTCCTTCTACTCTGTAGATAATATACTGGATCTCCCACCAAACATTGGTTGAATATCCCTGGCGAGGTAGACAATGATTCCTTGTCACTTCCGGTTTGCTATACAGATGATCGGAGCGGATTCCTGACTCCAGCAGAAGCCTACAGGTTAACAGACCCCTGGTGTGGTGGCTGCAAGTTGAACCAGTGGGCTCAGTTGAGGAGATACTGCTAAGGGCACCAAGCAACCACTTCAATTATTAAGTCAAGACTTCACTGATGGGAAACAGGCATAGCTTGACTTATCAGATGTGTGGCTACAAGGAAGTGAATGAGCACTGAGAACAGAAATAAAGCCCAACTCTACAAATAGGGGTTCAAGGTCCGGGCCAAACTAGCAGCAGAGGCAACTGGATGGTAAGCCTGGCTCCCCACCTCGTACTTGCTGTGAAGAAAAAGGAGGCTGAGAGACTGGGCATCCCAGTGCCTCCGGTGCAAGAACCACCAGTACAAGAATCATGCGTCTCACTCTGGTAGCACTGTGCTGCCATGTAAATTTCCTTACTGCTGGCTCTTCACCAAAGCCGCTCTTCGCACTATGGACTGTCAGTGAACAGCTCCTACTTAAGACACCAGCTTGTCGTTTAGAAAGAAGCTCAGCCAAGGGCTGCAAAACAACAAAATGTTAGCACTCCTTTTAGGGAGGCCCAGCATGTGCTGAAACAGATCCACCTTGTTGTGGTGTTTCTCAGCTGTCCATTCTGCTCCTGACTCACGGTAACCCCACGCATTGAATAGGGCTGTCAGGATAGCTAGGTTTTATGTCAACTTGGGTGGACCAGGATTCTCCCATGATGTGATCAACTCCATGGTGGGTGAGACAGTTTATTGTGCCAGCCTGGCTGATAAACGCAGGTGGAATTGACTGAGGGGCGGAGAGATGGATGGCTTGGTGAGCCTTGCCTTTCTTGTCTCTCGCTCTGTGATCATCGGACCAGTGTGCGGCTGCCTTGCTTGTTCTGTGCCTCAATTTAAAGGCTACAGAGCCTGTGGGACGCCTAGCCTGTGGACTGTGTTGCTGTAAGTTGAGGTCCCTTTAAGACTTCTCTGGAGCTGGGAACTGGCAATTGGTGACCTGCCTTGTGATTGGCTGCTGTGCTGACATAACCTAGCTCTCTACAAATACAGGAAGATCTGGCATCAGATAGAGACTGGAAGGACTGCTAGTCTCTCAACTTTCTCTCACGGACGTGCACTAAGCCGTTTATAGTGCTTCTAATTTAACTGTTTATTTCTTGTGTATTTATCTGTATGTGATTGTATATTTATGTGTATATGATTTAAGATTGTATATTTATCTGTATATGATTTAACATTTCATTTCTCGTTATATATCTAATTATCTTTATGATTTAACATTTCATTTTTTGTTATATATTAATTACCTTTATAAATAAATATATTATATTATCAAGAATTTGGTTTTATCTCTCTAGAGAACCCTGTCTAACACAGTGGGCTCTTCCGTGAAGCAGCCAAGCAGTTGTGTCGAACAAACCCAAACCACACTCAGTGCCATTGAGTTGATTCTGATTCAACGTGACCCTATAGGACAGGGTAGAGCTCTTCCTATGGGTTTCTGAGATTCCAAATCCTTATGGAAGTAGAAAGCCTCACCTTTCCCCCATTAGTGGGGGCTAGGAGGAAGGGCTGGTGGTTTTGAATTGCTGATCTTGTGCTTTGCAGTGGTTAATGTGTAACCACTATGCCACCAGGGCTCATGGGGAGAATCACTCACTCACTCTCTGCATCGAGTGGATGCTGACTCATAATGACCTTAGAAGACAGGGTAGATCTGCCTCCTGTGAGTTTCCAAGACTAACTCTAGGAAGTAGAAAGCCCCATGTTTACAAGGGGAGAATAAACCTCCTTAGTCTGGCCACAGCTTGATATAATTCTGGGTCCATGTTGGGGGTGGCCCTACTCTCAGTACAGATTGACGAGGTGTGGGAGCGGGCTCACTTCTGCAACTGAATTTGGATCCCACATCTGGTCCATCGACCTCCTGTTTCACCCCCTGCTGATCCCAGGAGCCATCCACACCACCAGCCTGGGATTCATTTGTACCATTTCAGATTCATTCAGCTCGTCATCCGCCAGCCTATGGTCTTCCTGCTTCATCTTCCTGCTATAGGAGTCAGGAGAAGCCTTTAGCTAACATCTGACTCATGGACTTGAAGGGAACCGGATTTTCCCGCTGAATTTACTCACTTCTACAATGGTACGAGCCATTTCTTGACACAACGCTCTTTCTATATACATGCACATACAAGCACCTCGGGTTTTACTTCTCTCGAGAACCCAGCCTAACACAATCATTGTGATCCCTAGGATTTTCATTGCCTGATTTTAAAAAACAGATTACCAGGCCTTTCTTCCTAGTCTGCCTTAGTCTGGAAACAACCATGGAGAACTGTTCAGCACCACAGCAACACACCAGCCTGCAGACAGACAGGCGATGGCTGCACAGAAGGTATAATTTGACCGGGAATTGAACTTGGCTCTCCCACAAGGAAGGCAAAAATGCTACCACTGAGCCATCGCTGCCCAGCCCCCGATAGAGTTCTAGAGCTATTCATATTCTGTTTGTGTTCTCTGGACCTCCCTGGATCTTCACAGGGACACTCAGGGAGACGAGTGCTCTGGGTGTATTGCTACTGCCCTTTCATTGTAAAGCCCACTTGGTGACAGGTTGTTGCTGAGCCCCCAGGACATAAGCTAGTTCACCGGGATGGAACACAACACATGATGGAGCAGGGAGAAGAAATGCGCTTTTCAGGGATGGATTCAGCGAATCAAATTGGTTTCTTCATCATGAACCCAGCAGTTCCATGATTTTTCACATTCAAGTTCACACTGCAGGGGGCAAAAAAAGTGGTATCCCCAAAGTTCTACCAGTATTCTTCCTAAATATACTTTGGGGTATTGTTGTTGTTGTTGTTGTTGTTGTCTGCCCATAGTGACCCTGTACACAGCAGAACCAAGCATTGCACGGTGGTCCTGCACCACCCTTGCAATTGTTCCTGTGACTGAGCCCATGGTTGCAGCCATGGTGCCAATCCACCTACTTGAGGGCCTTCCTCTTTGTCACTGTCCCTCCACTTGACCGAGCACGATGTCCTTCTCTTAGTACTTTGGGGTTGTGATTTATACATCCAGCTGTAGCACACTCTTTGTACCCTTTCCCCTCTTGTTTTTGCATCTTATTTTTTGACCTCCAGAGGGCGCCGAACTTCCAAAATACTAAATAGAAGAGTGAGACCTGGCACTGCTGAATACCAGCTGTTTACCCTACAGGGAGGGGAAGTTCTTGCTGTTATTAATTCTCTGTGAATAATTCATACTGGGGAAATGTAACCATAGACTTTGTTTGCACTTGATACATGGAGTACTGTCCCCAAATAAAATGACAAAATCTTAAACCATGCACTTTCCTCCTTCTCACGCCCCCTTTTTGCACCTGACCCAAGCCATGCTTTTGTGTTTTCTCCAATCACCTCGTATCACATATACTTTGGACAATGAGGAAGGAAGGAAGAGTGAGGAAGAATTACTGCGGAATTCTGAAGCCTGGTGCTGGTAAAAAGTACTGAATGTCCCTGGGACTACCAGAAGAGCAAACAATTCTGTCTTAGAAGAACAACCAGAATGCTCCTTGTCTCGTGTACTCTGGACATGTTCTCAGGGGGCCACAGTTCCTGCAGAAGGACATCGTGCTTGGTAAATCAGAGAGTCGGGGACAAGAAGGCCCTCCAGCAGATGGATTGACACAATGGTTACCACAATGGGCTTCAAATACAGGAAAGGCATGAGACGCGGGACTGGACAGTGTTTTGTTCTGTTGCACAGGCGGTCGCTGTGAATGGAAACTGACTCTACAGCAGCTAACAGCAGCAACAACAACATGTGTAAGAAGATCCCTTTACCTCCTGTGTTAGTCTGGGTGCTTTAGAGAAACAAATCCACAGAAACTCATGTGTAAGACAGAGTTTTATATAAAGGATAAGTGCGCATCAAGAAAACATCCCAACCCAGTGCTGCCCAAGCCCACAAGTCCAACATTAACCCATTAACCCCTATGTCCAACACCAATCCACAAAGTCCTCTTCCATCTCACAAAACACACACTATGATGCCGACTGCAGGAGCAAAGCCAAGTCAGGGAGTGTGTAAGCATCTCAGCGCTGGCAGGGGTCTCCACACACACAGCTGCTCCAGCACCCAGGGCTGCATCGGGGTAGGTCCATGTGGCTTCTCCTCAGGGATGTCTTGCAGGAAGTGAGCCTAGCCAGCTGAAGCAGGGAACTGGCTAAGGCAGCTGCACCCTGGTCTGACCATCAGAAAGCAAGGGACCCGAGAACTAGATAGGGGAGGCTCACTGAGCCATTTATCCCTCCGCCCTTCCATTAATCCCACAGGTGTTTATTGGCCAGGTTGGCACAATAAACTACCTCAGCTCCACACTAGGAGCTCTGTGTGTCTAGTAGGCTTTTACCAGAAATTAATCTAGTACTTCCTGGTTACACTTAGATTCTGGGCAACATCAGAAAACTGGGAGAAGCCTGGGGACCAGGAACTAGCCTACAAGATTTTCAGAGCAAGTAGGAGGCAGATGTGATGATTCAGGACTACATGCCAGCAAAGAAAAAGTCAGGCTTTAGAGTTCAGTAGACCTGGCTTAGTTAGGCCCCGGGTGGTGTAGATGGTTAAGGTGTTTCGCTGTTAAGTGAAAGACTGGAAGTTAAGAACACCCAAGGCGCCTTGGAAGAAAGGCTGGCAATCTACTTGTGAAAAGTAAACCATTGACACTCTACGAGCACAGTTCTATATTGATTCACACGGAGTTACCATGGATCAGAGCCGATTTCATGGCAACTGGCTCAGACCTGGTTTCAGATACCACCTCTACCTCGTATGGCCTCAGACCAGCCACACAGCCACCTCGAGCATAGCCTTACCTGTCCATGGAAATTCAAGTTTAATGTCCTAGTACTTTTGGCATGGAATAAATTGGTTTGAACATGTACAACCCTGACACAAAGTAAGTGGTTTACAAATATCAATTCCTTCTCTGTCATCCTTCTTCCTACCTGTAATACCAAACTGGATCGAACGAAGGAGCCCTGATGGTGTAGTGGTTAAACATTGGGCTGCAGTCTGCACAGTCAGCAGTTTGACACCACCAGCAGCCCCTCGGGAGAAAGCCTGGGCTTTCTACTCCCATGAAGAGTTACAGTCTTGGAAACCCACAGGCCGTCACCATGAGTCAGCATTGACTCGAGAGGAGTGAGCTTGGTTTGGGTTCTGGATGAGACAACATTTACTGACCCCAGTCACTCACTTAAGCCCAATCCTTGGTTGTTATTGTGGGTACTTACATTGCCCAGTTGATCCTGACTCATGACAACTTCATGTGTGTCAACGTAGAGCTGCCACATAGTTTGCAAGACTGTGATCTCTAAGAAGCAGATCTCCAGGCCAGAAACTCAGCCCATTCTCCCCCACTCTTAAAATTAAATTCTTCTGATTTGGCCAGCATCCTCAGAAAACAAGGAAGAGTGCGGGGCGCCATGGGACAAGTCAGAAATCACAATGACCAAATGGGCCTGGGCGTCTCTCACGCTGTCTCCTGACCACCGTGGATTTGATGCCCGTTTGCAACGCCTTTACTGCGGGAGCTAAGGGCTGTAGAATCCATTTCAACTCAGAATGTTCCCAGGTGAGAACTATTGCCATAGAGTTGTTTTAGGCTGCAATCTCGAAGGGGAAAAAGCACCAGGTGTTTCTCCCTCAGCGGGGATAAGTGTATACCAACAGTCAATCTTGTGGTGAACAGAACAGGCAATCATCAGAGTCCTTAGGTCAATCTTTCGGGAAAGCTTGGACATTTACTCAGTAGAAACAGCTCCTCTGTGGTGAAGCACCCCACTCTGTACACCCACCTCAAAGCCCAGGTGTTTCAAGGATGGTGCCCAAGACCAAGTTGCAGAATTTGTGCAGGAAGCTCAGGAGAAAAAGAAACCCTGGGTTCTCCGAAAGCTTCTCGGAGGGTCACTGGACTGGAAGAAAGAGGCCGTGTTGCAGATCCAGAGACCAGCTAGATCCTGGTCCTCAGTGAGCTCTAGCAAGGAAAATGGGCAATCAACAAATAACGAGGACAGGCTGGAATACGTGCTTTGCATATTGAGCCCACTATCACACGTCTAGGACTGAAATTGTAGAGATGGACTCTGGGAAGGATCGCCTAATTGTTCATCATTTGCCATCTTCAGCAGCCAATGCAACACGTCTTTGAATTCTCTGCCGCTGTCTTAACCTCTACTGTCGTGGAAACGCACAAAGGTCGCTCTGAGTCAGCATCAACCCAATGGCAGTGAGTTTGGTTTGGTTGAGGCTTATTATGTAACTTCCAGGCATCCAATCATTTGTCATGAGAAGGCATCAGAAACTAGCATAGCACAGGGATAAAACTAACCAGGGCCTGAACCAGAGAGAAAATGTGTATGGAATTACTTCTTGGCATCTTTTAAAAATGTGGTTTTTAGAATTTATTCTGAGGGACTTATCACAAAACTGAAGCATTTATAAACACCTGTCATTTACCAACCATCTGGTTTTCCCGGGACTCTCCAGGTTTTAACAATGAAAGTTCCAAGTCTTGGAAAACCCCTCAGACCTATGCAATCTGGAACAATTGCTCATCCCAGCTGTTCTGAACATTGACCATGAGCAGAGCGGGAAGATAATATAACAACCCATTGTTGAAGCCCGGGCCTATGACTGTACAAAATCAGGAAGTCAATCTACAAAGCCCACATTGTTTCCTGAGTATGAATGGGATGATAGTTAATATTTATCAAATATAAATATTAATAAATATGAGTCTCCCCAAGGAATTATGTTTTCTTGTTCTTGACAAAACTGCGTGGATCAGTCTCCCAATTACTGAATGACCGGATTTTATATTGTCCTAGTGAGGTTTAATGATATCACAGTTACTGGCCTGGGCCTTGACATAAAAGGGGTCTGGCTTCAAACCATGGCTTTATTGCTTATGCACTATTTAACCCAAGGCAAATCCTTTAACCTCTCTGCACATGTATTCTCTTTTCAGCAAAATAGCAATACCTACTTTGAAGTATTGTTCTATAAATTAAAATACAATGGCTGCAATATTTATATCAAACATAATAAGTTGTTTTTAAGTGCCATCAGGTCAGCTCTGGCTCATAGCAACCTTGGGCATAACACAATGAAGCATTGCCTGGTCCTGTACTATTCTGACAATAGTAAATACCATTGTTGCTGTCACTGTGTCAATCCATTTCCTTGAGGGTTTTCCAAATTTTCATTGACCCTGCACCAACAATGATGTCCTTCTCCAGGGGTCCATGCCTCCCGGTAGCATCCAAAGGAAGCAAAGTCTCTCCATCCTTGCTGCCAAACAGCATCCCAAATCAATACTTCCTCTAAGGCAGGTTTGTCTGATCTCCTGGAAGTCCCTGGTAGAGTCAATACTCTTTACCAACACGATGATTCAAGTACGTCAATTATTTTTCATCTTCCTTTCTCACTGTCCAGGTTTCAGATGGATAGGAGGTGATTTTAAGTATCATGGCTTGGGCCAACCCCACCTAGTCATCAAAGTGATACCTTTGCTTTTAAGGTTTTCTTTTACTTTGATTTTTTAGAAATCATTTTATTGGGGGATCATACAACTCATCACAATCCATCCATCCATCCATTGTATCAAGCACATTTGTACATTTGTTGCCCTCATCATTCTCAAAACATTTGCTCTCCACTTAAGCCCTTAAAGAGATCTTTTGTAGCAGATTTTTACCCAATTTCTGAACCGCTGCTACCGGTTGTGGATCCACTTAAAATGAAATATTTGACAATATCGATATTTTCTCTACTTATCCTGATGTTGCTTATTGCTCCAATTGTGAGGATTTACTTTATGTTAAGGAATAATATATGCAGATGACTGTAGTACCTGCTACTTATTAGTAGTTCAGATCTTCTTCACTGCGGCAAGCAAAGAAGACAAGCTTGTGTTGTCTACATGTTACAGGCTGTGCATGAGTCAGACTCCAATTTTTCTTTATATTGTCCAGCTTCTTGGATTATTTGCGCAGCATACACGTTGAATAACTGTAGCGAAAGGATGCAACCTTGACATATATTTTTTCACATTTTAAAACACACAATTTTCCCTTATTCTGTTCAGATGACTGCCCCTTGATCTGTGCATAGGTTCTGCATGAGCACAATTCAGTGGTTTAGAAGGCCCATTCTTCACGATGTTATTCGCAATTTGTTAGGATCATGTAACTTTGAGTAGCCAATAAAAAACACATAGCCATCATTTTATTATTCTCTGCTTTCAGTCAATGCCCATCTGATATTATCAATGATATCCCTTATTCCATAGCCTCTTCTGAATCTATTGCTGCAAGTTCCCTGTCAATATACTGCTGCAGGTATTTTTTTTTAATCCTCAGCAATATTTTACTTATAGCACTATTGATATTGTGTGGTAATTTCTACATTCCACTGGATCATTTTTCTTTGGGATGGGCATGCATATGGATCTCTTCCAGTTATTTGGTTTGATAGTGTCTCTCAACTAGCTCGGCAGAGATGAATGAGCACTGGCAATATCGCCTTTATTGAAGCATCTCTATTGGCATCCCATCAATTCCTGAAGGCTGTTTTTCATCAATGCCTTCAGTGTAGTTTGTACATCCTCCTTTGGTTTACCTCGTGAAATGACTGAAACAACAACTAATTCTTTTTGGTACAGTGGCTTTGCATTCCTTCCATCTTCTTTTCATTCTTCTTGCATGGTTCAACATGTTGCAACAGGATCCTTCAATATTGAAACTGGAGGCTTGACTTTGTCCCTCTTCAGTCCTTTCAACTTGAGGAATACCAAGTGTGTTCTTATGTTTGGATTTTCCGATTGCAGGCCTTGGCATGTTTCATTATAAACTTCACTTAATCTTCTGGAGATGCCCTGTAGACTCTTCTGCTCAACTTTCACGTCATCATTTCTTCCACTGTTTTTGCTGCTCTGTGCTCAAGAGCAAGCTTCAGAGTCTTCTGACATTCCTTTTGGTCTTTTCTTTTCCTTCTCTCTTTTTAATAACATTTTGCTCTCTTCATGTATGATGGGGGGTACCCCAAAAAATTGGTAAAAAGCTCTGCCAAGAGGAGCTTTCATAGTACACAGTTTTCCTGCTAGATGAACACTGAGCAACTCGCTCCGAGTTAGTGCACCTAGTGGCACCACCTGGGAAGGTTCTCTCTGGTCACAGTGAATTTTTTCATAAAAGCAGTTTCGCTTGAACCTCAGTTTTTTGTGATGGTCAATTTAAGAGAACTTAAACTGTCAGCTGTGAAATTTTGTTTCCTGCTTGGAGAAAATGCCACAGAAACTGTGATGTTGAACACAGCTTACAAGGACAGTGCTGTGGGGAAAATTCAGTGTATGAGTGTTTTTTCTCATTTCAAAAAGGGTGAAATGTCGATTGATGACAAATCTTGTTCTGGACATCCCTCGACTTGCTGAATAGATGAAAATGTCAACTCACAGTGCATTTGGAGTTCGTTCCACCAGGTCAGACTATTGATCAAACTTTCTATTTAGAGCTTCAGAAAAGATAGTGTAACACTGTGCAACAAGAAAGGCCTGATTTGTGTCATACAGGGGACTGGTTTTGCCACCATGATAGTGCACCTGCTCATGCAGCCATTTCAGCATCCCCATTTTTGGCAAAAACCAGCTGCCTCTCTTGCCCCATGCACCTTACGCACCGACCTCACTCCGTGCAACTTCTTTTTGTTTCCGTAAATGAAGAGGGACATGAAAGGACAGTGATTTGATGATGTAGAAGAAGTGCAATAAATAATGCACGAGGTGCTGTCAGCCATCCAAACAGATGAGTTTGAAATATGTTTCCAAAAGTGGAATAGCACATTTGACAAATGTATTAAGTGTAATGAAGTGTGCTTTGAAGTTGATAAGGTTGTTTTGTAAACAAAAATTTAAACGCATAGCTTTGAGGAAAAAAAATCCAGTTTTTTGGGGGGGTAGCCCCTCATACAAAAGACCTGGTGATCGACTTCTGAAAAATCAGCGCATGGATTGAGAATCTTACGAGCACAAGTTTACTCTGACACACAGGGGATCCCGGTGAGTTAGAGTGGATTCAATGGCAACTGTTTTTCACAGCTCATGCGCTGACTCTGAAGCATTGTATGCACCCAGATGTAAGGGGAAGTCACTATGAGAGCCAACCTCAGATGGGCCTCTCTTCCTCATGAGTGTGTGTGTGCGTGTGTGTGTGTGTGTGTGTGTGTGTGTGTTTCTTACTTGACATCATTCTGATTTAATTTCAACAAAAACACAACAAATTTCTGGTCTGACCAAGGCAGAATGCCTTCGTTCTCCAAGGTCATCACTATAAGGGTAGGGGCGTGACCTGCTCTTTTCAGGGCTAGACAGTTGCTTGGCACTCAATAAATATTGGTTAAATGAACATTGAGTGAATGATTTATTAAGGACCTTTGCAAAACTTTGAAGAGCTTAGATGAGTGGAAGTGTGTGGTCCCAAGGAGGGTCTGACCTAAGCTCAATATGAATAAGATCCAAACAACAAACAGTGATCCTGAAGGAGAAAGATGATTTTGTCATCAATGTTGATGAAGTGTCTCCATATTAGATATAATTTCAAACGAGTGCCTTTCCTGGAATTTCCCCTATCTGTCCTTCAAAGGTTGATACTAATGACCTCAGTGCAGGCAGCCTACTCTACAAACCATTACAGATATCACGTGAAGCCAGGATGAAGTACTTCTGAGGCAAACCTGCATTTTAACTTTCCCCCGTTCTACAAGGTACACACCCTCAGAGCACGTGTGATGTTTTCATCCCAGAGCCTGCTGTGCATTTTCAAACAGAACGCTCAACATACATTTCTATGCAAAATAAAAACTCCCATCAGCAGATCACTCCTACCCCGCACTTTGTTCCCGACCCCTCCTAATTGTCCAATGGAACTTGTCCCCTTATCTTGGTTCTGCTGCATTCTTTACCGCTTAAATGCATCATTATGGAAATACCTCCTGGATGACATTTCCCTGGCAGTATACAGCAGCAACATTTCCAGCGAATTGACCTCTTTTCAGGCCAAGATGAGAGTTACTTGGATAAATTGGGTTGAAAGAATTCCAGAGGAGGAAAACATGCTTCGCTGGCTTTTAAAGCAGATACAGAAGAGGAGGGGCAGCAGAAAAGAAATGCCCTGGACAAGATGGACTGGCACTGTGGTTGCCGCGATAGAGTTGGACAGAGGAACAATCATGAGGACGGGGCAGGAGGGAGCTGTGTGTCATTCTGTCGAGCTAGTGGTCAGCGCTGACCCCACAGTACCCAACAATAGCAACAACTTACTAACCACGAACTTTGTGGAACATCTTTGTTAGATGACTCACGGCCATCATTGTAAACATCAATGATTGACTTTATGCTATTTTAAACCTATTGGAAGTCCCAGCCTGTGACATTTGATGATTCTTTTGTCTGCTGTTTAGTAGCGGTTGTGTCTCCTCCATCGCCACTGATCCTTTGCTAATGCAGGCATACTAGCTGCTACAGGTGAGGTTGCCCATTACGAATGTTCTGAGTAGGCGAGGTGTTCACTCACTGCCACTGAGTCCATTCTAACTCATAGCAAGCCTACACTATAGGGAAGGCTAGAACTGCCCCTGTGGGTTTCAGAGACCGTAACTCTTCAAGGGAGTAGAAAGGATCCTCTTTCTCCTGAATAGCAGGTGGTGGCTTCAAACTGCTGACCTTGTGTTTAGCAGCACAACACAAATCCACTATGCCACCAGAGTTCCTAGATGAGGTATTGCTTAGGACTGATTTTCTTTTTTATAAATCACAGCAAAACATTGTCCAGCTTGCTTGCTTGGGACACATCATCTGGAGGGTTCCTATTTGGTGCCCCAGAGGGCTAGCAGAGGCATGAGAGGCCTTTGATGAGGTGGATCAGCACAATAACTGTAGGGATGGATTTGAACAGGATGGTGACTGTCAAGATGACGCCAAACCAGGCAGGGCCTCAGTCAGGTGGTCGCCGTGAGTTAGAGTGTACTTGGCAGCAGGGAGCAGCAACAAACATGGAGGTGATGGCAAGAGTTGATCCTAGAGGGATCTTCAAGCCTTGAGACAGGTGGTGGAATAAGAATGTTCTAAGAAGTAGTCATTACACTGCCAAGTCACCAGTCGTCTAAAAATATTAGTGAAGCGTTTGGGGGATAAATTTTAGAAGTGTGTGCTGTGGGACTTGGAAATTACATCTGAGGAATCATTAGATCTTGCTTTTTCAAATCATGATTTTGAGAATTGACACCTACATTAGAGATGGGCATATTTAAAAGGAATGAAGACAAGAGATAGCTAAAAGATGAAGGTTACTTGAAATGCCCTTTGGTAGAAAGCACCCCGGCCCCTGCCATCCAATTGGCTCCAACTCATAGCAACCCTGTGGGACAGAACAGAATCACTCTTACAGAGTGCCCACGCTGTAGATCTTTCCAGAAGAAGACTGCCACACCTCTGTCATGAAGAGTGGCTGCTGGGCTCAAACCTCTGACTTTTCCATTAACCCCGCCAAGCACTGTAACCACTGTGTCACCAGGGCGGTCTAGAATCATCAGAGATTGCGGCCTCTAAAATGACTATGAAATTCTAACTTTACATGTACTCCTGCCTGAGGACAGTGGGGTTGACTCTGTGGGTTCTCAAATTTCCTCCCTCGGGATTCAGGTTCCCCAAACTTCTCCTCCTACGTCAAACCCACGTGAGAGATGTTCTCCATCTGTTCATTGTAAGGTCTCATCATTTTCTTTTCTTTCTTTTAATTTTTAATTGTATGAGTTTTACTGATGTGCTATAATTCATAAATCATACAAGTCAGTGGTTTGAACATATTAAAAAAGTTGTGCCATCATCACACCAACAATTTTAGATCTTTTTCTTCTTTCTTGTACTCATTATTATTAGCTCCGTTTCCCCCCAGCTTCCCCTGCCATAGCCAAAACCATGACTATGAATCCGATACTGTTTCTATACGTTGCCATTAGCATTTGCTTAGTCTTGCTGGCTTTCACTTCCATAGCTGGAACGTGAAGAAGAGCATTGTGCCTATCTTGTTCTGAGGATGAACTGTGTCAGCGGATGTAAAGCAAGCAGGAGAGTGGCTGGTCCCTAACTGGGTGTTGTTGGGTGCCCCAGAGGGACTCTAACTCACAGCTACCAGCTCATCTGTCTTTAGCGAGTTACAGAGAAGTGTAGCTGTCTACTGTCTGCATAGGAGATATAGGGACTCCCAAGTGACTTTAGGTCTTTGAAAGTCATTGCACCCTAAAATATCCTGACTTGATAACCCAGTTCCAGTCTCTGAGCAGAATTTGAGACATGCCTTCATATTACCCAGCTTGGTGTTGTCGGGTGCTGCTGTTGAGTTGGCTCTGTCGCACGGTGACCCTGTGCACAGCCAAATGAAGCAATGCTCAATGCTGTACCACCCTCACCCTGGTTGTTATGGGTGAGCCCACTGTTACAGATACTATGTCAATCCACCATGGTGAGGGTCTGCCTCCGGTTTGAAGACCTTCCACTTTACCAAGCAAGATAGATATCCTTTTCCAGGGACTGGTCTCTTCTGATAACTTGTCCAGAGAATGTACAACAAAGGCTTGTCATCATCACTTCTAAGGAACATCCTGGCTATACTTCTTCTAAGATAGATGTGTTTGTTCGCTGGCAGTGCACAGTATTTTTAATATTCTTTGCCAACATCATTATTCAAAGGCATCGTTACTTCTGTGGCCTTCCCTCAGTAGGAAATATTAAATGGTAGGGTGAAAATCAAGCTGAACGCCAGGGCCCAACAGAGTCCCCAATATCTTCTCCCAGCTACTATGGACATCAAGATTGAATTTATGCAGGATAAAACCTGCAAACTGTGCATTAAGCTTCTGCTTCTGAGGTTCTAATCCAAGCTGCTTTCCTGGGAAACTTAAAATATCTAGGGGCACATTGTTTCATATCTCAAGGTTTTACTTCCCTCTGGAAAACAAGGAAGCACTTTTCTCTGGTCTTTAGCTTCTATCTCAAGAACTCAAAGTCAAGCAAGGGCATATGAAAAGACTGTCTCTTGGGGGCTTAGAATTGCTCCAGCAAAGCCCCTGCTAGTCATGAAGAAATGCTCCTCCCATAACCAATGAGGGCCCTGCTGTCCCTGGAAGCCCCCCCCCCCCCACCGCTCAACTTCGTCATCACCCCACCGAGGTTTAGTGGAGGAGTCATCAAACAAAAAAATGGAAAACGTTTCTATCAGAAACAATAATAAAGCCAACAATGCCGTCTTTTCATGCCACAACAGGAAAATCACTATTGCCAGGGAAAAGGACAGCTTGTTACCTTCCTAGACTGGCAAATGAGACTTTTTGCCATAGGGCTGAAAAAGGGCAAATATATCCTTAGAGTAACTACTTGGTTTAATTGCCAAGAAGGCGATCTAGCCAAAAACTGTTTGCATTTAGCAACTTTTCTTAATTATGTCTCGAGTAAACATCAGGGGAAACATCAGAGGGAAAGCCAGCTGCAGGGCCAAAGAAGGCCAGAAGGTATAAAAAGCACCAGCTCAGCCCGCCTTTTCTGCAAAGAGACCAATTGAAGACTGACCTGCCAATTTCAGGTATTGTCGGCAATGAACCCCCTTGGGGTAAGTTCCAGTTAGGGCATAAACATCACATTATGTTGGAGATCCATGGAGCTCTAGAGAGCAGATAGTGTAACTCTTTCATTCTATAGACGAATAAAGAGATAAGGAAGAGTAATAGCTGGACAAGTCCGAGATGAGATCAGAATTCTTGACTTCGAACCCACTACACTTTCCACACGACCTTCAATGGCGTTTCCTGGCCTGCTAGAGGAAGGTTTTCACAGAGGCCCACTGTGGGACAGAGGGGAACCCTGAAATACCAGTTTTCCTAGGAATTTTCCAAGTGAGTCCTGAAATCAGTCTGTACCCACAGGACTCCCCAGGATGCACTGGACCGTACTTGTCCTCTTCTGGTGGCCCAGCAATATGTTGAAGAATGTTCTGCCCCTCTGACCATGGACCAGGGGTGTGAATAGCCGTGTTTATCAGACAGTGCACTGGAAAGGAGACGACTGAAGAGGTAGTTCAGTGAAAATTTAACACTTTATAATAGTCTCCCTTTAGACCAGTGGTTCTCAACCTTCCTGATGCTGCAATCCTTTAATACAGTTCCTCATGTGGTGGTGACTCCCCAACTATAAAATTATTTTCATTGCTACTTCATCTCTGTAATTTCGCTACTGTTATGAATTGGGCAACCCCTGTGAAAGGGTCATTGGACCCCCAAGGAGTCACGACCCACAGGTTGAGAACCACTGCTTTAGATCCATTTTAAATTTGTTCTAGTTTTTATTATCTTCTGTTTTCTTTTCAATCGGGTTTTTTCCCTGTTGTTCAGTTTTATATTTGCATGTTTTTCTTTATATGAAATCCAAGACAAATCTATAGCTACAGTAACCAAATTAATAGGTTCTTGGATTTGTGGCAGGGGAGGTTGAAGGGGAAATGGGAAGCTAACAATAATGAGTACAAGAAAAAAGAAAATGCCCTGAAATTGATTGTGCTAATGATTGCTCAATCCTTTTAAATATGTTTAAACTGTTTAACTGAATTATGTGAATTATATGTTAATAAAACTGTTAAAATATTTGTACATTTGTGTGTGTATATTTATTTATTTCCCCAGACTGACTTTCTCCTTTCTGTCATCTCCGTGGATCTTTCCAGATCTAGCTTATGTTAAGCATTTCCACGACCATCTAACTAGTCACAGTCTTGCCCTTTTCCTAAACTCCCTCATCCTTTGAGGGTCAGTGGGGCTGCAGCGTGTGGGAGCGGGTTTTTCTTGACTCACCAATGTGTGAAGGAGCCTTGGTGGTCCAGTGGTTATCCATTGGGCTACTTAGCGCAAGGTCAGCAGTTCAAAACCTCCAGCTGCTCCTCTGGATAAAAACAAGGCTTTCTACTCAGGTAAAGATTTAGAGTCCTGGAAAGCCACAGGGGCAGTTCCACCCTGTCCCAGCGGGTCGCTCTGAGTGGGAAGGGACCTGATGGCCGCGAGAGTGAATGAGTGCCCAGCAAGACACAGGTGCCCTTCACACTGAGGCTGTGTTGGTTCTCCTTCAAGGTCAAACCCTGCCCTACCTGCAACAGAGACCCAATGAATGTCGGTAATAACACCAAATGGATTCTGATTCCTTACAGGAAATTGTGAGATGAAAACACACACCGTTATTTGCGTATTCCCACAGCAATTATATATTGAATGCTTCCTATGTGTCGAGTATTACTAGATAGCACGATTACAATGATGAATTGTTACTTGAGTAGGCAACCTTGTCTTTCTCCAGAGGAATGGCTGGTGGTTTTGAACTGATGACCTTGTGCTTAGCAGCCCATTGCATAACCACTATGCCAGCAGAGCTGCTTCACACCTTGGTTGCCATCACTTCATTCCCTGCAATAGTTAATGGTCTACCAAGACTAGAAACCATATAAACCATTACATTTCAACTATTTGCTGACATACAGAAAACAGGACATGATGATTTTCAGGAGGTACCAAGAAAGGTTTCACAGTTTGGCAGTTCCTTAAAAGGTTAAATAGAACTATCACATGATCTATCAATTCTACTCCTAGGTTACTACTCAAGAACTGTGAAAGCAGTGACACAAGCAGACGTGTGCTCACCAGTGTTCATTGCCACACAATTCACAATAGCCAAATAGTGAAGGCAACCTCTAGGTCCAGCAGGTAAATACATGTTCAAAATTTAGCACATACAAACAATGGAATTTTATTCGACCATCAATAGAAATAAAGTCCTGACACATGCTATAACCTGAATGAGCCTTGAACATGGTGCTAAGTGCAATAAATCAGTCACAAAATGACAAATATGATTTTACTTATGTGAAATATCCAAAATAGGCAAATGTACAGAGACCAAATTTTTATTGGTGCTTATCAGGGGTGAAAGGAAGGGAAAGTGGAAGTCATTCTTTAGGAAGGTGTGGCTTTTTTAATAAGAGAGACATTGAAAATCTCTCTCTCATGCATGGACATGTGCCCTTCATCTTTCTCTTAGTTGATTATGTGTCTGCCCCCAAGAGTGGCACCCTGTGGGCCTCTGTTGGAATCTTGTCATGTTCCCACTGACTTGGATCCATGCAATTCTGCACCCACCAGCCTGACTTCCCTCCTTCACTTCCCTCGCAGAGACTTGAGATCCCCTTTCTGTGTCATCAGCCTGCAGCCGGCAGTTATGGGAGTGTGAACACAGCTCCCGTTACCGTTGACCCAGGGACTTGACCTTGGCTGGGATGCCTTCTTGCTAAATAATAAAAAGTTCTTTCTCGTGCATCTATGAGTGTCACCAGTTTTGTTTCTCTAGACAACCCAGCTTAACACAGACATTTCCAAACATGGAGTTAGACCATGTGATCGCTTGTGTCATTGCTATCACCCAAGCAATATTTTCCAACTAATGATCTTTCTTTGTTGTCAGTGTTGGCATTCTAAGACCAATAGCGATCAGGGCATCTTGACTGCATGTTTGATTAATTTCAGATTGCTGACATTGATTAAAAAAAATACTCAGTTTCTTCATCTTTGGCATTCGTGCTTGATGTGTACATTTGAATAACAGTTGTATTAACTGGTTCTACTTGTACAAAAGCAAGAGTCCCATCCCCACAGAGTCAGTTCTGACCCATATTGACCCCAGGTGGTGTTTCCTCTTTCCACAGGGTTATTCTGGTGGCCTTGAAACACTGACCTTGTGCTGCAGCCAAACGTCTAACCCACAGTGTCACCCAGGCTCCTTGGTCTTTACAGGTATACGGATAATCTCCTGTCACCGACAGCATTGTACTTCAAGAAAGATCTTACCAGATTCTTTTTAATGATGCATGCTGCACCATTCCCCTTCAACGGTCATTCCCAGCATCACAGACCCTACGATTTTCCAAATTGAAATGGCTCAAGCCAGCATATTACAGCTCATTAATGCCTAGGATCCTGATCTTCAAGAAATTTATTTTATTTTTTATAACTTTAAGTATCCCTTGATTTATACTTTCTACCTTCCACGTTCTGATTTCTAATGGATGCTTGCAGCTGTTCCCATCTTCAGATATGCCAGATCAGCAAATGACATGCCCGTAAACTTTAAGCCATCCACATCATTGGGGTCCTCTCTGCCTGGAGGCAGAGGCTCTGTGTAACGAGGAGGTTTCAAACAGCTCATGAAAAATAAAAGTAAACAGTAATGGAATTTCCCCACAACTCTTCTGAAGCCCCTTTTTGGTGTGCTGGCCTCTAGGGGGTTAGAGGAAGACTCATTAACAATCCTATGCAATATGCCCCGGCTACCGCTTCGCTAGCTGACAGCAAGAAGGACTTGAAGCTCTTCTGGGTGAAAATCAAAGACTACGGCTTTTAGCGAGGATTACACTTCAACACAAAGAAAACACAAATGCTCACCCCTGACCCAATAAGCAAGGTCATGATAATCAGAAAAAAGATGGAAATGTCAAGGATTTCATTTTACTTCAAGCCACAATTAAATTCCAAAGACATAATAGGCTCGAAATCAAATGACTTGTGGTGTGGGCAAATCTGCTGTGAAAGACCTCTTTAAAGTGTTAAAAACTCAAAAATGCCACCTGGAGGGGTAAGGGTGCACCTGAAACAAGCCATGGCATTTCAAATCACCCCACCTCATACGCATGCCAAAGCTTCCCAGACATTGCAGGAAAATATTCTCCCTTTCCCTCTCTTTCTGAGCCTCTACCTGAAACTGGTGGCACTCAAGCCTCCTTCCTCACCACTCCACCGGTCTCTCCCTAAGAAGCTCCAAGCTAATTCCAATGCTTCATACCTTCATACGCATGACGGGCTGATATCTTTGAGATGGATGCCCCCACCCACCTGTCTAGTCTGACTTGGTAAATTCCTACTCATCCTCTAAGATTTCACTTCAATGTTGTTTCTTTCATGACTTCTTCAGCGATCATCCTCTCCCCATGGAGTCTTTTCGCCTCAGCCATGACCACTCCAGAGGTACCCATTCCACTCTTAGCACACAGCAATTACAATTAGCTGACTGTTCCCGAGATTCCCATCTGAGGTGGGGTGCTGGCTCACAGGTCCTCAGGTACCCCCAATGGGTAGCCAAGGTTGGACTGAGCACTGTCTCAGACCAGGCTCCTGAAGAACAAGGTTTCTCCCTTTCCTTGTGTTCTGTGACCACTGTGGACAGGCACTCACTTCGAGTAGGAAGTGCTTGTTGACCTGGACGAATGCACACATACGTCTCTTCTCCTGTCTTCCTCTTTTGCATCTGCACCTGTCCTCAAAGAAGCACCCAGAGACATCTTCTGGCAAACGCCAATGTGAGATCCTGAAATCCAGATGGTTTGAAATCAGCAGCATCTGAGGAAAAGTAGAGAAATGCAAGGCGAATAGTATTTTAAAGTAAGATACAATAAATTAGCAGAAAAAGCTAATTAAAGGGGGGCGGGGAAGATTTATTGTGGTAACTACTGTATGTACTCATGTATAAGTCGAGTTTTTCAGCACATTTTTTATGCCGTTTGTTGTGGTACAGTTAGGTGCCTCGGCTGATATTCAGGTCGGCTTATACTCGAATACATATGGTAAGTGACTAAGAATTTGTCATTCCAACAGTCTTCGCATACACAATTCAGTGAAACGAATTAAGCATGTTGATCATATTGTCCAATCATTGCCATCACAGGGTCCTGAATTTTGTCAACCCTTGAATGACATGCAGTGTCTCCTAAGCATTGAATCTCCCTTTCCCTCTGCCTCCTGCACACGCATGGTAACCACTAACAAATGTCCAACTCTATTCTTTTTCTTTTTTTTATCAATTTATTGAGGCTCATACAATTCATCACAATACATAGATCAATTGTGTAAAGCACATCTATACATTTGTTGCCCTCATTATTCC
>NW_022107432.1:18765933-18820438 GCF_000313985.2 Echinops telfairi | reverse complement strand
CAAGGGCTCATGAGGGAGCGGGGGAGCGGGGAGGAAGGGCAAAAAATGAGGACCTGATGCCAGGGGCTTAAGTGGAGAGCAAATGTTTGGAGAATGATGAGGGCAATGAATGTACAAATGTGCTTTACACAATTGATGTATGGATGGATTGTGATAAGAGTTGTATGTGCCCCTAATAAAACGATTTAAAAATAAAATAACTAACTCAGATAGTGAAGCCCCTTATGATTGTGTGTGAGAAAGAGAGAGACAGAGAGAGAATAAAGCACACAGTAGTGGCTGTCTCTTAAAGTTGAGTTCTCTATTTACATTATGCACACTTACTCCATTATATCACTAACAGGGGTGGGGGCAAAATCTATTCCACAAAGAATTAGGCTGAAGAAGATCTTGGAAATACTAACAAGGAGATGGAAGAGGGTGTTTGGGGGGCTTTAAAATCATTTTATTGGGGGCTCATACAACTCTTATCACAATCCATACACTCATCCAGTGTGTCAAGCACACTTGTACATTTATTGCCATCATCATTTTCTTTCTATTTGAGCCCTTGGTATCAGCTCCTCATTATTTTCCCTCCCCTGCACCCTCCTTCCCTCTCATGAACCTTAATAATTTATAAATTACTATTATTTTTTCATGTCTTACACTGATCGATGTCTCCCTTCACCAACTTTTCAGTTGTTTGTCCTCCCGGGATGGGGTTATATGTAGATCATTGTGATCAGTTCCCCCTTTCTCCTGCACCTTACCCTTACCCTCCTGGTATCACTACTCTCAATATCAGTCCTGAGGGGTTGATCTGTCCTGGGTACCCTGTTTTCCAGCTCTTATCTGTACCTGTATGCATGCTCTGGTCTAGCTAGATTTATAAGGTAGAAATGGGGTCATGATAGTGGGATGGGGGGAGCATTAAAGAACTAAAGGAAAGTTGTACATTTCAATGGTGCTATACTGCACCCTGACTGGCTCGTCTCTTCCTTGTGATCCTTCTGTAAGGGAATGTCCAATTGTCTACAGATGGATTTTGGGTCTCCACTCTACACTCCCCCCTCATTCACAATGATATGATTTTTTGTTCTGGGTCTTTGATGCCTGCTACCTGATCTCTTCGACACCTCATGATTACACAGGCTGGTGTGCTTCTTCCATGTGGACTTTGTTGCTTCTCAGCTAGATGGCCACTTGTTTATCTTCAATGCATTAAGACCCCAGACACTATATCTTTTGATATCCCAGCACCATCACTTTCTTCACCACATTTGCTTATGCACCCACTTTGTCTCCAGCATTCATGTCGGGATGGTGAGCATCACAGAATACAGGTTATTAAATAAAGTATTCTTGTGTTGAGGGAGGACTTGAGTAGAGCCACAATGTCTGTCTGCTACCTTAATACTAACCTTATAAATATATGAAAAGATCTATTTCCCTATCATTATATATAAATATATTTACATTTGCACATGCCTATATTTAGACCTCTATAAATGCCTTTTGCCTCTTTGTTCTTTCCTCTTGTCCTACTATCATGTTCGGCCTTCATTCAGGTTTGGTTAATTCCTCTTGGTACATTGCCCTTGATCAAGTCCTACCAGGCAGCCTACACCCTCCTCATCATAGATTTTGGATCACTTGTTGTTCCTTTGTCCCTGGGTTTGTTAACACTCACTTCCTTTCCCCTACCTCCCCCTCTCTCGTGTCCCCTCCATAACCATTGATCCCAGTCCCATTGTTTTCTCCTCTGTATTGTTTATCCCACCTATCTTATCTAGATAGACATGCAGAGACAATAATAAGCACAAAAACAAGATAGAGCAAAACAAGGCAACAAAAGAAAAGCAACAACAACAACAATAATCAACAGCAAAAAAAACCAAGCCTATAAATAGTTCAAGTTCTCGTTGTTGACCTTTAAGAGTGTTTTCTGGTAGTCTTTTGCCCGGGGCCTTCATTGGTCTGCTCCCCTTGCTGTTCTGCTGCACACCCTCAGTGTTTTGCCTCAGTGTGGTGGAGTCAGATTGGGCACAATTCCCACACTGTGTCTCCAGTGTTGTCCCCGTTGTGTTTGTGGTGGGGCCGGCTCTATGGTCCTCTCTGTGCATTGGCTGCTCTGAGCAGAAATATTGTCCTTGAGGCTTGGTGGGCTAGGATGTGCTCCACTCTCTCTCCCTCCCCCTTTGTTTTCTCCTGTGTGCTCTGATCAAACATGTCCCTCTCCCTGAACTGTAGCTTCAGTGCTGTCTTTTGAAGTGAATTCTTCTGCAGGGAGGGAGGCCTGTCCACGTATTTGGGATTGGAGCTGACCCCTCAGACCTTGGAAGAGGGTGTTCATCTTGCTCACACATGGGTGTCACCATCATTGTCCTCGGCCTTTCTCTGACTGCACTGCCCACCTCATCATTCCTAGCCACCTGCCTCTCCATACCTAGGTCTTTCCTCAAAGCTCCTCTTTGTGTGTTATTTTAGGCAGAACCATTTAATTCGGTCTAAGTCCTTTCAGCATTATACTCCCATCCCCCAAACCTGCTTCATTCAAGTCGATTCCAACTTAAAGGCACCCTGTAGGGCAGACTAGAACTGTCTGTCCTCTGGGGTTTCCAAGGACATAAATCTTCATGGTGGTTGTCAAAAAAGAATGGCGTGCAGGTGGCACCAGGCCTTCCCTAATTTCACAAGGAGGAAGGTGAATCAAATTCCACATTGTATTTGCCCAAAGCCATTTTCTATACAGCTGAGGGCCCACAGGTTTAGACTCTCCAATCTTACCAGTTCTGACACCAAGTGTCACTCCCACAGCACTCCATACTTTTCAGTTGGGTTCAATAATTCCTTTCAATGGCAATATACAACTCACAGACAGCACTCATGATCATAGGATGCAATATGGAAGTTAACAGGTTACATGCTCAGGATACAATTATTCAGACACAACAGCCTTTTCTCAGCCGTGCCTATAGGCAGATCTTTCTCTGGGACCCATGGCCTGTCAGCCCGGTGGCCTAATGGCTTCTGCCCTACTTGTGCAATATTACAAAACTCTTTTAAGGCTTCCAATACCCAAAGGGCACACCATGCTACCATAATCCTCTGTCTGACACCACTTGGCTCTAATTCTGTGAGTCAGCAAGCCTCGCTCACCCAGTTGAGTGCCTGGAGGCACCCATAGCACAACTAAGCTTTCCTTGCTCTTTGAGCTGGGACTGCCACCTCTTGCTCTCACTCTCTGGCTCCCATCCTGCTAATGCCACTCCTCTACCATGCCTCCTCAAACAGATTCGTTTCTCTGTCAAAGATATCCCAGGGTCCAAATGATGAACTCTGCTCCCGGCTACTCCCTCTTGCTGGAAGTGAAAAACTATTCCTGACCTATTTCTGAGACAGCTTGCTCTATACCCAGCAGGGTGGCTGTCAGAATTAACAATCACTTTCAGCTGAATCCTTTCGGGTGTATCTTCTCCCTCTGTCTCTTAACCAGCCTCATCATCCAAAGATCATTGTGTGGGAGTAACACAGACTGTGACTAGAAGAACCGTATCACACAGTTCACTATTACTGAAGCAATAGACTGTCACTTCTTTCCCCTGTGGCATACTTTCCCACCTAGTCTCAGAGTAGGGATAAAAAGAACCTTCTGGTTTGCAGAATACATCTTCTTAAAAAGCATGTGGGGGGTTATTAATTTTAGACAAAAGAAAAAATGAGAGGACAAAGGAAAGAGAAAAACGTTGTGATCCAAATAAAAGTAAATATAATTTTAGAAAACTAAGTCATAAGACTTATTCATGTTTTACAGTATTTTAAACTTAATGGTCTATTAGAACAGAGAGCTTTTGAAAATTAGAGTGAAAACTAAAATTTAAATGAGTGGAACCATTAAAAAAAACTCACTGCCAGTGAAGCAGCTCCACCCCATAGCAACCCTGTAGAGCAGGGTAGACCTGTCCCTATGAGTTTCTCAGACTGTAGCTCATTACCAAGAGTAAGAAACCTCATCATTGTCCAGGGGAGCTACTTGTAGGTTTGAACTGCTGCCCTTGCAGTTAGCAGCCCTGTGGGAAACCACTATGCCACCAGCACTCCCTGAATGGAACCAGGGTGGGTTAAAATGCAAAGAGGAGTTCTCTAATAATGATGGGAGTTAGAGGGCTAGGAGCTTTCTCCTAGTCCAGGGAAATCCCTCATATAAGATCATAGGCTTTAATTAACCCACACTTTATGAGGGAGCTACAAGAAGTCTGTGGAAAATGGAATTAAATGATAAGGGAATTTTCCCACGAACTTTGGAAGCTTCCTTGTATGTAAGGTTTTCTTTATGGTTGGTGTCATTTGGTGAGGACCATTCTAACGTCATTCTCTTTGGGGGAATGGGAAAGGAGGTTAAACAGAGACTCCTGAAGGACACTGTGCTTCCCATAGATCCCTCTTTGGGGCCTAGAAGGAGCGAATTCTCCTGCCTCACACACATAAAACATGATCCCGGGGCAGTGCCGCTCCAACAACACGGAACTCAGATCTTCTCCTGCTGGTAGGAGCCTGTTTGAATATTTAGCTATTCGAAGATGAAAAGCTAAGGAATGGAAAGGCATATTCAAAGTGAATAGAAAACGAACAGAGGAGGGAAATGATGTTCTTCTTCCCCGGAGTTGGCCATTAGAAAGAATTCTTTCCATTTTAGTCTCTACATCACTGGTTTGCAAACTATAGCTAACAGGCCAAATCCAGCCCCACTCATTTAACTACCGTGTACAGCTTCTTTCACACTATAAGCGTCGTGTTGAATACAACAGAAACCACGTGCTTTTCAAAACCTAAAATGGTGACTATGTGTCCCTTTGTTAAATAAAAGTCTGCTCATCCAGACTTTCCCCCCCTTTTTGGGGGGGGTCTACCCTCCCCCCTCCACTGCCTTTTAAGAAAACACATTCCTCAGTGACTTGTACTCTAGACCATAATCATAATCCAGGATAAAGTGTAGGTATCTGCTTTTGGAGCCACCCAGCACCTTGACCCTTCCAGCACGCCCCAGAGGGTACCATCACCCACTTTGGAAAGCACTGGTTAGATGACCTCATTCAAGTTCTAGTGACTCCCAGTTTTCCTGTTGTCAGGGAAGACATTTTGTTTCTGGTAGACAGGATGCCTGGGATTCTCTTGGCGACAGGAAGGTTTATCTTGGAATCTGAGATTTGGAGTTTGTTGGGACCGAGTCTTTAGAAGGAGGAGGAACCAGTCCCTTACAATCAGATTAGAAATCGGTTTCCTCCAGAGTCACCCAGCTCTCCACCCCCATAACCACAGAAGCACCTCTTATCAACTTCCTGTGGGGAGCAAAGAGGATTGAGTTCTCCTGGTCCTAGAACGGTTGTTATTGCCTTGTCGTCAAGCTGACTCACCGTGACCCCAGAGGAAAGGGCAAGACGAAACCATAAAATGTTCTAGGCTGAAATCTTCTAAGAGGAGATCATCAAGTCTTTTCTCCCCACCAGAGTCTTGGTAGCGCCATCCATTGGACTGCTAGCTGAAAGATCAGTTGTTTCCAGCACATGAGGCTTTCTGTGTTTATAAAGATGTACCGTACCTCCTGGGAAAGGGGAAGTTTCCTACTTTGTCCTGTAGGGTCACTTTGAGTCACAATCCGCTCTACGGCAGTGGGTTGCTCCCACAAAACCACTGCTGGGTTCGAGCTGCTCTCAGTTGGCAGCTAAGTGATTAACTGTCACACCGCTTCCAATTCCTTTAGCGGTAGATTAACAAAACCAACAGAACATCACTACCATGGAGTCCACTCTGACTCATAGTGACGCCATAAGGCGGGTTGGAACTGCTCCTGTGAGTTTTGCCGACTGGGTTCCAACTGCTGTCCTTGAGGTTACTAGCCCAACATGCAACCCTCAGGCCTCCAGGATACCTAGTGACTGATTGAGGCTCCTTCGAAAGGTTAGGCAGCAACAAACGGTGCTTTGGTTCAACCACAAGCTTTCCTGAACGCATCGGTCCTTGGTTGTGAATGACAGGTGTGGACTGCAGTGGGCGCTGTACTAGCTGTGTAACGCGGACAAGGCACGCTGCCTTTGAAGCCTCAGCTTCATCTGCTGCAAAGTCGTAATGATATCGCGAGACCAGTGAGAGCTGGGGCCAGCAGGACTTTCATGTTTCTCTGAGCTTCGGAAATCTGCTGCTTTGCGCTGGCTATCTTACCACTTCCCTTTTTCTTTTCTTAAAACTTTCATCGTGAATTGTGTGAAGAGTCCTCCCACGTTTCCGTGGCTCGTTTTAGTGAAAGGTATTCGAGTAACCCTTCTCTGACTGGTTTCTTCTGCAGGTTCCAGTTTTCCCGTAGCGATAATAGTGGCCGCCTCCTAGAGTGACTATGGCCAATACGTTAGCTAGATCTAGTGTAGGCTAACAGTACGAGGCTCAACCCATTGAAAGCATTCAGGACACATTGGCTACTATTATCATTATGAAGACACTTTGGCTGCTCGGTGAACTGGGAATAGGATCCTTGTGATTTCCTAAGAAGTTTCTTTATCAAGTATTCTTCATGGGCCTGGCAGGTTATTGCTTATGTTAGCTAATAGTGTACCTCTATGCATATCTCAGGTACTGTGTCATTTCTAACTTGAAGGTGTGTGGCACCACTGTGCCGAGCAAGTGGAAGCACCTCACCATTTGCCCCGGAAAGGCGTGCTCTCCCTGTGGCCCCTTTGGTACTTCTCACAGGAGTTCACACTGTTCCATAATGCTATGACATAATTAATGGTTGACAGTGTAGTCTAAACGTAGCTTTTATATGCTCTGGGAAACCTAAACATTTGTGTGGATCGTCTTATGACTGTATTGGCATGATTGCTGTAGGCGCTTTGCTGTGGTGGTGTGGGACCACCCTGCAGTGTCTCTGCGGTCTGCCTGGATCTGGGGGGGAAATGGAAATCCAAAGCATCGGTGGACTGCAACGGACTCCTTCAAAGTTGTGTTGCACACCGTGGGCCTTACAGAAACAGAACACAACTCTGGAAACCTCGACGTATTCCTCAGCTAAGGGTGACTCCTTTTTTTTCCTTCTAATTTGCTGGACCTTCCATATTGTCTTCAGTGGCTGTGATAGTTAGGCTTATGTAGCAACATGGCACCCATAAGAAAATATGGGTGGAGTCTAGCCTGTCAATCAGGTCACAGCCTGACCATACCTCTTGGTGGGTGTGATCTTCTCATAAGGAGGATTCTAGGAACGTCTCTCTCTCGCTCACAAGCTCGCTTTCTCTCTCTGTGCTTCACTTTCCTATTGACAAACCACTTCGAGTCATGCTGATGGCAGCCCGAGCCCTGGAGATATGTCCCCCATCATTAGACCATTAGATCTACAAGACTTTGCATCCACCAACCTGTGATCTTCCGGGATTCTACATCACTGCATGTGGCTGCGTGAGTCTGAAGAGGGATTTGTGGACAAGTATCAGATTTATGGGCTAACATCAGACATATGGACTTGATCTGGACTGGCCTGGGAGGTTTCCTTAATATACAATTACTCTTTGATATAAAGCTGTTTCTTATACATACATGAGTGTCCCTAGATTTGTTTCTCTAGTCAACCCAGTCCAATACAGTGGGTAATAAGGTTTTAAAATTTTTTAAGTAAAAATATTTCTCTCAAATGAGCAATTTGAGAGAAACAATCAAAGCTGGTGTGTTCACAGATGAATATGGAAAACCAGGGTAAAGGGGGACATAACGCTCAGATGTAAAGCAGGGGCAGTTGGAGTTCAGCAGTAGATTTCTCTGTCACCTTCCATGCAGAAGATGAAGGTACAATTCCCAGTCAATTCCCCTCACTGCCCCTCCCCACCGTCTGTCAGTGCTGTAATAGAACTGAGACATCTTCGCAGAGCTTCCAGACTAAGACAGACTAGCATGAAGGTCTAGAGTTGCAAAAAAACAGCCAGTGGAAACCTGTGGGTCACAGCAGTCAGATCTGTGACCAACTGTGGGGCAGGGAAGGGCCTGGCACCTTCTCATGCCATCACACGTGGCACCGCTATGAGCTGAGAACTAGCTTGACAGCAGCTGGCTGCACCAATAGCAGCCATGAACCCGATTCCGAGCCCTTCGTGTTGTGGCTGTGTGACCCTAAAACAGCAACTTACCCTATGCAGGTGCTGTTGCTAGATGCTGATGAGTCGGCTACAGTATCAATTCTGGCTCATAGTGACCCTCTAGGACAGGGTGGAACTGCCCCTGTGGGTTTCTGGAACTGTAACTCTCCAGGGGAAGAGAAAGCTGCATCTTTCTTCCACCAAGCAACCGGTGGTTTTAAACTGCTGACCCTGTGGTTCTCAGCCTATCACTTAACCCATTAAACTACCAGGGCTCCTGCTACCATCCATAAGCGTTAGTTTATACCTCAGGAAAAAGAAGTAACTTGGAGACTGTTGTCCACAGCAGCATTGTGTAGCATTGGGTGCGAGAGTCATGACAAGCACGTAGTACCCTGAGGCCCGCCGAAAGGCCACAGTTTTGACAGTTGTCATTGCCATAGGGCCCCTCTTCCCAACTGGGGCCCCTGATCCTAGGAACAAAAAGGACTCCAGCAACATAACAGAGGTAAAACCTGACTTCCAATCTCTCCAAGAATTCCCTACCCAGGAACAGTCAATCTTGTGAATGGAAACTGTGGGATTGACCTCGAAGAAGACGTGACCTAGGGAACATCCTGAAGAGGACCTTCCAAACCTCCAGTGGACTGGTTGATTGCTCTGGACAGTCTCTCAGGCCAAGGGGTCTCAGGAGTTTGCCCTGCCCTTCGTGACAATCCCTGAGAAGCTCCCTGTCACTGATGGGGTGAAGGCTGAGTGACGCTTCCCTAAAGATCCCTCACGTCACTCGGGGCAAAGGTTCTCACAACATGGACATCAGGAGGAGACCCGCTGAGGCAACCTGAGGAGAGCGGGTCTGCAGCTTGGGTCTCACATGACCCAGATCCCCCAGGACACTACAGCTTTGACCCTAAGTCCTGACACTACAGACAGAGGGCACATGAGTTGGGAACAGGGGATCATGCATGTTCTCAACTTCCAGAGCTTCCTGCCAAGCCTCATGCCTGGGAATTCTTCGCAGGCCCCAAAGGAGATCTGAGGACCCAAGTTCACAACATCTATTGAAAACAGAACTAACTTCCTGCCTGGAATGTTCAAGGTGAACCTCCTTCAATGAGAGGGAAAGGTCGCAGTATGTCCCTGGAGGCAGCTTTCTGTTCTAGTGAATGTCTGTGCCATCCCTCGATCCATAGAGAGAACCATGAAGTTGACCAAGAGAACTTGGTCAACGATGGCTACTCAACCCACCAGGTTAATCCAGGAAGCATTCTCACAATCTACATGATAGACACAGATTATCTAAAGCTTGCTCAGAAGAAGCAGAGCCACAGACACATGCCATAACATTCCCCCAGCATTTCCCAGTCTCCAGAATTCTGGCGTGGAGCCCCGAAGACACAGGAGGCTGAGAACAGCAAAACAAGACATTCCGCCTCATGCTTGGTTCCCATCTCTGACAATTTCCTGTCCCATTTGCGGCTATGTTGCCTGCCAGCTCCACCAGGCCCGTCTTTCAGACAGACAGGATGTGAGCAGCCCACCAGTCCACCTCCTGCCTGGTAGGAATCTGCCCCTCGCTCAAGAAGCAGCCTTGGGACTGTGTGAACTTGGAGTTCCCTTCAACATGGTTCAAGGAGCCCTGATGGAGTGGTGGGTTAAAGTGGTTGACTACCACCCACGAGGTTGATGGTTCAAGCCCATCACCAGCCACTCTGCAGTTGAAAGATGAGGCAGTCTGCCTTTTTAAAGCTGACAGCCAAAGAAGGGGCAGCGCTGCTCTGTGCCGAGGATTGTCATGGATCCGAATCACTGTGCGGTCATGGACACATCTGGCAGAGCTTGTCCAGAAGGAAGCTCACAAGGTGCCAGAAGTGGACATTCTGATGCTAAGGGAGATGTGTTCGCCATAGTTGTCCCAGCTTCCTTCTCCTGTGTCCTGAAGGCAGAAACTGAGTTAGAGTTTCGACAGTTGCCTTCAATAACCTGTGTACCACTGCCTGCCTCAGGAAACCGCAGGGCAAGCTGCTGACCTCCCAGCACCTGTGTTTGTCCATTTGTCACACGCTTGTCCCTTGCCTGTTGCTAGGGTACTGGAAGCTAAGCCACTAACCTTTCAACTACCAACCAGCTGGGTCCCCCATGAGGGACAGCTTCTGTGGAGCTTCCAGACTAAGACTAGGAAGAAAAGTTTGGTGATCTACTTCCCAAAATGATCCAACGCAAACCTGTAGCTCAGAAGAGAACGTTGAGCCCCCAAGTGTGGAAGATGAGTTCTGAAGGCTGGAAGGCCCTCAAAATGGAGATGGAACTTGGTTGTGATCAGGGCCACAGGACCAAGCAATGTCAAAGTTCTGTTGTCCCTGGGGCCACAGGAGTCAGAATAAAGGCAAAGACAGCTAACTACAATCTCAGTTTGTCTTTTTCCAAGAAAAGTTTTTGTAAAGCCTACAATTGTTTGGGTGGCAGCCTTTTGCTCTTTACGTCACTCAAGGCAGAAATTTACAAATTCTACTGTATAGTCCTGTATAGATTCTAGCTGCCTGCTGATCTGACTTAGAAAGGTCACTTTAAACCTTGATTTTGATTTCAAATCAATTCTCCTTACCAGCTTTAAGCCATTCCTAAATCCATAATCATATCACTTTCTGGGCACCACGATTGTTGTGTAAAGATATTGATTTGGAGGGGTGGAGGGAGGAGAGGGGGCCAACCAAGACTGCTGTGATACGTATTATCTCCCCCCCACTCCTTAGCTGAAAGTTCACCAGGGTCATATTGCTAATGTGTGTCTCATTTTCTTAGAAAACAAGCCATTATAGCCTTTAAGCCACTGAAAAACCTAATCAACTATTTTCACAATGCCTGTTTAGTGAACTTCATTAGATTAAAGATGTATAATAGCAGCTATTTCGTTATTAAAAGGGGGGGCATGTCCATGCAATTAAGCTAGAATACTAAAATGATAAAGTATTTCTACTTGCGGCTCCCCTTAGGGTCTGTGACCTAATAATTCTCTCGTCCCAGATCAAAGGCTTGGGGTAAAGGGAGAGTTGAGAGTCCATGGAACGGAGGAAGAAGATGGCCTAGTGGGGGGTCAAACCTCAGCTGTGTGGTGACATTGAAATGACTTTGTGATACTCCTAGGTTTTCGATGGTGCAGCGGCAACATGAATCACTCCGGAGCTTGGCATTAATCGAGTAATAAAAAGACGCAATTTGAAAGAGCTAAATTTCCCTCAAAATGACATTTTCCACTGAGCTTGAGCTAAGGAATCTGGCTAATTGGCTGACTCATTTTTCATAATTACCCAAGAAGTAGCGGGGACCAGATGCCTTTGCTGGTGTGTTGACACTCAGTTACCGATTCTGTTAAAAAAGTGAACTAAGTTGAATCTCCTTACCACTGTGGCTTCCTGGGAATTCCTGGGTTGTACAATGAATGTACTTGGCCACTCACTGAACAGATGGTGATTTGTTCCACCCATAGGCACTTCGGCAGAAAGAGCCGAAGAGCTACTTTCTGAAAAGCCCACCCCTGGGAAGCTCCTGTGTTCACACACACATGAATCAGAGTCGAGAGTCAGGTATTGGTTATCGATTCCTGAGGAGACCCCAAGGGGCACACATGGACAACTCATTTGGCTAATAGAAAGGTTGGAGGTTCAACTCTCCCCAGAGGCATCTCAGAAGAAAAGACTAATGTTCTGCTTCCCCCAAATCAGCCACTGGAAACTCCATGCATCACCGTTCCACTCAGACCCACTTTGGATTCGCATGGGTTGGAAAAGGCGGGTTGAAATTCCTCCATGTCTACAGCACCAGTCTAGCCCGCACCTGACCTTCCCCGAGCTCCATGGAAGAGAAGTATTGGCTTGTCTGCAAGCTAAGATCGCTGTGTACCCCAGCCCTGCTATGGCCTACCCAGCTCACTGCGAAGGAACGGACCTGGGGACAGCAGCTAGAGGTGGCCACCGGCAGGCAAGAGAGGCAGAGGGCAGGAAGGGGTCCCCACTGCAAGACAGGGACTCTTCTCCCTCCTTGGGTGTCTTTTTTTTTTTTTTGGTTCAAGGCCAAATTATTGATTCTCATGATCCAACCGTGGATCACACCTTTAAAAAATTGATCACAGGAATGGACACGTATATCATCTTCAACTTGTGGACACAGCTGGGCAGGCTGAATATTCCATCTTTCCTCAGACACCCTCTATAGATATCAACGGTTACATTCTTGTGTATTCTGTTACATCAACGAGCCCCGAATAAAATGATTTAATTAAAATAAATAAATAATTTTTAAAAAGTTTTGAGGTGATTAAAATTATCTAAGGCTAATCATTGGATACTGTGGAGTAAGTTCCAATACTTATTATGTTGGTGGGGAAATAAAGACTTCCCTATGGAAAGGGAGATCAGTTATGGAGAAAGGACTGCGTTAGCGGAATCTTGGAATACAACTCATTGGGAGGCTTCAGACTCATGCACAGAAATCTCAGCATGGTTGACGGAGTAACCAACCATCCCACTTGCCCTCCACTGAACGATTCCTCAGGACACAGCAGCTCCCGTCCTACCACTGAGTGGAACCAGGCTGTGCCGCTCACTCTACCTCACACACACAACTGGACGGGACGAGGGCATCCGAGCCATTATATTCCTTCTCTTAATTCTTCCAAAAATTCACAGTACTGAACACATATTCATCTGTTCCCGATGTTGCTTGTCAAAGAGGAAGGTTCTGAGTCTTCTGAAGGAGCCAGCCTGAGGGAGGGTGAGTGAGGCTGGTGATCTATAATGGGGGGAGAATTCCAGGAGCCTCATCATATCACAGGTGGAAGTGTAGGCTCTGGCACCAGCCTGCTTGTGACCTGGAGCCACTTTCTAAACTTCTCAGTGGGCTAATTCTCTCATTTGTGAGCTGAGAACGAGGAGACTGAACCACGTAAGGAGATTAAAGGAGTTATAAGGGGAAGCGCGCTCGGTACCAGCCTGGTCGAGTCGTGCGGTGTGAGGCGCTCCTGTCCTTTCGGTCTTAGGTATTCTCGCGGAGTTTTGCTCCATCTTGGCTTGGTCTTTGCCTGGGAACGTGCTCTAAGTAATTAGTCTTTCCCAGTTCCAGGCGCTGGGCTAAGTACCGGGAAAAACACTGGGAGAACAAGATCAAGTTGCAGCTCTAGAGAAACTGCAGCTTAGAGAACCAGATGCACTACAAACCCAGATTGCACTAGAGTGAAGGAACGGGCATTAGGAGTTGACCCTACAACGCCTGAATTTTTAATTTCAGGAAAAAAATTTTTCTTGGTTTTTATTCTTTACTTTCATAGTTATCAATATATATTAATGTATACATTTAATTAAATGTTATGAAAACATCACGCTCAGCATTATAGGGATTAAGTTATAAACCTGTGACACGCCTTGCAAACCACACTATAATCACTGAGGCAATGCTGACTCAAAGCGACCCCTTTCAGGTTTCCCTGTAAACTGGAACTGTTTAGAGGAGCGGAAAGACCAGCCTTTCTCCCAAGTATCTGCTGGTGGTTTTGAACAGCTGACCATGTGGATCACAGCCCAATGCTTAACCACTAAGCCACCAGAACTCCTTAGGAAGTGAAATTCTTCCGTCTTCAAGGTTAAGGAAGTGCGGCAGTTAAGGAAGTGGGAACAGAGAACACGCCCAATTACTAGGAAGCATGCTTATGGAAACAGACGAACGTGGGAGAGAGTCAAAAAGTACTGCTACTGGGTTTCCAATTGACGCATGCGTGGCTTTTCCCCAGCAAAATGTGTTTCAGCATGTCTCTGCAGTCAGGGGATGGATGGCCCGCAGACCAGTGCCCTCAGTAACACGTGTGTCTGTCTAGTTTGGGTGTCGTCAAACAAAGAAGCAAAACCGGTGCCATCAACATGGCAGCTTCCGAGGGGGTCTGCCAGACCAGTTAAGTTCAAGGAAGAGAAGGTAGCCCCCAAAGTGACCGTGATGGTGTGTAGGATCCCAAATGGATGATCTTGATGGATTTTCTAAAGAACACCGGGCAACTGTGGGAACTTATGAGGAAGAAGATTTTTTTTTAATTGAAAACTGCACTGATGAGGAACAAAGACGAGGAAAATAGTACCAAGGAGGTTTTTTGGTTTGTTTTCCCCTATCATACCAATGTGCCTGCTCATACTTCCAGAATAACAGGGGCTGTTCTGGGAGCATTTCACTGAAATTCCTTTCCCTGTCTACCCTACATGCCTGATCTGCCCCTTCAGACTTCATCCCTCCCCGCACCCCAAATTCCCAAGAAGATCATAAGTTTGGGCCTTGAGAGCCCAAGCTGCCCCCTTGACATGGTGTCAATCAAGAGCAGGGAGTTAGAGAGAGGGGACACTGCCTTCTAGTCCTGATGGAGGACAGCACACGGATACAGACACAGTTTCACATTCTGATACCTTTGTTTATTAACATTTTTTATGACTTTATGGTTGTACTTTTTAAGTACCATCATGTATGTATATATATTTATGTATCTATGAAAACATACATACATGTGTCATTACTGTTTTGTGTCATCAAGTCAATTCTGACTTGTAACCCATGTGATAGAGTAGACCTACCCTATGGAGAAAATTGCTAGGTCTTTTATTCTCTCTGTGTCTCTGTCTCTCTCTGTCTCTCTCTCTCTCTCTCTCTCTATATATATATATATATATAATCTCCCAAAATGGAATTTTTTTTCAAATCAACCTTATCACCTTCAAAGTACTCTCCATTACACTTAATACATTTATCAAATCTACAATTTGATAAATCTACAATTCCATTCGTGGAAACGTTTTCAAACTCATCTGTTTGGGTGGCTGACAGCACCCCCCTCGTTTGTGTTTCTCTCTCTCTTCATCTCCTCTACATTGTCAAATCAATGTCTGAACATCCATCAACTTCTTGAATAGAAGAAAATGTTGACTCATGGTACATTTGAAGTTTGTCCCATCAGGTCAGACTGTTAACCAAGGTTTCTATTTAGAGGTTTTGAAAAGACTGTGTTACATTGTGCAACAAAAAGGCCTGGTTGTGTCAGATGGGGGACTGGTTTTGCCACCACGAAAATGCACCTGCTCATGCAGCCATCTCAGTGTGCCGGTTTTTGGTAAAAAACAGCATGCCTCTCTCTTGCCCCACACACCTTACTCACCTGACCTTGCTCCCTCCAACTTATTTTTGTTTCCACAAAGGAAGAGGGGCATCAAAGGACAGTGATTTGATGACATAGAAGAGGTGAAGAAAAAAACGAGGGAGGTGCTGACAGCCATCCAAAGAGATGAGTTTAAAACATATTTCCAAGAATGGAATCACAGATTTGACAAATGTATTAAGTGTAATGGAGAGTCCTTTGAAATTGATAGGATATTTTGTTAAAAAACAGTTTAAATACATAGCTTTGAAAAAAATTCTGTTTTGGGGGGAGGGTACCCCCGTGTGTGTGTGTGTGTGTGTGTGTGTGTGTGTGTGTGTGTGTGTGTAAATCCCATGCCCTGTGAGTTCCACTGATAGACTTAAATTTGTAGTAGAAATTAATACCAGCTCCCACTTCCCCCTTCCTCCTTTGAAAATAAGATGCTGTTCACCTGTGGGGTTTAGCTCAGCATACAATACTCCAAATTCTTTTACAACTGAACATGGCCATCTGACTTAGTTTGGGCCAGTGAGCCTTTCCAGAATACGTTTTTTGTTCTTTTTACAGATTTTGCTTTTTTCCTACTCACTCGTCCCCTTCCTGCACTTAGAATGCATGGACAGCTCATCTCTCAGCAGAGTGAAGAGTCCATATGGTCGGCTGCGAGACTAAAGGTTGGTGGCCCACGCCCCCCAGAGGTAGCTCATAAGAAAAGCCTGGTGACCTGACTTCTAAAGACCAGCCATTGGGAGCTCTGTGGAGCACAGGTCTATGACAACACTGAAGTCAACCCCATGGCAATGGGCACTGGTTTCCTACAGCATTTACCTTGTACCCTAATGGAGGCAAAGCTAAAGGGAGAAGGGGGATAAACTTGAGAGGGGTACAGAGGACGAAAAGAATAGTAAACAAACAAAAAAAATAATAGTAAAGAGGAGGGGGAAAGGTGAATGCTGAGGAAGAAGGATAAAACGCCAAAACCAAACTCACTGCCATCGAGTTGATGCTAACTCATAGCGACCCTCTAGGACAGGGTTGAGCTGCCCCTGTGGATTTCTCAGGTTGTACCTCTTTGTGGTTGTAGAAAGCCTTATCTTTCTCCCAAGGAATACCTGCTGGTTTTGAACTTCTGACTTTTCAGTTAACAGCCCAACTTGTAACCATTAGGGCTGTGGAAAAAAGGAAAAAGCTACTTATCTAACTAAGTTTTCCGGAGCTTAAGTGATGGTGGATAATGAGCCTAATGAAGAAGAAAAGCTAGTGATGAGGGAAAAGTGGCTTCAATCGGCCCAGCTCACACAAAAGAAGGCACGGGCAGGTCCCAGGATCTGGTCCCCATCCTCTGTGGCAGGTGGCCTCTGGTTCCCAGTGCGGAAGGAGCACTTGATGATGAGTACTAATTTGGTGAAGGTGCTTGGGGTGGCTGTGAGCTGCCCTCCAGTCAGCTCGGACCCATGGCAACCCCTGGACAACAAAGCCACGCGTCACCCCTTCCTGCTCCATTGTCACAGTCATTGTGGTGACCCGTGGGTGTTTGGAGCGCCTTCCATCCTATAGGGCAGCGGTTCTCAACCTGTGGGTCACAACCCCTTTGGGGGTTGAACAACACTTTCACAGTGGTTGCCTGATTCATCACAGTAGCAAAATCACAGTGATGAAGTAGCAGCAAAAATAATCTCATGGTTGCGGGGCTCACCACTACATGAGGAACTGTGCTGAAGGGTCACAGCATTAGGGAGGTTGAGAACCACTATCTAGGGCTTATCTTCCAGCACCATACTGGACAATAAGTTATTGTGCTCCATAGGGTTTTCATGGTTAATTTTCAGAAGAAGATTTTTTTAAAATAATTTATTAGGGGCTCATACAACTCTTATCACAATCCATCTATCCATGTGTCAAGCACCTTTGTACATGTGTTGCCATCATCATTTTCAAAACATTTTCTTACTACTTGAGCCCTTGGTGTCAGCTCCTCATTTTTTCTCCTCTCTCCCTCCCTCCCTCATGAACCCTTGATAATTTATAAATTATTATTATTTTTCTATGTCTTGCCTGTCCAATGTCTCCTTTTGCCACCTTATCTGTTGTCCATCTCCCTGGGAGGGGGTTATAGTTAGGTCATTGTGATTGGTTCCCCTATTTCTCCCCCCCACCTTCCCCTTACCCTCCTGGTATGGCTACTCAAAATATTGGTCCCCAGGAGTTTATCTGTCCTGTATTCCCTGTGTTTCCAGCTCTTATCTGTACCCATGTACATGCTCTGGTCTAGCAAGATTTGTAAGGTAGAATTAGGGTCATGGTAGTGGGAGTGAGGAAGCATTAAAGAACCAGAGGAAGGTGTATGTTTCATTGGTGCTATACTGCACCCTGACTGGCCTGTCTTCTCCCTGCGACCCTTCTGTAAGGGGATGTCCAATTGCCTACAGAGTGGCTTTGGGCCTCCACTCTGCACTCCCCCCGCCTCCACCATTTACATTGACATGATTTTTTATTCTGGGCCTTTGATGCCTAATATCTGATCCCATCGACACCTCATGATCACACAGGCTGGTGTGCTTCATCCATGTGAGCTTTGTTGCTTGTCAGCTAGATGGCTGCTTGCTTATCTTCAAGCCTTTCAGACTCCAGATGCCATATCTTTTGATAGCCGGGCACCATCAGCTTTCTTCACCACATTTGTTTATGCACCCGCTTTGTGTCTTCAGCGATTGTGTTGGGAAGATGAGCATCACGGAATGTCAGGTTAATAGGAAAAAAGTTCTTGCGTTGAAGGAGTACTTGAGTAGAGGCCCAATGTCCATCTGCTACCTTAATACTAAAGCTATAAATATATGCACAAAAATCTATTTCCCCATGCATATATATAAATATATTTACATATGTATATGCCTATGTTTACATCTCTATAAATCCCTTTGCCTCTGAGTTCTGCCCTCTATTTCCTTGAATTCTCCTCTTGTCCCACTATCAGGTTCAGCCCAGAAGGAGGTTTTCAGGCCTTTCTTCCTTACCTGCATTAGCTTGGAAGCTCCACTGAAACCTGTCTACCATGGGTGATCCTGCTGGTATTTGAAAAACCAGTGTCATATCTTCCAGCACCATAACAACTTGGACAATGCCACAGTGTGGCAAGCTGACAAATAGATGGTGGATATGGATACGTACTCTATGCTAGGTGCTTTACATGCCCTGATAGTGTAGCGGTTACACATTGGGCTGTGATCCACAAAGTCAGTAGTTCAAAACGACCAATGGTTCTGCTGAAGAAAGATGGTGCTTTCTACTTCTGCAATGAGTTACAGTTTTAGAAACTCACAGAGGCAATTCTACCATGCCCTATAGGGTTACAATGAGTTGGCAACAACTACACGGCAGTGATTTTTGTTTGGGGGGGATTTTTTGGAGGTGCTTTACATGGATCTATTCATTAGTCCTACAATGGGTCTATAGGGGAGGTGCTGTTATCACTCTTACTTTACAGAGAGAACCAGAGAAAGCAAATACCGGTAATTTGTTCAAGGCCGCATAGGTAGTGAATACACAAGTTAGGGATCCAGTACAGTCTGCACAGCCTGGGTCTTTAACATTGTACTTCATACTGGGTGGGAATCTTGGGGGTGGGGGGCTGAAGAATACTGAGACTGCTTGGAAAGTTCCTAAAGAAAGGTCAAATTTACTCATGATGGGCATAAACTTCCAGCCACCATAAAAAGAGCATAGGATTATCTCTGGCCAGCAAGGTGGCCAACTTCAGGGACAGACTCAGAGAAGGCAGCTGGCCTGAGGGCAGCCAGGCCATCATTTCACCAGTGACTATGCCACAGGTGGTGCAAAAATAGGAGCTGGCCCAGCTGCCCTTATAACGTGAAGTTGAAAACATAGACCGTGCGGAGAGCTCTGGGAGCTTAGCATGAAATCCTTGATGAGGAGAGGGAGGCCAAAGTAGGCAAGAGCCAGTTGAACGTCGAAGCAAAAAGCATGTAAATGGAGAGAAAAGACTGGAGTTATTAAAGTGTCCAAGAAACGGGAATACATAGCTCATAAAAGTAAGCCAACAACAATTTATATTCTGGCCATTTGTAGCCATAAAAAATGGGAGTGTCTTTTCTGAGATAACAGTATTTTTTCTTTCTGTGTAACCACAAGAAAAATAATATTATTTATCTAGAACATTGTTTCTCAAAACATGATTCAGAAACCTCAAAACACTACCCAGATCTTTTTAGGAATCTATAGGGTCTAAAGGAAAAATGCCACAGAAATTGTTTTGACATTGAACACAGCTTACAAGGACAGTGCTATGGGAAAAATTCAAGTGCACAGGTGGTTTTCCCATTTTAAAAAAGATGAGATGTCAATTGATGACAACCTAGCTCTGGAAGTCTGCCAACTTTCTAAACTGAAGAAAATGTCAACTCATAGTGCATTTGGCGTTCATTCCACCAGGTCAGACTGTTAACCAAGCTTCCTATTTAGAGGTTTTGAAAAGATTGCATAACATTGTGTGACAGAAAATGGCCTGATTTGTGTCAGATCGGGAACTGGTTTTGCCACCATGAAAATGTACCTACCCACAGAGCCATATGAGTTCACCAGTTTTTGGCCAAAACAGCATGCGTCTCTTGCCCCAAGCACCTTACTCACCTGACCTCACTCCTTCAACTTGTTTTTGTTTCTGTGAATGAAGAAGGATATGAAAGGACAGTGATTTGACTACACAGAAGTGAAGAAATAAACAAGGGAGGCGCTGTCAGCCATCCAAGCAGATGTGTCTGAAAAATGTTTCCAAGAATAGAATCGCAGATTTGACAAATGCATTAAGTGTAATGGAGAGTATGTTGAATGTGATAAGGTTATTTTGTAAAAAAAAAAAAACCCTCTGGGTGGGAAGCAAATGTTTTGAGAATGATGAGGGCAACGGATGTACAAATGTGCTTGACATACAATGGATGTATGCATAGATTGTGATAAGAGTACCCTCATAAAACGATTAAAAAACAAACAGTAATGGGGGGGAGGGGAGTTATATGATCCCTCAATAAAATGATTAAAAACAAAAAACCCTAAATATATAGCTTTGGGAACAAATTCCATTGGGGGAGTTGCCCCCAAATGTTTTTCATGAAAATGCTAGCATATTCTTTGCCCTTTTCACTCTCGTTCTCTCACACTTGTGCAGAGTCGACAAAGCTTTTTGACATCGTTTGAGGTTTCACATTGCAATTAACCACTAAGCACCTACCATTTGTCAAGTTTTAGCATAAGACCGCAGGCTAATTACTAAAAGGCTAATAAAATGTCTCCTGTTTGACTTAAAATATTCTATCATGTTGTCCTTAGTTGCCATCAAGTTGATTCCGACTCATGGCAGCCCCTCCCTCGGCAAAGTCACGCTGCTCCACAGGGTTTCCCTGACTGCTGTCTGAGATGTAGACTGCCAGGCCTTTCTCCTGTGATACCTTTGGGTGGGTTCCAAACGCAGGCCTTTGTGTTTGCAGGTAAATGCAAGCCGTTTGCATTACCTACGTGGTTGCATGCATTGCTTCGTGCAGTTTTCTGTATTTGTGCTCTATTTAGCAATAAAAATGCATTTTAATTCCCCTCTCCTACTAAATATATGGGTGGCAGGCTAGATGTTCAACCAAAATCATTCATCACAACAAACTGAATGCAAAAGCAGGTCTCCAGTCACCTTCTATGAAGATCGATGTTAAATATTTTTGCATTTTCACAGCTTTGCCTTTTAGTGAGGTAAATATTGATATAGCCCCATGGAGGGTGGAGGCAAATCCCATGCTGTGGAATGGGTTTTGACTCCTGATGCAGAACCTAGCTCCTTAGGGTTTTCTTGGATTCACTATTAATCAAAGTGATAGAGGAGGTAAAAGACCTGCTGTTAATGGAGCTAGAAATATAACAAATTTAAGATTAATTTGTTAAAAATTCAAAATGTAACACCTCCCTCCCATGTAAGAAAAGTTCCTTTAAACTTAATCAGTAGGGATCTTCTGAGTCTTGAAGGACACAAGGGAAGCCCGTTCAGACAACAAAGCAGCCTGAGACATCAGCGGGTGGCAGTCTCACAGCCCTTGGAAAAATGTAGATACCAATTGGTGGCCTGATAACCCCTCTGGGGAAATGGAGATTGTTTCCTGTGAAACCCTTCTTCTATTGTCACATAGTTTGGAGTCCTCTGATCCTTGCAAAACTTGCTTTGTCACATCTTCGAAGGTGTATAACTTGCTCCATTTTTACTGAATTCTTTGAAGCAGTGTAAAAGGTAGCAAACCCCACTGCTTCCTTCTGTCTAAGGTAGGGTTTCTTTGGTTGTTTTTAAAATCATTTTATTGGGGGCTCTTAAAGTGGGGTTTCTTGAATCCACCCCTGGTCTCTGTCTTTGGCTGAAATGGTGGCAGACAATTCTACATCCATGGTTTTTGGCTACAAAAACATATCACCAGACCTTTCTTCCATGGCAGAGTTGATGGGTTCAAACTGCCAACCTATAAATCAGTAACCAAGTCCAAACCCAGAGACCTCTAAGAATGTATGTGGTTCACAATCCACAAGTAAAATGTTCTACATCCTAGTTTGATCACCTGGAACAAAAAGAGTGAAGAACAAATTTAAACATATGGAAACAATTTGTTCCAAGGACCAATAAACCACACAAACCACACTCGCCCTGTTCCTGACACAAGAACTAGAACTACCTCTCCCAACCACTCTCAAACACCAACCACAACAAAAGGTTCTGAACCTTAGTCATCCTTCACATCTGGAGCTGAACTCACCTTTGTGGTTCAACTTTCCCTCAAACAATAGACTGGTCTATACGGCGAACAATACCATCAGAGAGGTAACCACAGCTTAGAGGCAAATCAATCATTGGAGATCAAAAGGCAGTATGTGCCCATAAACTAAGTTCAGAAATCAGGAAGGTATAGGAAAGAAAGATAAATAGAACAGGGAAATACAAGGAGGAAGTGAATTTTGAGTAGCTTTTTATCACTTTAATAATCCCTGGGAACATGGTGGGTTAAGTGTTGGATTAACTGCAAGGTTGGAAGTTCAAACACTCCAGCCACTCCCCAGGAGTCAGAGGAGGCTGTCTGCTCCCATAAAGATGCACAGTCTCTGAAACCCCAGGGAGCAGTTCTATTTTGTGCTGCAAGGTCACTGTGAGCAGGACTCAGCTCGATGGCAGTGGGTTGGAAATTGTTTGGCTTTCTTGACTGTACCATTCTCCACTCCTCATTACCCACAACCGCCCAGGTGACTGCTTTTCCCTCATTCCAATCCACTGAGCTCTAAGGGCAGGTTAAGGAAGATGGGAGGGGGTTAAAAGAAGCCAGTGTATAAGGCATACTGTGAGGACAGTATGCACCACCTAATTTGCTGACACTGTTTTAAATCCCCCTTTAATTACAGCCCTACGTGATAGCTCTCCAGCTGATTTTGTTTAGCAAGAGCTTGTTGATGAGTTCAAATGAACTTGCTTCATAAGTAAGATTCATGGAAATTGCTTCATAGTACAATATACTCCCTCTGGTTACATGACTTCTTTCCCTCCCAAAGTATACTGATTTCTCTTCAATCCTCTTTGTGAACGCATAACTCCAGGCACCCTCGGTCTGGTCTTACTACAGCCAGGCACAGTCTAAACATCTTTACATGCATGGGTTCACTTTTGTGCATGAATAACCTCATAAGGTTGCTGTGGAAATTAAGAGCTCAGAAGCTGAAAATGTTCAATAAACAGGATATGGTCTATAAATTATGACCATTATTAAATCATCCCAATGGCATTGTGAGTTGGCAATTATTATCATCCCCTGTTCATAGATGAGAAAATAGATATTAAATAACTTCCCCCAAATAATTAAAGAGGCACAGCCAAGCTTCACACCCCCCAAATTTAGTGACAATATTTATGACTTTTATCTTTTAGAGTGCTATTAAATTTTTAGAGAAGACAAATGTTTTAAAAACTGTTTAGCCTTGATAGTCTCTAAAAATGGGAGAATCAACCTTTTCCCATTTAAACTGGCGTTTTCTGTGGTGTTCTTAGAAACCATGACAAATGAACTCATTTGCAATTACTTAATTCTCCCATATCAATATGGCAAATAAGAGAAAGGAGGCTGACCTGGTATCACGGGAGATTTATGGATAATTTGCTCCAATTTTTTTTCTTAAAAAGAGAAATATCTCAACAGGTTAAACCATTCCTTTTTTTCTTTTCTCTCTTTTTTTTCACCTCTGGTTATTTAGGTCACTAACAACTCCCTTATTTAAGTGGGGAGGTGCTTGTACTGTGAATCCCATAGATTTCAAAGGAAGCTCAATTATTTGAGCTAAATAATCCACACATATTAATTGCAAGGGGAGGCTCAGGTTAGCTCTCCCAATACTACAGGGCTCTTTCCACCTGAGTGTGCATTTAGTCGATGCTTATGAAATGTTACACGCCCAAGTTGAAAGACTGGCAGAGGAGAAAACACACGAGCTCATATTGCTGAAGTCACTTTTAGTGATTAGCATGTATAATCACCCTCGTGGTCATTTTACTCCATCAGGCTCTTTGCTCTGAGAATCCCAACATTGTCATGTTGTTCAGCTGCTGTCGAGTTGGCTCTGCTCATGGACACCCCATGGGCACAAGGGCTGTAACGCTGCCTGGTTCTATGCCAGCCCCATGGTCACTTTCCATGGGACTGTTGAGACCTGCAGCGTTCATTTCAGAAGTTAATCGCCAGGCAACTCTGCTGAAACCTGGTCTGCATCCTAGCAACACACGCCCCAGCCCTTCCTGGTCTCTTGCATAGAAGACAACAATTGTACCACTGATCCACCAACGCTTCATGTCGCTGCTGCTGCTGCTGCTGCTGCTGCTGCTGCTGCTGCTGCTGCTGCTGTTGCTGCTGTTGTGTGCTATCGAGTCAGTTCTGACTCATAGTGACCCTATATGTGATAGAACAAAACCCTGCACCCTCCTCATAGTTTTTGAGCCCATTGTTACAACCACTGTGTCCATTATTTATGCTAAGAGTCTTCCTTCTTTTCAATTACCCTCTACTTTACCAAGCATGACGTCCTGCGGGTACTGGGAATCCTCATGGCACAGAGGCTTCGGTGCTGGGCTGCCAACCACAAGGTGAGCTGTTTCAACCCATTGAAACTCCACTCAGCTCCACAAAAGAAAGATGGCACTTTCTGTTCCTGTAAAAGTCTGGAGCCTCAGAAACCCACAGAGGTAAGGCTCCTCTATTTTACAGGGTCCAAATAGGATTGGTATGAATCAGAATCAACTCGATGGCAGTGGATTTGTTTTTAATTTTTAATTGTTTGGTCTCTTCTGATAACATGACAAAGCAGGTGAGATGAAGTCTTGTCATCTTCAATTCGAAGGAGCACTCAGGGTGTACTTCTTCCAAGACAGATTTGTTTGTTCTCCTGGCAGTCCATGGTATTTTTATTATTCTTCGCCACACCAGAATTCAAACGAGCCAGTAAAGTACTTTAAGTCTCACAACTACCTCCTACACACCCTGCAAGTAAAGGACAATTCACATCTTCCTAATTGGGGTGCTAAAATGATGAACTACAGAGAGCGAAGGTTAAAGCTTTGCACATTAAGTGGGATGCACAGGCAGCCTATGTGGCCTGAAAACTGAATCAATAACAAGTACAGGATTTAGTGAGGAGACATTGTAGTGAAAATCAACTATATGCCTGGGGTCAGAGTTCAAAGTTCAAGGTGGATAAGCAAAGGCAATGGGAGATGCTAGTTCTCAGAATGCGCAATCTCTCTAGTAACAGAATTTAATTCTGTTTTAGAAAAATGAAAATATGTCCTTGGTTAGAAGGATGGGAGAAAGGACTAGATTTTTGGTTTCCCTTAATGTTTACCACCAAGAAGAAAGACAAATAAACAAAATTGGAACGGACATCAAAAAGAAAGCTGAAGAAAGACAGTAGGAGTTCTGTGTGAGTTCAGAAGAGTTGGGGTTTTTTGTTTGTTTGTTTATTTGTTTGGGGTTTTGAGGGGTTTTATTTAGAGATTTGGCAGCAGCAATTGGATTTGTACACATTGAAAGGAAGAAAAGAGAAAAGGAAAGAAACGCATTGCGATCACAGACGGCTAGAGGTGAGCAAAGTCCGAAGACCCAGACCTGAGGCGAGCGAGTGCTGCCTAAACCCCAGGAGCCCTGGTGCCTGTTGAAAAAGCGCACACACCCTAACAGAAAGCATTGACATCATTAGAAGGAAGGAACACCCTCTTTGACAATGGACCTCCATCTGCCGAAGAATAAAACAGGATCTATACCTCACCCCTGCACAAAAACTGAACTCCAGGTGGATTAGAGACTTAAATGTCAATCCCAGAGCTACAAGGATCATTGATGAGAAAAGTGGAACAAAATTCAGGACCCTATTGCAGGGCAAATACAAAGGACCAAATATAATAAAGGAAACACAATGAAAGACAAAATAGATGACTGTTTTATTAAAAATAAAACACCGATGCACATCAAAAGACTTCATCAAAAAAATAAAATGAGAGCCTATGGATGGAGAAAAAAATTCTAGCAATGAATGACACAATGGACAAGAAAATAATTACGAAAGCCTATAGAATTGCAGAAAACTCAGTAAGGAAAAACCAGATAATGCAATGAAAAGGTGGGTGAAGGACATGAAGAGAGAGTCCACAAGGAAGGGTACGCAAACGAGTAAACAAGTGAAGAAATGCTCTCGATGACCAGCAGGCAGCCAGAAGATGAAATCAAGCAACGATGGTATATCACTTGACTCCTACCGTGAGAGTCCAATTTAAAAAAACAGAAAATAGCAAATGCTGGAGAGGGTTCAGAGAGATTAGAGCTCTTAGACACTGCTGGTGGGCTTGTAACTATGTATAACCATTGTGAAAAGCAACATGGTGCTACTGAAAACAACTGGGACTAGAAATACATACAATATACCTTTTTCTGGGCACACACCCCACAGAAACAAGACACAGAACAGCAGCTGGTGTAGAGTTTCCCATGCTCATTGCAGCACAGCTCACAATACCAAGAAACTGGAAACAGCCCAAAAGCCCATCAATGGAGTGGAAAAAGAAACTCTGGTACATATACACAATGGAATATAATATATCCCTCAAAACAGCAACAAAACCATGAAATAACATGGAGGGACCCAGATGCTATTCTGTGGGGTGAAATTAATTGATCACCAAAGGACAAATATGGTTTTGCCCTATCACCAATCTCCATTGTTCGTGTAAATAGTGTCCAGTCACTTAAGAGTTTAATCTATACAGGTCAACAGTGTGTGTATTGCGGCCTGAGGCCAGACCATACCTATAGTTTCCTTTTCTCAGCAATGTTGTAAATTTTATACCACAAGGATGATTTAGAATGTTCTCTACCATAAGATGATAACAATCCAAAAGTGAACCAGATACATATATAAATCACAGATATATGAATGGATTTGGACTCACACTTAATTCTAGCCCCAATCTAAGAATAACTAGTTCTTATGACATGGTCTTGCTCCAGGATCACCCTCATGAGAAGATCATTGAAAATATGGGGTCTATAGCAAAATATGGTGAAGAAACCCAATGGGGCCCAGCTATCAAAGAATCGCGTCTAAAGTCTTAAAGGCCTGTTTTCAAACAAGTGGCTAGTTAAGTAAGGTGTTAACTAAGTCCACATGAAAGAAGCACACCAGCTTGTGTGATCCCAGGATTGTAAAAACTAAAAATCAAATCCAAAGGAGGGACTGGTATCATAACTTAAATTGTGAACACCTGTTTTGCAGAGGGCTGTAGATGACAGTGGAAGCCTGTGTTATTCTGAGTAGACTAGAGAAACAATTCCACATAAACTCATATGTATATAAGAAAGAATTTTATATAAAGGGTAATTATACATTAAGCATCCCAACCCAGTCCAGTCCAACCCCATAAGTCCGACATTAGCCCATACGTCTGACATTGATATACAAAGTCCTCCTCAAACTCACAAAACACATGCAATGACATCAAATGCAGGAGGAAAGCCGAATCTGTGAATGTGTGAGCATTTCAGCCCTGGCAGGGGTCTCCACATGGCTGCTGCAGCACCCAGGGCTGCATCAAGACAGGTTCATTTGGCTTCTCCTCATGGATGTCTCGCAGGAAGTGAACCTTGACAGCTGGAGCAGGGAACTGGCTAAGGCAGCTGCACTCTGGTCTGACTATCAAAGAGCAAGAGACCAGAGAACCAGTAAGGCGAGGCTCACTGAGCCATTTATCTCTTGGCCTTTCAATTAACCTCATGTGTGTTTATCAGCCAATTTGGCACAATAAACCTTAACTATCGCAAAGCCCAAAGTCCATTTACAGCAGTGGTTCTCAACCTGTGGGTCATAACCCCTTTGGGGGTCAAATGACCCTTTCACAGGGGTGACCCAATTAATAAGAGTAGCAAAATGACAGTGATGGAGTAGCAACGAAAATAATTTTATGGTTGGGGTCACCACCGCATGAGGACCTGTGTGAAAGGGTCATGGCCTTAGGAGGGTTGAGAACCACTGATTTACAGGGTCCCCACATGGATTAAGCCTCCAGTAAATTCCTTCTGAACATAATCCAGGGATGTGACTAGCCTTGCTATCAGACAGAGCATTGTAAACTCCATAATGGCAGCTGTTGTGGTGGTTGGAAGCCATTGAATCAGTTCCAACCCCTACCGACCCTATGTACAACATAACTAGACACTGCTCATCCTTACCCCGCCATCCTCACCAGGGTTTCTATCCTGGATCTCACTGCTGCAACCACTGTGCCAATCTATCTCCTTGAGGGTCTTCCCCTTCCTCAATGCCCCTCTGTTTGACCAAGCATAATGTCCTTCTCCAGGGACTGGTCTCTCCTAACAGTGTAAGGCAAAATCTCCTCCTTCTTGCCTTTAGGGAGCATGCTCACTATACTACTTCCAAGACAGATGTGCTTGTGCTTTTAGAAGTCCCTGTACTTTCAATATTCTTTTCCAACACCACAGTTCAAATACATGAATTCTTCTTTGGCCTTCCTTATTCAATGTCCAACTTTCACATGCATACGAGGTCATTGAAAATACTATGACTTGAATCAGACACATCTTAGTCCTCAAAGTAACATCCCTGCTTTTCAATACTCTAAAGAGGTCTCGTGTGGCACATTTACCTAATATAATATATCGTTTGATCTCTTGACTGCTGCTTCCATGAGCATAGATTGTAGATCCAAGACAAAATCCTTGACAATGTCCGTCTTTTCTCAATTTATCCTGATGTTACCTATTGGTCCACTTGTGAGGATTTTGGGTCTTTACCGTGAGTTGTCATCTGTACTAAAGGCTACAGTCTCTGATCTTCACCAGCAAGTTCTTCCAATCTTTCTCGCTTAAAGCAAGCAAGGTTGTGTCATCTGTATATTGAAGGTAGTCAATAAACCCACGTCCAATTCCGATGCCACATTCCTCTTCATTTAATCCAGCTTCTCGTAGGATTTTCCCAGCATAGAGATCTACTAAGTATGATGAGAAGATACAATGCTAACACCTTTCTTGATTTTAAACCATGCAGTATTTCCTTGTTCAGTCCCCACAACTACCTCTTAATCCACGTCTAAGTTCCACGTGAACACACTGAAATTTTCTGGAAGTCCCATTCTTCTGAAGGTTATCCATGGCTTGTTTTGATCCACACAGTTGAATGTTTTGGCATTGTCAATAAAGCAAGTAAACATCTTTCTGGTATGCTCTGCATTGAGCCACGTTCCGTCTGACATCAACAATGAAATCCCTTGTTCCACTTTCTCTTCTGAATGTGGCCTGAATCTTACCTGAACCTGACCGATGTAGTTATCTTAAAATATAATACCGCATCATTTGACCTCTCTTTTAACCTGTTTTAAAGGTGTTTCCATTTTTTATTATTTTCTGCTTTCTTTTTGATTCAAGTTCTCTGTTTTATCTAGTCATTATTGCTTTGTTTATTTGTGTTCTGCCTGTGTTTTGTATGATTTTCTGTATATGCAATCCAGGATAGGTAGATCTATACAGATAGTAACTGGATTGATAGTTGCCTAGGGACATGGCAGGGGAAGGGGGTGGGGAATGGGGAGCTAACAACAATGAGTATACGAGGAAAATGTTCTGAAATTGCTCATGGTGATGATTGCACAGTTATCTTAATATGATGGAACAATTAAATGGTATGATATGTAAAGTATATACCAATATAATGATTTAATTAAAAATAAAATAAGATTACTAGCAGGACTCTTTTTTAGCTCACCACAAGCTGAGCTTCAACTACTCAAACAGAAATCAGGTCACCTGAAACACAGCTACTCGTGACCCTGGTGCCACCCAGACAGTAGCAGAATGGTTTTGTGGTGTCCTGTCTGCAACAGACAACATAGAGGACAAACAACATGACTTTGGAATTTACACATCAGGAAGTCAGGTACAGGTGTTCTACATTAACTCATGTTCCAGGGCAACCTAGGCAAGAATAGCTACGCATGAGCAAGAAAACAGAAAAATAAGGCTCTTTATTTCTTAGGCCAGTCTCAGGATGTCCTTGTTGACTAACTAGATAGCAGGGCTTACCGTTTAATCACTACTGGTCAGGTAAATAAGACATGACTCTCAGCACTATCTAGCTCTTGGCACCCAATCTTGGTGCCTTTGAGCAATGTAGCAAGTTATAAAAATTCCGTGGAGACAGCATTCTCCCTTGGGCTAACTGCATTTTTTACTAACAAACTTAAGTAAAATAACGTGGGTTACAAACAGGCTTTGTAAGTAAGTAAGTAAGTAAGTAAGTAAGGCGTTTTTTTCTAACAAACTTAAGTAAAATAACGTGGGTTACAAACAGACCAGTGAAGCTGAAATGATGGCCGCTGGGAATCTTCAGAGAAATTTGATAGAAACCAAGCAACCCTTGGCCAAAGAATTTTCTTCTCCTGCAGGAAAGACTCACCTTGCCCAGAGAATTTTGGATTCCTAAGGACATCATGTTGAGTGCCTCATTTGCTTTCGGCATGTTAGCAGAGGAAGCTCAAGCCCAGAGCAAAACCCTCTGCAGGATTCCTAGACGTTAGCCTGGGAAAGATGCTGCTCTCTGGGACTGCTGTTGGAGGGGCAGGTGAAAGAAAGTCCTCCTCACCGATTTCTTATGAGTTCCCTTTTCCAAGCCTCCTGGTTGAGGAGCTGCAGACATCTCTGTGAGGGTGACACGTATATTTTAATGACATGAACCCACTGCTATTGAGTCAATTCCAACTCATCGCAACCCTAGAGAGGGTTACTAAAACTATAAATCTGTATAGGAACAGACAGACTCATCTTTCTGCCAAGGAGTGGCTGGTGCCTTTGAACCACTGGCCTTGCAGTGAAGAGCCTAAGTCCTAACCTAGGGTGATGAGAGCTCCTTCCCCATCCCCTAGCCTGGGATAAACAATTGCTACATGACGCTTTGTGGTTTGGGAAGCAGTCCTCCCTTCCACAAGGAGAATTCCTACTACGGGAGCAGAGCAGGAATACTGCGTGAGGGCCCAGTCACCGGATACAAGTAGTAGCAGCCTGGCTCCTGTGATTGTCACCTCTGCCTCATTCAGACTTGCAATAACTAAAAAAAAAGAGAAAGAGTGGGAAATAAAATGCAGAGACAGAAGCCTTCTGCCAGTCATCTCTCCTCCTCCTAGTGGCTTACGTTGAGGGCGGCAAACCCCTCTTTTTTTCACCCTTGTGTCAATGAGACTAGATACTCAAAAGCAGTGGTGTAGACATGTACCTGTTCACATGACTTGAGGCATTCCGCTAAAGCTCAGGAGAGAGCAAAGCATTGGGAATTGATTTTTTTTTTTTTAATCTGTGTTTTCTATAGAGAGACATAGAGGGTAGGGTACACACCATTCTCTGCAGGGCCAAGCACTTGGCAGATGGTGAAATCCACATGGATAGACAAAGCCCTGCTTCAGGGGTTGGAGAAAGGCCCAGGACTACGGCCTCACTGAGCCACTGTCATTGTGTTGATTCACGATGACTGTACAGGACAGTGAAGAACTGCTCCTTAGAGTTTCTAAGGCCGTAAGCCTTTCCTGGAGCTAGTGGCTGGGAACCACCAAACGTGACGTGAGCAGCCTAGTGCTCAGGCCACTGCACCACCCGGGCTACTTCTCCCTCCATGATGGAAGAATCGAACACGCAGCGAGGATACTCTTTTTATAAATACGTGACATGCCGTCCCAAGTCACAATCATCCAGTTTACATTCAACCCATACTTAGGAACCAAGCCTGTTAAGTTTATTATATTTAAACTCTGAGGCGCATTGAATGGTCCATTATAACAAAAAGGCACTGCTTTGGGAGGTGTGTAAAAGCATTAATGTTCTTATGATTACAGTATCATTATGTTAAAGATGCTTTCGTGTAGCTGGAAGTGTTTCTTTAATGGTTTTACACACTGGAAAGTATACCATACACTCTAGAGGAAAACAAAAATTTGACTGACTGATGTTAGATACAAACTATATCAGCTTGCAAACAAATTCCACTTAGTGACAGATTGAGGAATGGAATTATAGCCCAGAAACTAGTTGTGCTTTCAAACAACAAAATAAAGTGGGGTCTGCAACAGTCTAAACAATGTTGACAAGTGCAAAACTTCCCTTTCCGTCTTTCCCTCAGGTAGGCCCAGTAACTATTATTAACAGTTTGGGATGCATGCTCTCTGGAGTTGTTGGGCCATGCAAACAGTTCATTTGCTTGGCTGCTAACCTACTTGTTGGAGGTTGAAGCTCACCCGAACTTGGAGGCCTCTCAGAGGAAAGGTCTGGTGATCTACTTCCCCAAAACTAAACATTGAAAACTCTATGAAGCACAGTTCTAGTCTGACTCACAGGGGGTTCCATGGATCTGAATGGACTTGCTGCCAACTGGCTGTCAATCTTCTATGAGTCTCTACCAGGTGGAATCAGAGCCACGGAAACATAGAACATGCATATTCTATTGAAGTTTCATTTCTCCATTTCCTCCACCACTAATCCATCAGGAATCCTATTGGCGGTACATTCAAACTGTGCCCACAAGCTGACCGTGCCTCATCTCCACTTGCTACCATTCACACCCAAGTTGTTTGTCTCTTGCCTGGAGGCAAGTAATAGCTTTCCATCCAGTGTCCCTGCTCTCTTGGGACTTTTTAAAACTAAAAGTTAGATCATACATGTCGCTCTCCTGTTCATATCCTCAAGCACTTCCTACTGACCTCAAAGCAAAACCCAAAGCCCTTATCCTTCCCCGCAATCTCCGTCTCGCTGCCTCATCTCCCCCAATGCCTACTCCTGGCTGGACGTTTCTGGGCTCCTGCTCCTGTTCTCAAACACACCAGGCATGCCACCTCCCACCTGGGGCCTTTGTCGCAGCTGGCCTCCTCGATCTGGAAGGCCCTTGCACCGATATCCAGAGGACTCCACCCATCACTCTTCAACTCTTTGATCAAATGTCACCTTCCTACAAAACCTACAGAAAATATCAAAAACTCTCCTACTCTCATCACCCCAACCCCACTTGATTTTTCTCAGAGCAGTAACCATCCGCTGGAACCCTGGTAGCACAATGGTTATGCATTCAGTTGCAAACTGAAAGGTCAGAGGTTGAACCCACCAGCCATTCCATGGGATAGGCTGCTTCTATAGAGGTTACAGCCTTGATGGTTCTGCCTTTGTGAATGAATGTTACTGAAAGGTTTTCCTATCACCAACCTTCATAGTTCATGGAGATAGGGTCCAGAGGCTTAAGAGTTTAATCTATACAAGTCATCCATTCATGTATTGCCGTCTCAAATCAGTCCATACTTATATAATTTCCTTTTCTCAGCAATGTTTTACATTCTGTGCCATTGGCGAAATTAATGGCACTATCAAGAGAATTACCTTATGCTCTGGGAGTGAGGGGTGGTGGTGATTTATAATCTTCTCTATCATAACATGATAAGGATGCTATGATAACATAGCTTCACATGTATTATCATAAATTCACTTCTCTGATTCTAAAGTGAATCAGAGACATAAACCCAAGATAAATGGGTGGATTTGGGGCTCCCACTTAATTCAAGCCCCAATCTAAGAGCAATCAATTCTTAGGACATGACCTTGCCTGATGCTCACTCTCACAAAAATCACTGGAGAGGTGGGCGCTATAGCATAGGGTGGTGAAGAAACAAGACAGTGTTCAGCAATCCGAAAGAACAGTGTCTGGGTATTAAAGGCTTATCTGAAACAAGCAACCATCAGAGTAAGGTGTCAATTAAGTCCACATGGTAGAAGCAAAAGAGCCTGTGTAATCCAAGGACTGTAAATAATAAAATCCAACTCCAACAGGAGGGAATGGAATCAGATCTTAAATTTATGAACACCTGGTTTGCAGAAGGCTATAGATGACAAGTGGGAGCCCAGAATCCATTGGTAATGTCCCCACGTGGATTAAGTCTCTCATGAAAACTGTATCGTTGAGGGATTGTAAACTGCATTATGGCAGGTGCAGGTAGGTTAAAATGTAATACCTTATCGTTTGATCTCCTTTTGACCCATTTTAAAGTTGCTTCGGGTTTTAATAGTTCCTGCTTTCTTTTTGAGTGGTTTTTCTCTGTTTTGAATAGTCGTTGTTGGGTTTTTTGTTATCTTTTGTCTGTGTTTTGTATGGTTCTTGTATATGAAATCCAGGATAGACAGCTCTCGAGAACCAGTAACTGCATTAATAATTACCTAGCGCTATGGCAAAGGAGGTGGTCTGGAGGGAGGTATGGGAAGCTCGCATCAAGGAGTACTAGAAGAAAATGTTTTAGCATTGCTTGTGATGATAATGGGACAGCTCTTCTTAATATGATTGCATGATTAAATTGCATTATATGTAAAGTATATGCCAATAAAATTATTATTTTTTAATTATTACAGCCTTGGAAATCCAATTAGGCAATTCTGCTCTGTCCTACAATACACTGTGAATCTGAATCAACTCAAGGCAGTGGGAATTTTCATGAGTTCATCACCTCCTCGCTTCTGTGTAATTTACTTAATTAATTGCATTTGTTATTCATTGTCACTCCCTCAAATGAAATATATGCCATGGTTTTTGTCTATTTGTTAGATATTCTTAGATCCATGCCTGCACACAGTGTGTGTACAATAAATGTTGAATTAAAAATAATTTTTGCATAATTATTAAAACTATTGCACAATTCACCAGGGACGAGTAGACTAGAATTTCTTTCACTCTTGGAGGCAACCCAACAAAACAAGCAAAAATGATGACAAAGAAACCAAGTCACGCCATGTGGAATAGAACCAGGAAACTTTAGAAAGCAGGTCCAGACATCCGAACTATTGCGTTTATCTAAACAAGACCTTCCTAAAACTGTGGTAAGTTGTATTCTGTTCTCTGAGAGTTTCCTGGTACCGTTAGCATCACTGGTACCTTTGGGATACTGGAAATAAATCACCATAACAGCAAAACCTTCCATAGTTGGCAATGTTGACATGCTATTCTTAGTCTGGAAGTTCTGCTGAAACCTGTTCGTGTTGGATGACCCTGCTGGCCTTTGAAACACCAATGACACACAAACCACCACAGCATCACAAATGGACAGACAGGTGGTGGTCAGCGAAAGAGAGAAGGACCCTCAGCGAGATGAACTGACACAGTGGGCTCACTGGGCTCCAGCAGAGGGCAACAATGGACGCAAGCGTAGGAGCAATTGTGAGGATGGTGTAGGACCGACCAGGCAGAGTTTTGCTCTGTTATTCGTAGGCTCTCTGTAGGTCAGAACCAAACCAATGGTGCCTAACAGCATCAACAGCAACAGAGAAACCAGAAGAAGAAAGCAGTGTTTGAACCACATGGTTTAAGAAAAGTCATTCTCAGCGCTCTGCCCTTTCCTTTGAGCTAGCTTTCTGAAAGTTGGAGGTTGCCAACGCTCCAAATCTGTCTGTCTAGAGCAGCTCTAAGAAGGAGAAGGGCCAACAGTATTATGAGAAACAAGGGAAAGAAAAGAAAGACTGTCAAAGTCAATGTAAAGGCCCAAACCCTCTGCCCACCCGTGTGCCAATGCTGCCAGCCAGACACCTTTGTCCAGAGTCGCGTTGTTAATTGTTGCTCCTTCTGCAGATTCCCTGCCCTTCTCCAGGCAGCTGAGTTACTAGGGAAACAGTAAAGGGCGGCGGATATGGCAAGGGTGAGGAACAGATTAGAATGCCCACGCTGTGGGTCCAGTTTATTTAGTTAATGGGAGGGGAGCAGATACGCACCAGGAATTGTGATTGCTCTCCTGTCTCTAGTGCTCTATAAACATACATGCCAGAAGTTCAAGTCTCTCTCCTTCCTGGATCCCAGGAGGCTTAGAATACAATTGAGTCTCACTGCGGGTGAGAGTTAGGCCAAGACAGGTACTCCTAAAAACCCACGCTCACCTCCATTTAATTTCTTTCTCCTGCAGAGCAGCTGGTGGCTTGAACCACTAACCTTGTGGTTAGCAGTCCGATGCTTTCCCAGCAGTACCACCAGGGCGCCTTTCTCCTAAAAATAAAAAGCAGACTCACTGCCATCCAGCTGATTCTGACTCACATTGACCCTACACAATGGAGCAGAATTCCTCTGGTGGGTATCAGAGGCTAGAAATCTTTATGGGAGTAGAAAGCCTCACCTTTTGCTGTTGTTTGTTCTAGCAGCTATTTCACACATTACATTGAAATGTATGAAGGTCAACTCAGCTGTCCCTTAGATGGTAGATCATAGACATGTCTTCCCATCCGGGTAGATTTCTCAAGAGAAGCTGTGATGTACACAGGGTGGTCTCACAAAGATTACCGTGAATCAGTCACACACAGCAGTTGCCGTCAAGTCCAGCCCTTCTCAGGGTGACACCAGGAGTCAGAGTTGACCTCTCAGAGATCTCTCAGTTCTCAGTGACTAATTGCTTGGAAAGTAATCACCCGGCCTTTCTCCGAAGCCTTGGGTGCACGTGAATTGCTAAACTCGTAAGTGCTTAACGCAAGTATGCCATATAGATTGTCAGTTGCAAACTCTTTCACCAAGTATACAGGTACACGGTGAGTCAGCTTTGACTCAGTGGCAGTGAGTTGGGTTTGGATTTCACCACTGGGTTCAACACTAGCCCTGTGTCTCAAATCCCTGGCTCTAGGATTTCACCTCTCTCTAAGTATTTCCAAGAGGGGAAGGTGGAAATGTAGCACAAGAACAGCTAGGAGAGCCAATGTGGCTGTTACCATGGAAACGTGCTGTTGCGTGACATCTCAGTGTGGATGACTGAGAAGGACCCATATTCAGCAAATTCTGTACTCGTGTTCATTCATTCAATTCACTCAACAAATCCTTATTAAACATCATATTATAAGCATGTGAGGAAAAGACTTGATCATCTTCTTCTACAAGGATTCCAACCTCGCAAATCTTATGGAATAGGTCCACTCTGTCATGTAGGATCACTGTTGTGTGCCTCAAAAGGTGCGTGGGTGACACAAGCTGTTTGAAGCTGACCTAAAGCTTGGCACCTGGAATCCACCCATCTGCTTCTTGGAATAAAAGACCTAAAGAACTGCTGTCATGACATCTGCAGCCTGGAATACCTGATGAATCTGTCTTCCTCTGTCACACAGGGACCGCCTATTGGCAGCCACCAACAACACATGTGTCCCAAATGATCCTACTGTGTTTCATTCATTTTTTTATCTACTGAGGGTTATTTTTGATCCATGTGTAGGTCCCTAGACACAGACCCTGCCCTTTTCTTCATATAATGAAGAAAATGAGTGTGTGTGCATGAGTGAGTATATATGGTCATGTGTTCGTATAAGAGAAACACCGTGTCTGTGCGTATAACAACAAAACATAAAATTTAATAATGGCCTACAAAAAACACAGTGAAGCATCCATCATATGACAAAGTAGTGCCAGGGAATCCAGAGACTTTCCACCCAACAGGGGTGAGATAGAGTCTCTGAGCGGTGCAAATAGTCAGGAGGTTGACTGCTGACCGAAAGCCTGGAGGTTCAAGTCTACCCAGCAGCACCTTTAAAGAAAAGCCTGACAATCCACTTTTGGAAAATCATCCATTGAAAACTCTGTAGAGCACAGGGCCAATTGGACCCACAGGTCACCAAGAGTCAAGTAGACTTGATGATTACTGCATTTTTGTTCATTTGTTCATTCGGTCATTCATTGGTTTGGTGGAGAGGTTGTTGGTGAGGCAAGATACGGAGTGAGAAGAGAATCCTACCTTATGTCATTGTTGCTGCTGCTGCTGTTGCTGCTGTTGCTTGGTGCCACCGGGTCAGTTCTGACTCACAGAGACCATACTTACAACAGAACCGAGCACGGCCAGTCCTACGCTGTGGTAGTTACATAATTTTATGTCAACTGGAAGATATAGAAAAGTGTATGGGGTGGTATTCAACCTGTCAATCAGGTCACAGCCTGATGGTGGCTTCTTGTAGGCGTGGCCTTCTCGTAAGGAGGGCCTGGGGAACCTCCCCTTCTCTCTCTGCCTTCACCTTCCTGCTGGCTGACCCCGATTGCTAACAACCCTGTGATGCGTCCACCGCCATTACATCTATATGACTCTGTACCTACCAACCTGTGGTCGTCCTGCAGTCTGCATCATTACTTGTGAATGCATGAGTATGAAGATGGACTTGTGGACAAGCATTGGACGTAAGGGCTTGTGTTGGGCTGGGCTGGGACGTTTTCTTGATGTATCATCACTTCTTGATATAAAGCTCTCTCTTGTACATATATGAGTGTCTCTGGCTTTATTTCTCTAGTCAACCCGGCCTAACACCTTCACCTTCCTCATAATTTGTCTTATGTTTGAGACCATTGTTGTAGCCCATGTCAATTTTTTTGAGAGTCTCCCTCTTTTTGTGCTGACCCTCTACTTTACCAGCAGGCGTTCTTGGAGTGTAGTGGTCATGAATTGGGCTTTGATCCCTAAGGTCAGCAGTTTGAAACCACTAGCCACTCCTCTGGAAAAAGATGGTGTTTTTTAGTCCAGTGAACGGAGTCTTGGAAACGCGCAGTGACCGTTCTACTCTGTCCTATAGGGTCCCTGTGAGTTGGTATCAACTCAATGGCAGTGAGCTTGTTTGTTTGGGGTCTACTTTACCAAGCATGATCCCCTCTTCCAGGGACTGGTCTCTCCTGATAGCATGTACAAAGAACATGAGATGAAGTCTTAACCATCCTCACTTCTAAGGCGTATTCTGGCCGTCCTTCTTCCAAGACAGAGTAGTTTGGTCTTCTGCAGCATGGCATGCTCAAGATTCTTTGCCAGCACCATACTTCAAATGCATACACTCTTTGAGCTTCCTTATTCCATGTGCAGCTTCACCTGTATGTGAGACAATTGAAAATACCATGACTTGGATCAGGTACCAGCACCCATTAATCCTCATAATGGCACCCTTATACAGATTACCCTTCACTTAACTAGTGCTGGAAAGGGGGCCTTCAGAGGAAAGGGAAAGACAAGACAGAAGGAGGACAGGTTACATGGTTCTTCAGATCCCTGCCATGGGGGAGAAACTTGCTGCAACCAGGGCCAGTTCACAGAAATCTAAGAAAGTGCAGGAAGTTGGCCATGACCTGTCCATCCTTCACTTTGCGTCAACTGGACACCCAGGCCCCACCTTCCCTCACTCCTCTGCCTTCTAATGTTCGGCTGTGCAAACAGATTCCTTCACCTCCCCCTTCAGTGCACTTTCAAACCCACTCACTTTTCCCTTCCTGGTCGGACAGAGGCTCTGGGGAATGACTGACTCACCCTCAGACATCAGTGACCAATATTGACATAGCATGCTGTGACTAGTGTGCCCCGCGGGCCCCTCCTGAGCTCACAGGAGATAAGCAGCCTTTGTGCAAACACGTGGTGCTGGCTCTCCGACCACAGGGAGTGAATCCTGTACGGTAATTCCCTTTTGTCCTCTATGACTTTGGATTGGCTCAACAGCAATTGGGTTGGGTTGGGATTTATATGGAAACCAGTAAGTTTAGCAAAGAGCTCTGGGGCTTCAGTGAAGTAAAGTGAGGAAGTGAAGGTCCCAACCTGCGTGTTTGGAAACCAAGCTCCCCCGTACCCAGCTCTGGAGTACTCAGGCCAGAGGACGGATCAAGTACATCTCTCTGCCAGGTAGTACTAGGTGATTAAACTTCCACAAAGGCTTTAGATAAAAGGAAAAAGGGTGTTGATAAAGCATTAAAACACATAAACAGTTCACTAACAAAGGCTGTATAATCTCTCCCTTCATGGAGGATTTACCTGACATAACAGGCCGTGTGCCATCTGCTTGGTAAGGATTTCAGCCTTGGAATGGTACAAGAAGGGGTGCTCCTTCAGGCTCTTCACCCCACTGAATCTGTCCCTCCTTCTGGATAAGTTCATTCAAGGTTTCCCGCCACCAAATGTGAAGCATTAGTAATGTCAGCACCATTACTGTTATCATCATACTTATATCTTCCTCTTATGCTAGCCTTTGCTCCTTTAGACAGAACCAACCCACTTTATAAGTCCCCATAGAACCAAAGGAATCCTGTTTTTTCTGCATCTGTAAGTGAGTGGTATAGCAGAGCTTAAATTCTGCACACTTCATTTGCAGAAGGCTATGCATGATAGTGAAAACCCAAAATCCATTTGCAGGGTGCCCGCATAGATTAAGCCTCCACTAAATTACTTATCTCCTTGGAAGAAAGATGAGGCTATTTTTAAAAACAAGCTTGTTTAGAAAGAGCTTGTTTTAGTCCCAGTTGACTAGAGAAATAAATAGACACTAATGGGTGTAATAGAGAACTTTATATCAAAGAGTAATTGTATATTGAGAAAACATCCCAGCCCAGTCCAGATGAAATCCATAAGTCCGATATTAGCCCATATGTCTGATACCAGTCTATAATTTCCTCTTCAGACTCACGCAACACTTGCAATGATGCTGAATGCAGGAAGATCACAGGCTAGTGGGTGGAAAGTCTTGTGGTTGCAGTAGTGGCGGAAGCATCTCAGCACTGGTGTGTGTCTCCATGTGTCTTCTCCAGCTCCAGGGCTCTGGTTTCATCAGGGGTTTCCATGTGGCTTGTCAGCAGGAAGACGAGCAGAGTGTGTGTCATGGCCTCCAGTGAGCTCTTTTTCTCTGTAGCACTCCAAATGAAGTCATCAAGCTGTGACTTGATTGACAGGCTAGACTCCACCCCTTCACTCTTAATAGTCTCAGGTTGACACCAGATTATGTAACTACAAGTTAGAGTCTTGGAAACCCACAGGGGCAGTTCTACCCTGTCCAATGGGGTCTCTATGAGTCAGAATGAACTCAATGGAGAAAGTAAGAATTCCTTCTGACCATTAACCAAGAGAATCTTGAGGATGATCAAGAGGAGTGTATGGAAAGTAGATTATCTCCAGCTCTTGCTATCCAGCCCAGGGAGAGGCAGTCTCTTTTAGCAGCTTGCCTGCATGGGTCCTTGATGGAGCTCACCCCACTGGGGACAGTACAGAGTGTCACACTGTCATGAGTCATGGCCTATCCATTATACACTGACTGTCATGATCAGAAGACCTTGAATCAATCTCGTGAACTCTTCTGTATAATCGAATGTGTGTCCCAATCACAGTCCAGTTCCCACTCTGTGGTCCAGTCTGTAACTCTGATGTCACAAATCATAAATTTTTTACCGTTTCCTTTGTTTGGTGCCTTATTTAACTAGCATCCTCATGGAATCCCTGAACGCTATGATGACCTTGTGCTAATGGCCTCCCTTATCCGAATAATGTGTCTGTGTCTTTGTGGTCTTTGTTCCTTTTAAGACTTGAATAACTATTTCTTTAAAGTGAAGCTAAGACTGGCACATTGACAGCATCGCAGAAGAAAAGACTGATGGCCCCTCTCTGTAATGATTTTGGCTAAGGAGACCCTGGGAAACAGTTCTAATCTGTAACATAGCAGGTCGCCAGGAGCAAGAATTGACACAACAATGAGTTTTTGCTTTGGGCCAGTAGCAAGAGTGGGGAGATTTTCCCTCTTAGGCTAAGGAAGGAGAGAAATAAAAGTCAAGGGACAGAGGGTTTGGGGTGGATCCTGAGAAGAGAGAGGGCAGCAGTAGGAGGCAGCAGTCAGAGAGAGTCATACCCTTCAGGGGACTTGGACATGCCAGTGCTTTTAATCAGTGAAATCTATCAGAAAGAAGGAATATGGAAAAGAAGAAAAAGATTTGAAAAAGGAAATAGAGGTTGGATTGGAATGAACTGTAAATTTGGGGACACTTAGGGGAACCCCTTTAGGAAAGAGCAATCGTTTGGGATTGAGAACAGGCTGGGTGAAACCTGATCACACATGCTAGTCCCTGTATTTGAAATGGTTTGATTACAGAAAAGCATTGACAAGAAGGACCCACTAGAACCTGTGAAAGTCACTCGTCTGCACCAACAATTAGTGTTGCATCTCACGGTCATTTTATAGTTGTACATTTGACACATTTTTAGATTATTTTATAGATGGTACATTTTATACTGGGAATGCTCTTATGCTGAATTTTACACTTATCAGAGGCACTTCCTATGGAATTCCTTTATCCCAAGCTTATCAAAATTCCCTCTCATCTCTACAAGACACTAGACTTCCAGAATCCTGAAATCTGACCATCCATGAACAGAAGTATAGATTAGCAGCTCCCAGTGTAGGGTGAAGTGATCCAAAGGGTATTTTGTCTTCCTGGCTGCCACGCCACCGAATAAAGTTAAGGTTTGAGGTAGTTAGTTTATTGTGCCAACCTGGCTGATAAACACATTGGATTAATTGAAGGGCAGAGAGATAAATGGCTCAGTGAACCTCGCCTTTCTAGTTCTCAGGTCTCTTGCTTTGTGATGGTCGGACCAGGGTGCCGCTGCCTTAGCCAGTTCCCTGCTTCAGCTGGCAAGGCTCACTTCCTGCAAGAAATCCCTGAGGAGGAGCTACATGGATCTACCCCGATGCAGTCCTGGGTGCTGGAGCACCCATGTGGAGACCCCTGCCAGATCTGCCGAGATGTTTACACGTTCACTGATTTGGCTTTCCTCCTGCAGTCAGCATCACTGAGTGTGTTTTGCGAGATAGAGGAGGACTTTGTGGATTGGTGTTGGATATATGGGTTATTGTTGGACTTGTGGGCTTTGGCAGCACTGGGTTGGGATGTTTTCTTGATGTGCACTTAACCTTTATATAAAACTCTCTCTTATACATGAGTTTCTGTGGATTTGTTTCTCTAAAATACCCAGACTAACACAGATTTTACAGAAGATCCCATTAATATTGCCCTGGAGGTCTGGGGGTCTTGAGGAAATCCACTGTACAAAGAAGCTGAAATTTTACATTTTAATTTCCGCTTGCTAATTAGTTGTTCCCAGATGAAAGGGGGCCAGAGGGGGGTGGGGGAGACTAATCTCTACAGATCTTGAAACAAAGCAGAAGATGAAAGGTAGCATCTCAGTCAGGAAGCATTCTGAGGACAGCACAAAGGAAGACGGATGATTGATATTAAGCAGGGCATGTCAGAAATGCATTGGAATGATTTCTAAAGGAAGCGAGTCTCTCTCCCATCATTTCTTACAGAGGCATTTCCCCCCTCTTTAAGAAAGGATATGAGGCTAATGGCTTTTTCCTCCTCTTCTTTAAAGCAGAGCTGGATGTCATTTCCCTGCCAAATTATTCTAACATTATTACTTGGCTTTTATAAAAGGCCAAGGAGTTCTTTTTCTGAATGGTTTGAGACTGTAAAAATACAAATGGTGCTTTCTAATTTACAAAGTCATTGGTGTGGAAGGGGGGTGAGTCCAGAGGAGGGAATCTTGAGATTTAATTGCCAATCTCCCATTTTGTGGCAGCCACAAAAACTCGTGGGTGCAGGGAATCTCAGATACTTTACTCTGATGACTGGGATTTGGTTCCTCTTCGAGCCCTCTTGCCAAATGGAAAAGCTCTGTCTTAAATCGTTCAGACATAAAACTGGGCAAGGACTCCTGTGAGAAAATCTAATTCCTGTAACCAAATAAATGAAAAAACACTTTTTAATTGATAGGCAATTGTGCATTTAGAAAGTGGCATTTAGGGAAAGAACCTTATTGGAAATGATGGCATGTAGTTGACATTAATGAAGCGGATCATCTCAATTATAGTGGTTGACCTGGGTTTTACGGAGTTTCTCTGGGGATTTTTGTTGTGGAGAAATACCCAGAATGGGATCAGACTCAGTCATCGTCAAAGGTTGAAAAAAATAACAAAACTCTTGCCATTGAGTCGATGCTGATTCATGGTCATCCCATAGGACAGGGCAGAACTGCCCTTGTGGGTTTATGAGACTGTAACTCTTTATGGGATTAGAAAGCCCTGTCTTTGCTAAAGGGCTGTAGAGAGAAAGGCGAGGTTAACTATGAATGTCTTGCTCTACGGGCTCAAGTCAGGCCCATAGGACCTTGTTTTGCCGAGATAAAGAAGAGCAGGCTCATCCAATCCAATATGGTCTTTGGTCTCTTGACTGCTGCTCCCATGGGCATTGGTTGTGGATCCAAATAAAATGAAATTCTTGACACTATCAATATCTTGTCTCTCCTTATTGTGATGTTATTTATTGGTCCAGTGCAAAGTTTTGAATCATTTTAGGTAGAATCTGCACTTTGATAGCGTTTTTTTTAAAAAAACATTTTATTAGGGGCTCATACAACTGTTATCGCAATCCATACACACATCAATTGTGTAAAGCGCATTTGTACATCATTCTCAAAGCATTTTCTCTCCACTTAAACCCCCGACATTGGGTCCTCATTTTTCCCCTCCCTCCCCGCTCCCCCTCCCTCATGAGCCCTTGATAGTTTATAAATTGATATTTTGTCATATCTTGCCCTGTCCGACGTCTCCCTTCACCCACTTTTTGGTTGTCTGTCCCCCAGGGAGGAGGTCACATATAGTTCCATGTAATCGGTTCCCTCTTTCCTACCCATTCTCCCTTTACCCTCCCTGTTTCACCACTCACACCATGTGATTGAACTATGGAATGATATGATAGATGTATTTACTCCCAATTAATAATTTTTTAAAAGTCAGTACTTCAAGTTTTCCTTGCTTTCAGCAAACAAGTTTGGGCCCTCCTCCTACAGAGAGATATGAACGAGCCTCCCCCCAGTCCTGCTGCCACGTTCTTCTTCATGCCCTTCAGCTTCTTAGTCTATAGTCTCAGCATCGTGACAACATAAACGTCTCCACCGATAGACAAATGGTGGTTGCATTTGAGATACATTGACCAAGTCCAACCTGGGGCCCCTGAGTTTGTGGGGGAAGGTTAATTCTACTGAGCCACCCATGACCTGGAGTTGTGCCTGGCTCCTCCTCTCTGCGTTGCTGACCAGAAAACCTCACAGGGCGGTCAGCCGGGATGATCACTGAGCTGACCCCATTTGTGGGGATCCCTCAGGAGTCCCGATCCACCATTGCCTGATATCCAGCATCTTGAAAACAGCCAGTTCATCTATGTCATCAGCTCGTTTGGTTGTCTCGATCAAGGAGGTGAATCTCGTTTTATTCTAGCTTCAGAAGACACAGAAGTTCTGTACGTGGATACTCATTACTTTTGTAGATATTAGTGTATTTCTGAGACACCTTATTATTATCACTCAAAAACAGTTATTTTAATAAACAAGGAGTCAAAATAGTACTGACCATGGGCAGCATTGTTGTTGTTTTTCTTAATTTCTGGAATTTTCATCTTTAAGCTGACTTATATTTAAAATATTTTTTATTACCATTTAAAGAAAAAGTATGTCCCTCTTAGAGTTTTGTTGTGTATTTGTATGTCTGTGGTTTTAGACCAGAAGTGCCTCCTGAGCCTCACTGGCTAGTTTAAGCATCAGTTAAGATGATCATGAATTTTTCCTTTGAGAAGGGCCGTGATGGTAGTATATGTTCAGAAAAACCTCACAGGGCGGTCAACCTGAATGACAATTCATTTTCTAAAATGAATTCCACTGCAATTGATTGCTGGCTTGCCTATTTTTAATATTCAATTTTGATTTTGTCATTCCAAATTCTTCAGTCAGATTGGAGGGTGGTTTTTCGGTATAGTGCTATCTTGGTAAGGTTTTGGCACATACTACTTTGGCTTTCTAAAAATAATATGAAAGTTAATATAGTTCTCAATGGTCTGGAACCATTTAACTAGCATTGGAACTATCTGTTACTTCAGAGTTTGAAAGAATTCCCCCAAGAAGCAATGCAGGACTGGCCAGTCCATGTAGGAGTCGACGAGGTGGGTGGACCGACTTCTGTGGTGGCTCTTGGCTAGTTTAGCAACCCTTTAGGTTTCCTGATGTCAATGTTGTTCATTTATAATTTCTTTTAAAATTGTCCTCTCATCCAAGTCTCCAAGTTCAATCGTATGTGGTAGTTTGGGTTTTTAAAATATTTTATTAGGGGCTCTTACAGAATTATATGCAGTTTTGTGAAGCACTATTTTAAAATATTTTGAATATCCTCAGACTCTGTGGTCATTTCTAATTCCTCACTGATAATTGTACATGAGAAGTGGTGAGTTTCCTTGTTGTTTGGGGGATAGGGGTGATCATGTGGTTATAGTGCAATGGAACGTAAGAAAATCTCTGGATTCAAATCCTGTCTCAATTACCATTTGTCTTTAGTGTCTTCATCTGTACATGGATATCATCACTGGGGCAGATTAGACTATGTTGTGGGAACAAACAACATCCGATTCTCAATGACATTCGGCTCCTCCATGCAGCAGATAACTTGTCAGCAGGCTACATTACATCTCTTTGGCTGTCATCTCCTCTCTAGGATCTGGATGGGAGAGCTGTCTAGATCTGGAACATTGTCTGACTCTCCTTGTTGGGTGGCACCAGTCAAATCCAATTCCCCATGACTCATGCAATGCTGTATAATTCCCCTATGGGATTTCACAGGAACCGATAACCAGGTCTTTTCTCCAGCAGAATCATTGGTGGGTTAGAACTACTGACTTTGTAGTGAGCAGCCACTTTTTAACCATTGTGCTATTTGGGCTCTTTTCCTGACTCTTGGCAGAGGAAAAACTAAAGGACATAAAGAGAGGGTCACAGGCTAGCTCTTCAAGTAACTGTTGACAAGTGATACACATCATATCTGCTCAGATTTTACAGGCCAGAGCAAGTCACCAAGCCTTCCCCCATGAGCCCAGTCAGCACAATCCTCCCCAAGGAGGGACGCTGAATATCTTGAAGAATTAGACACTCCTCCAAGGTGGGATGCTATGAAAGATTGCAAAGATAAAAGAGAGCCCATAAAACAGTCTGTGCACAGTACTGAACCACAGTACAGGCTAATCACTGATAGTACTTCATGAATGATTTCCTAACTCCAACCAGGGTGATGGAACACCCTATGCCATGTACTGCAGTCAGTGCTATGGATATAATGCAATTGCCAGGTTGTGTTGTTGCTGCGAAAAATTGATTTGCTGTGATTTTATATGTGCACCCCACTGTTCCCCCCACACACGCACATAAAGATAGGCTCAACCCCTAATCCTTAGTACTTGTGAACACAACCTTATTTAGCAATAGCAGCTAAATGAATAGCAGGTCTAATTATATCAGCATGCAGTTATGCTGGAGTAAGGTGAGCCCTCAGCTCTTTAAGACTGGTGTCCTTATGAGAAGAGAGAATGAGACTGAGAGAAAACCATGAGGAAGGGTGACAGACAACAATGGGGACAATGATCAGAGTTACATTGCCAATAGCTGAGGAACGCCTCTTGCTGTCAGATGCTGAGCGAGACCAAGGAAGGTCTTTGCCTAAGAACTTTGGAGAGCACATGGCTCAATGGACACTCTGATTCAGAAGGTCTAGTCCTCAGAGCTGTGGGAGGGAGACACAGGGGGCTCCTACCTACTCCCATCACATGGTACAGTCTCAGAAACCCACAGTCCTAACCTGCCCAATAGGTCATGACTCAATGGCAGTGAGTTGATAAGACCACAAATTTCTGTTCTAAGGCATCTAGTCTGTGGCCAGTTTTTATACAAACATAGGAAATGAATCCAACATTCCTGCTAAAAAAATGAGAATTTTAAAAAGTCAATGTACATTAGGTAGCTCCAAGAATCTGTAGGAATCCAGAGAATCTGGTTTGAGACGGTGTACTAATGTAGGAGCTTTGCCTAGTCATACCACAGACCTATGCCATCCAGGGCAAAACCTGCGGCCCTGCAAGAATACCATAGGTTGCCCCTCCGCTACAGGCACCACATGCTGAAATCTTTGCCCTTGCTGCCCTCTAAAAGTGTTCCTTGGAAACGAAAAGTGTGGACTTGCCTCTCACTGTTTCACCCAAAGACAGAGACCAGGTTGATTCGAGAAACTCTTAACGTTTATTTCTGCAAGCACTGGACAGAAGCAAACAGTAGGGGTTTGCTACCCCCACACTGCTTCCAAGAATTCAGTGAGATTTAAACAAGTTACATACTTTAACGTAGGTTCAGGAGATAGTTAGCAGATTTTTAAAAAATGATCAGAGGAGCCCAAACAGTGTGACAAAGGAATCAGGTTTCATAATAAGACAGTCTATATACTGATCAGTCTATACTGATAAGTTGAAAAGGAATGTTTACTGCAATGGAGGTGCCTCTTACATTTTGGATTTTTAAGTGACTAAATCAAACACTGTGTTGTATTTCAAGTACTTTAATTAGCAGCAGGCTAACTCTTCCGCTCCCTCTATTGAAAGCAGGATGCCATCACTACCATCCTTGTCAAAAGATGGCTTCCTCGGAGGACTCGTTTCTTCATGGGGCCTCTTCTGCCTCAGAGTCTCCCACACGGCTAATGTGAACCCTGGCCATAGGGAACATCGGGAAATGAGTTCGGGATTCTTTCTCCCATTGAAGAGTGGTGACCAAATTTCGGAAGGCTGTTCCAAGAGACTGAGTGATCACAATGCACAGTAAGCACTTGCTACAAGGGGACATGAAATATGGTAGGCACGAGCTTTGGCTTTACGGAGCTTCTAAGTGAGAATATTGATATGAATGATATAATTTTAATAAAATGTAAAAGTTCAGAGGTTGTCCACAGTTCTGTGGAGGTTATAATATTCAGGCCTACTCAGATGGTGACAGCTTCCCTGAGGAAATAGTGATTGAGCTGAGAGCTAAAGAAGAAAACGAATCCAAATTTATCAGACGGAGTAAAAAGGAGTGTACAGACTTTTGGGCAATTGCAAAGACTTGAGGGATAGAAAACACCCCCAAATAGGCAGGGAGAGAACGTGTTATAAGATTTATACTGGAGGTGCAGCACGGCAGGGCTGTATCAGTCTCCCACCGAGCTCTGAGACCTTCTTATTGGGGGATGTGTCACTCTGGGTAGACTAGAGAAACAAACCCATGGACACACATATGTGTATAAGAAAGAGATTTATAGACAAGAGGAATTGTACATTAAGAAAACATCCCAACCCAGTCCAGTCCAAGGCCATAAGTCCGATATTAGCCTATATGCCCAATATCAATCTATAAAGTCTTCTTCAGACTCACAAAACAAATGCAATAAAATCAAATGCAGGATGATCACAAGCCATTGGGTAGAAAGTCTTTGGGTCCAGTGGTGGTGTAAGCATCTCTGTGCTGGCAGGGGTCTCTCTGTGGCTTCTCTGGCTTTCAGTCTGCTTGTGTCCATGTGGCTTGTCTTCTGCAATGTCTCCCAGGGAGAGCATAGAAAGGTGTCTTCTGCTTCCAAGGAGGAAGTACCAGATTTCCCAGAATTCTCAGGAGAAGGCCATGCCCACAGAAGCCTCATTGGCTAATTCCAGATTGACAGCCTAGACTCCACCCCTACACTCTTAATCCTTAAATTGACACCAGATTAGGTGACTGCCACCCTGGAGCTTCTCTGCCCTACAGCTTCCAAGTTAGTTAGCCCAGAGGGAGATGGAAAAATGTATACTTTTAAACCTCTCTCCCCCCAAAAAAATGTGGAATAAAATTTTAAAATCATAAAAGAGACTGCATTTCTGGTCTGATAGAAACTCCTGACACCCTCCATACTATCTATGGCCCTGACACTTCAGGTTTGAAACTGAACTTGATGGAAGAGATAAAAGAGCTAGCCTACTGTTCATGAAAACACTAGAAATCCAAAGTAATTGTAGATTTAATTAATTTGGTTGAATCTCACTGAATTCTTGGAAGCAGTGTGGAGGTAGCAATACCACCTGTTTGCTTCTGTCCAGCACTTGCAAAAGCAAGCCTGAAGAGGTCCTCAAATCAACCTGGTCTCAGATTTGGGGTTCAATGGGCACAGGTATTCTAGAAACCTTGTTTTCTGGCAGCAAACACTATTTGGCTCAATGCCCACCAGATCTTTTGGTTATATGATAGAGCCAAGAGGCCTCTGGGGGAACCATGCAACCAAGCCACGCCCCTGGCTCTCCTCATCTGATTTGCACTAGGGAAGTGGTTAGAAATGCAAATTTTGAGGCCCTGCTGTTATCTGGAATGTAGTATTTTACTTGGAAGTGGTTCAGCCAGTTTACCCACTCCAAGTCAGAGGAAGAAAGAGAAGTTTTTATTAGAAGCTCTACCAGCGAGCAGACCACAGCAGTGCAAAAGAGACTGTCTTTGAAATCAGAAAACAAAGAGAATAGATACTTTTGGCTCTGGAATTTACACTTTGGGGAGTCATGTATAGGTATTTTACATTAGCTCAGGATTCAGGGCAACCACGGGAAGCAACTGGTGACTGGGAATGAGCAAACAGAGCAATCTGGTTCTTTAAGTCTTAGGCTAATCTCAGGAAGTCTTTGTTGACTAACTAGATACAGAGCCTACCTTTTCATCACTAACTGATTTCTCAGCATTATCGGCTTCAGAACAATATAGCAAGTTATAAAAATTCCATGGAGACTACATTCAGGAAGGAATATTAGGCCAACTGCATGGTGTATGTGTGTGTGTGTGCATGTGTGTGTCGGGGTGGGGGGTGGGGTGGGGATAGTTTCTAACGACATGAAGTGAAATAACTTGGGTTACACCATCCAACCCCTAAAAATCAGAAGCTCTGGTGATGGAGGCTGCCCATCTATATATATATTTAATCATTTTATTGGAGGCTCATACAACTCTGATCACAATCCATCCATACATCAATTGTATAAAGCACATGTGTACATTCGTGACCCTTCTCATTCTCAAAACATTTGCTCTCCACATAAGCCCCTGGCATCAGCTCCTCATTTTACCCCCTCCTTCCCCGTTAAAATATCCATCTATATTTTAACAAGTCCTCCTGGTGAATCAGATACACAGCAAAGTCAGAGAAGAGTGCACAAGACCAGTGATCTTCAAAGGTGTTTTGAGGAAGAGTTCACAACCCAATTGATGCTATGCCCCTCTCATCTCTTCTCCTTCCAGCATCGTGGTCTTAGGAAGGACCACATGGTGCTACCTTGAGTCTGCAGGCAGCCCCTGACAGCAGCTACTGTTAGGTCCTCAGATGTTATTGCACTGATTTAAAAATAGCTCAACAGAAGCCTGCCCAAGGGCCCCTGAGCAATTGCGTGTGCAGTCACTGCTCCACTGGAGAACAGCGAGCACAGAAAGGATCTAAACACAGACTTCCTGCCCTTTTGTGCTTCACAAGAATGGCAGCAGACTGGAGAGGGCCTCTGGGGCTGTAAGGAAGCTTTCCACCATCCTTAACAGAAGCAACCTTGGAGGGGGCGCCTTGACCAGGTCAACTTACCTTCAGAGGAGTGGGATTCAGTCACTGGTTTATGCATGTCTCAACAATATTAGCAGGTGAAAGAGATGTGCTCTATGGGGGTTCTGGGAGGCAGAGGAGCAGTGTTGCCAAGAGGCCAATCTGGCCCAGACTGTGGAGGTGTTTGAGGTTGTTTGTACCCTGGAGAAACCCTGCTGTGTGTGTGCATATGGTCATTATACAAGGGGATTTCAAAGAATTTGCATGAAAATCCATTCTCTTTTAGTTCCATTTATTCACAAACTATTGGAAGGCCTAACGGCAAGAGTTACAGATTGGGCTGCTTACCTCAAGGTCAACACTTTGAACTTAACCAGTCTCCCCAAGACCAAAGATGAAACTTTCTGTCCCTGCAAGGATTTCACAGGTGGGAACCTGAAGGGGCAGTTCTATTCTGTTAACTCAGGGCAAGTGACCCAGTTTCCTGTGCCCTGAGGGAACCTGGCATCTGAGAATTACAGTGTTAGGTCACAGTATCTCTTTGTCACTTGATAAATAGCATGTGTCAGATGTCAACTTGGTGCCAAGACAGAGCCCAAATCTCAGGGGCAGTGGCAATGAGAACCACACAAACTACTTCAGATCCAAATCCTAAAGCCCAGTTATAATGCCCTCTGAATCCCCAAACGGGGCACTTGGAAGTCTAGAGGGTTCGTAGAGGAACAACACGATGCTCCGCAGGAATCAGAAGGCATCCATGGCTTCACTCAACAGCCAATGGAAAAAAAGACATCGCAGCAGCTATGCCCGCAGGAATTGTCCTTGTTCCTTTGCTGACTGCAGAGCCAGGTCAGTCTGTGAGGTCGTAGAAGCCTCTTTATTGCCGTGGCCACAAAAGGAAGAGCGAGAAGAAAATCTATGCTTGCGTTCACTCGCTAGGTTTCTTTTGTCCTGTTGAAAGTCGCTTTGGCCAGGTAGAGTTGCAGGGGAATGGCTTGATTCTCAATTAGTAGATTCCTGTGATAAGGCTTATATCACAACACCCGATGTGTGAATTATCTGGCCGTGGTTACATGCAGAATGCAAGGGGAGACTAGTCTGAAGCTAGGACTGCAAGCTGAATTATTTAGTGGACTTGAGCATGTGGCTGCCTCTGCTTGACCTTGGTTTAGCTCACCAGCCTCTTGGGGGAAGAAAATTAATGTTGCCGTTGAACCAGCCTCATCACCATGACTCAATATTGACATTCCCAGGGAGTGTGGGCCCTCGTAAGCCTTGGGCTGCCAACAGCAAGGTCGGCGAGTCAATCCCATGGGCCCGTCCAGACCAGAAAGAGGAGGCTGGCTGCTCTTATAAACATTTAGCCTTAAATTTTTATATAAGGCTGTTCTGAGGAAGAACAGTAGTAGGTTGGGGGGAGGTGGTAGGTGGAACAGAAGCATTTCACCCTGTTTACTTACCCTTTCGGCAGCCCACAGCCATGTCTGGTTCATTCCTTCCTCCTGGTTCTGTGCCCTCCTACCAACTCAATTGAAGATCTTTCTTTCAAGTAAACATCAACTGAAGGTTTATACACGTGTAGTAAAAAATTGTTACTCTTTTTCAATGTTCCAGCATTTTCAACACTCTTCCTATGATTGGAAAACACCTTGTTCTCAATACTGCAGGACCCCAGGTGGCATGGTGGGCTTGATGCTCAGCATGTTTCCAAGATTTCCTATCCTATGGACTACTTCCGTTACAATCTTCCAATCTCGTTAGAAATCACGATGGATTGACCAACCTTTTCAATTTCCCTTCGACATCAACTTTAGCCTATCTCCTATCTCCATCAGGCGGTGACCCGGACTCACCTGACAAGACCTTCCACCAGAAAGGAAATCAGTCTCAAGGATAAAACTCAATCTGAGAACCAGGTGGTTTACCCCAGGGGCCAGACTGCTCCAGATGCCTCCTTCCCTCGTGCCCCGGCTGTAAAACACCCCTACCCTGTTTCTTGAGGAAGCAGATTTGTTGGGCATGGTCCAGTGTCTTCTTGGGCAGTGAGGTCCGCTTTCCAAAGACAGTACTGATGGGGAGCCTAACAGGGCATCCAGTGCCCCGAGACAGCAAGTGGGGCAGGCTGTCACTGCCAGACCCAATCTGCTCTCCATTTAGGCATCTCTGTGCGACCTCTAAACCCAATTGCTCTATGCCTAATGAAGATTCTATTGGTTATCCATCCTCCAATAATTTTTTTTCCAGACTGGACAGGTCCAAACAGAGTTGTGACACCTGCAACCAAGAATCTTGAATTGTACAGCATGCACTATCTCATTCAATCTTCTGACCTCCCTCATAGGGCATGTACTTGTAATGTGATTTCACAGCCTGGAAAACAAGATCCGAGTGGTCACTTGCTGTTGTTGTTAGGTGCCACCAAGTCAGTTCCGAACCCACAGAGACCTGATGTACAGCAGAACAGAGAACACTGTCCATCCTCACAATTGTCCCTGTGCTGCAGCCACGGTGTCAGTCCATCTCCTTGAGGGCCTTCCCTCCTTCCCGGCCCCTCCACTTCACCAACTATGATGTCTTTCTCCTGACGCTGGTCTCTCCTGACAACATGTCCAAAGTACGTAAGATGGAGTTTGCCATCCATCCCTCAAAGGATCATTCTGGCCATGCTTCTTCCGAGATGGATCTGTTTGTCCTTTTAGCAGTTCATGGTACTTTTAATATTCTTCTCCAGCACCACGATTCAAATGAATCAATGCGCCCTGAGCTTTCTTTACTCAATGTCCAACTTTCACATGCATGTGAGGCAGCTGAAAATACCCTGGCTTGGGTCAGGTGCATCTTATCCTCAAAGTAAGATCCTTGCTTTTCAATACTCTAAAGAGTTCTTGTGCAGCAGATTTACCTAAAGCAACTTGTCTTTTGATCTCTTGATGAACAGTCACTTAGCCTCATCAATATTTTCAGCAAAAACACCCACTACCTATCTTCAGAGTATACTTGGAGTTGTAGTCATCTTTGGTTAATATTTCCCTACCTAAAGCATTAAATATTTAACTCGTGTTACTCTTTCGTTTGTTTAAGTTAACTACTTGTGTGTTAACCATATTTGGACCTTCAGCTTCTGGGATGCTTATTTGTATCCCCTATAACAGAAGCTCTGGTGACATAATGGGTTGCACATTGCGTTGCTAACCACAAGGACAGAAGTTAGAAACCACCAGGCACTCCTCTGGAGAAAGATGAAGATTTCTACTCCTGTAAAGATTTGCAGTCTTGATAAGCCACAAGGGCAGTTCTGCTCTGTCCTAAAGGATCCCTACACACATTGTTGCTTGGTTTTGCTCTGTCTTGTTTTTGTGCATGTTGTTGTCTCCGCAGGTCTGTCTGGATAGGACAGGCTGGATGAACAATCTGGA
>NW_022107432.1:18746940-18764486 GCF_000313985.2 Echinops telfairi | reverse complement strand
ACGATGTACAAATGCGCTTTACACAATTGATGTGTGTATGGATTGCGATAACAGTTGTATGAGCCCCTAATAAAATGTTAAAAAAAAAAAAGGATCCCTACACATTAGAATCGACTCGTTGGCAGAGCTCACTTGCTTGTTTCTCCCTTAAGACCCAAACCACCCAACCTACTTCCACTGAAATGATTCTATATCCAGTTTTCAAGACTGTAAATGTTTACAGGGCAGATAGTCTCATTTTTCTCCCATGAAGCAGCTGGTGGGATTGAACCCTGAACTTGCAGTCCAACATTTACCCAACAGCATCACCAGAATTCCTGTAACTATGACAGCCAAATTCTTTTGTGCCCCCTTTTAATATTCTTGAACAATTAAACCTGATTAAAGTGAAAACATTACAGATAACATAGTGTATAGATATCTCAAAACCAGCATGCAGTCTGTGGAAATCCTTGAAAGGAAAAGTATATTGTTCCTGATGTACAGTCTCCACCCTGCCTGCTGGTGAGATCCTTAAGAGCATCAGTTCTCTGTTAACATCTGAGCTTAGTATCCATCCATCCCTACCCCTTCATGCATACTTGCAGCAGGCTCCCTGAGTTACCCAAGTCTTCTAGGCCCTAAAGAAGCCCAGATGATCATTTTGACCCATGAATTCTTCTTGAATCAATTTATTCCAGGGTGCGGTTGACGGCAGAAGCACTCACTGACTGTAAAGCCTAAGTTCGAGTTCAGTATCGCCAGCTCCAATCCATTGGCATCTCCCATGCAGAGAATGAGGTAATAAATTTGATGATCTAAAAAAAATGCTGAACTGCTATGCTCCCCTTCTCTCATTTATTTTCCTCTTTTCTCTAGCGCTCCATGGAAATTAGGGGGAATCTCTGCTCCCCAAAAGTCAACAACCTCTCAGAATACTTTGCACTTTAGGGTTTTCTCTCTCTCTCTCTCTGGAATCTTCTCTACTGGTCAGCCTGGATCAGAACTAGGAAGGAGACCTCCCACAAGGAATGGCAGTGAAGAAAGTTGTAGTGTCTTCAATCACATTCCATCACTCAGAAAACCCTGTGTGGTACAAGAGTTTCATGCACTCAGCTGCTAACTGCAAATGTCAGAGCTCTCGCCCACCCTACAGGCGCTGGAAGAAAGGCCTGGTGATCTACTTCTTTAAAAGTCGTGCAAAAATCATGTCTCTAGAATGGACCAGGGACATATATAAACCATAGCTATATGAATGGATTTTTGGCTCACACTAATTCTAGCCCCAATATAAGAACAAATACTTCTTATGACATGGCCCTGCTTGATACTCACCCTCGTGAAGAGATCACTGAAGATATGGGTGTTATAGCAAAGCATGGTGAAGAAACTAGATGATGCCCACCTATCAGAAAGAATAAAGCCTGGTTTCTCACAGACTTGTTTAAAACAAGCAGCCATCTAAGCTAGGTGCCAGCTAAGTCCACACAAAGGGAGCACACCAGCCTGTGTGACCCAAGGATGGCAAATCATAAACTCCAAGACCAGAAGAGGGAACAGTATTAGAGATTAAATTCTGAGCACCCACTTTACAGAAGACTATGGATGACAGTAAAATCCCAAAATCCATTTGCAGGGTCCCCACTTGGATTAAGCCACTGGTGAATCTATTTTGATTATTAACCAAGGATGTGAACAGCCTTGCTATCAGATAGATTGCTTTGGAAAGTGAACTAATGTGGACACACTTAATTTGAAATTTAACACCTTATCATCTGTTCTACCTATTGACCCATCTTATTGCTCTAGTTTTTATTATTTTCTGTTATCTTTTCAACTGTGGTTTGGCTATGCTTGATTTTGTTATTGTTACTGAGTTTTTATTTTATTTCATTTCCTTTGCTTTTTGTTTCTGTATGCTTTTCTGTATATGAAATTCACAATAGGTAAATCTATAAAGATAATAATTGGATTAAGATTTTTTTGGATTATGTATGGCAAGGAAGATGGAGAAATGTGGAGCTAATAATAATCAGCACAAGAGAGAAGAAAATGTTCTAAAATTGATTGCAGCGGTGATTGTACAACTCTTTTTAATATGTTTAAACTATTGAACTGTATAATGTGTGAATTGTCTGTCAATAAGACTGTTCTATTCTGATACACAAGGGGTCACGTGAGTTAGAATAAACTTGATAGCAGCTGGATTTTTTTAATCACTTAAATATCATACAATCATCACCATTATTGATTCATTCTTTATGGAATCCATAAAAACAGAGGTGGAAAATAAACAACTAATATTTCTAAGTACTCCTACTGTGCTGGACTGTGGGTCAGATGATTTCATTTAATACTCTGTGATATCTTCTCTTTTGTTTTAATTTTACAAATTGGACATTTGAGCCAATGAGCGAACAAGAAGTCATTCAAGTGACATAGATAGTATCAGGAAGAACCGAGATTTGAACCCAGAAGTTTTGTTCCCAAAGTACTTTACCTCATACTAGAATAAAACAAAACCAATGGATTACTTTCCTAAATTTAGATGAACAAATATTTTTATCTTTCAAAGTCCAGAGTATTTGTGTTCACTTTGGGCATTTGGAAAAAAGCAAAATCAGTGGCTTCTCCCTTAAACTTCCTTGTTTCATTTGATCACTCCAACATTATTTCCTTAGACCTCTGTGATAGTTAGGTATTTTGTGCCAACATGGCTCCCATAGGAAAAAGTTGGCAGAGTTTAACCTGTCAATCAGGTCGAAGCTTGATTGAAGGGCTACTGAGATAAACGGCTCTCTTCCTCTTTCTCCTTGGTGGCAGGCCACACACACTCTCCCTCGGACTTCACCTTCCTGCTGTCCAGTCACTCAGAGACCTGCCAGCGCCCTAGAGATTCACCCACCACCACTGGATCCACAAGAGTTTGCACCCACTGGCCTGCGATCTTCCTGCATTCTGCATCGCTGCATGTGGCTGCATGAGTCTAAGAGAGACTTATGGAATAGCTTCAGACTTACGGACTACTATCAGACGTATGGACTTGATCTGGACTGGGCTGGGAGGTTTGCTTGATAGAACGCTCTCTCTTACACATATTTAGGAGTGTCACTGGATTTGTTTCTCTAGTCAACCCAGTCTAACACAACTTCATTTTATATTTCTTACAGTGGCGCCATGTTTTAAGTCAATCCCATAAAAAGGCAGAGATGTCATATTACAATTTTAATGTTTAGGTTTTATTCACTGTAATCAATAGTCATCTATATAGGGATATAGCCTCATAATACAGGCTATTATTGGTAGCACCTTATGCAGGAGGGGCTCCACCACGCTCCCAGAGGAAAGTATGAGATCTTCAAAATCACCTAAGTAGTAAAGTAAATGTCAAGCAAAAGAGCCAGTGCTACCAGTTCAGGATAAATGTTGTATCAACATCCTGCAAGGAAGATCAGCAGCTTTCAAGAACATTCAGGGGGCTGTGGTCAGTGGCACTTCCCAGAGAGGGAGCATTGCTAGTAGGCCTCTTGGCCCAGGAAACTCCAAGGTCATCAAGGGTAGAGAGAACCAAGCATGGTCACCTCAAGCTGAGAGTGTTGTCATGTCATCTCATTCTGCTGCTTATAAATTTGTTTTATCCGTGTGTCCCTTCTAACACATGTGTTTGTTTTTCCTGCTTTGTTTGGACCTTTCCAATTACACCTTAGGGAGTGTCTGTTACTCCCAGGCTGTAACTTGTCCGTCCTTCTCAGGCTCACGGCCTAGTAATGTCTAATTTTCACTTTATTCTTATTGCATACCACCCCGATTCCAAACTAACACCAAGAATTTGTGAATCATTCTGTTTTGAATTTTCCCTTCCGCCAAAATTTCACAAGTATCAAAAGTCCCCAAATATTTAGCCACCGTGTTGTTATTGTTTCTAGACCCGCCCCTCCCCATGACCATGTTTTGTTCCATATAGAGGGTGTGGTATGTCTCAGTGAGATCAGTGGGTTCTATGTCTCCCAGTTTCTCTTGCATTCTACTGGGATATTAGAGGTTCTTTTAACTAGGTGCAAGAAGGAACATGGTTGGTGTAATCCTTTCAGTCACCTTTCATCACTATAATGATCATGGTGGGTCTCCTTTTAGTGTTTTCTAATTCTTTAGGTAAGTGTGGCTGGTTTTCTTTTTTTTAGTCTCTTCTTAATATTGACATGTATTTTTTCCCAGCTGCTCTATCTTGTCTTCTATCATGTATTAGTCAGATTACAGACATCCCAATCTATGCTATCCACACTTGTCTTAAGGGAGAGTAGTAGATTTGTTGGTTAAGTTGTCTGGCAAGGCTTGGTGTCAGGAAATAACCAGGAGGCAAAGGACATTTATAGAGGCCTAAATGTAGGCATGTACATATGTAAATATATATAATGAGAGGGGAATAGAACTATGTACTCATATCTATATGTTAAGAATTAAGGTTTCAGATGGACATTGGGCCTCTACTCCCTCAATGCAAGAACACTTTGTTCTAACAATCCGGCATTCTGTGATGCTCACCTTCCTGACATGATCCCTGAAGACAAAATGGGTGCATAAGCAAATGTGGTGAAGAAAGCTGATGGTGCCCAGCTATCAAAAGATACAGCATCTGGGGGTCTTAAAGGATTGAATATAATCAAGCAGCCATCTAGCTAAGAAGCAACAAAGCCCACATGGAAGAAGCACACCAGCCTGTGTGATCATGAGGTCTCAATGGGATCAGGTATCAGGCATCTAAGACCCAGAATAAAACCATACCCAAGGTGAATGGGGGGGCAGCATGGAGAGGAGACCCAAGTCCCATCTATAGACAATTGGACATCCCCTCACAGAGGGGTCACAGGGAAGAGATGAGCCAGTCAGGATGCAGTATAGCACTGACGAAACACACAACTTTCCTCTAGTTCTTTGGTGCTTCCTTCACCCCATTATCATGACCTCAATTCTACTTACAAATCAGATTAGACCAGAGCATGCACACTGCTACAGATAAGAGCCCAAAACACCGGGAATCCAGGATAGATAAACCCCTCAGGGCCAACAATGAGAGTAGAGATACCAGGAGGATTAGGGGAGGTTGGGGGGAGAAAGGGGAAATTGGTCACAAGGATCAATCTAGAACCCCATCCCAGGGGGACAAATAATGGAAAAGAGGGTGAGGGGTGACAGAGGATGATGTAAGATATGGAAAAAATAATCTATAACTTATCAAGGGCTCATGAGGGAGGGCGGGCAGGGGAGGGTGGGGGTAGAAATGGGGATATGATATCAGGGGCTCAAGTGGGAAAAGAATGCTTTGAAAATGATGATGGCAGCATGTGTGCAAATGTGCTTGACACACTGGAGGAATGTATGGATTGTGATAAGAGATGTAAGAGCTCCCAATAAAAGTATTTTAATTAATTAATTAATGACATGTGTTGTCTAGAGTTTCTTGCAATAATTGTTTATGTCTTATCTTTATGAGTTCTTGAATTAATCCATTAATTTTTCTACTATATCCACTGCAGTTGGATTATATGCTAAGTGGTAGTTCCACATGATGTCCTTTCATTCTACAAGGGATTTAATTCTCTTTGCTGTAAAATGAGATCCCTGGTCTGATTCTGTGATATCTGGTAGACCATATGCTGTTATCCATCTCATTAGTATGTTTAGGGTACTATCTGCCTTCAGGGTCTTTATTCCATGTGCTCGGCATACACCAGCATGCATGCCTACGATGGTACAAGCATATCTGTTTTGGTTCATGGCTCCTATGTAATTTATCAGTGTCTTGTGTTTAAAATCCGAATTCTTTTACTATTTGCCTCTTTTGTAGATGTCTAGACTTTGGTTCCTGAATGTTACAATATTGCCATTTGTCAATACTTTTTCTTTCTTTCCACGTCACTCCTGGTTCTTCCATCCCAGTGCCCCTGTGCCTGCCTGCCTTGTTTGTGCGCATGCAATACATCTTTTACTGTCCGTGTGTCGTGGACATTTATTCCTTTCCCTTTGCCTTTAAATTTTAATTTCAGGAATTCATCTTTCGGTGTTTCTGATACTCTTCTTAGTTTAATTGTTCATGTTAGTATATCTACTTCATTATTATATTGGAGTTCTAACCCCTGTGTGTTTGGCTGTGTGGCCACAGAGGTGACAAAGACTTCTCTGTCTTGTGATCATTTATCTATCATTTGTTGCCATGTTTCTTTGGGCCAAATATCTGGTCTATTAATTTTCCAATCATGAGCTCTTCATTTTTGAGACCATACAGCTGTGCCATTTGCCATGGTCCATGAATCCAAGGTGTGTGTGTGTGTGTGTGTGTGTGTGAGAGAGAGAGAGAGAGAGAGAGAGAGAGAGAGAGAGAGAGAGAGAGAAAGAGAGATTTTGCTCTTTCATCCATTTAATAACCCAAAGGGATGCTGTTAGTCTGGCATGTGGTGCAGACTTGCTTTACCTTCCTCTGTTAGAATGAGTTCGTTTGGCACTTGAAGGTTTGGTTTCATCATTGGCCACAGAGGCTGATCGTGGTAAACAAGTAGTTCATTAAGTCAGGGGTATATGCCAGACCTCAGATCCCCCTCTTTTCTGGGGCTCTGCTTCAACCTTGCTAATTCCTGTCAACTGAGAGTGTTGGTCTGGGTGTTTGACATCTCGCGTCAAGATGTACCATTTCCAAACTAGCAGATTTGGTTCTATAGTGCAGCCTACTCTCTTGGAGAGACTCAAAAATCTCTTCCACTGCCTGTCATTGAGTGGACACTGACTCATAGCGACCTTATAGAACAGTTTAGAACTGCCCCTGTGAGTGTCTGTAGTTCTTCACAGAAGTAGAAAGCCCTATCTTTCTCCCTTGGAACTGCTGGTGGTTTCAAACTCTGGTTCTTAAGGTTAACAGCCCTGTACATGACCACTATGTCACCAGCGTTCTTTGAGGATTTTATAGAAAAACCATATATGTTTCTAAAAGGGAGAATATTTTAAAGGGGAATATGGGAATGTTTATGTCCAGAAACCAACTAGTTTATATAATTTATCATCGTCAACTTCTGTCCACTGAGCAAAATATAAATAATCTTCTTTGTATACTAACACTAATCTGAATTTTTCTCCTGGCCTCGGGTATTGTAATGTTTGATATTCTCTGAAATCTTTTTGAACAAATTCTAGGGCTTCTTTCTGTTCTGGTCCTCAATGGAAATCCTCAGATTTCCTGATTACTGTATATATGAATTTAAGTATAAGTATTCAATACGGTATGTGTTATTTCCACTAACCAAGTCAGCCTATCAAAATCTGTGCATCATAGCTACTGTGGGTATACTATCAATTTTATCAATTACCCCTATGGGAACTATTCATCCTTCAGAGACTATATCATGCCTAAGAATTTTGCTTGTGTATCTAGGGCATGTAGTTTGTCTGGATTAATTGCCCCTCCTTTTGATCCTAGCTGTACAACCAATCTATCCGTGGACTTTTTGCAGTTCCTCATTATTGTTAGCTAAAAGTGTATCATCTATGCAGTATCAGATTGTGCTTTTATATTCTGATTGTTTTATGTGACTAGCAAATGTAATGTGAGCTATTAAGGGACTATTAAGGTATCTCTCAGGCAGTCTTTAAATCTATATTGTTTGTCTTCCCATGTAAAAGTAATATAGCTCCTAGAATTCTCATGTAATAAGATAGCAAAAAACATGTCCCTCCTGTCTATCATACCAGAGTGTTTGTCATTATCTTGTGTTATTTGGTGATAATTTCACCCAGGTCTTGTAAAGCTCCTCGTAATGTCCTGTTATTTTCATTATTCTCCATTTGGTTTAACTACAGGCCACACTAGAAAATTGTAATCAAATTGTGAGGTCCTTCAATAATATCATCTAAAGTCGTTTGGTTGTATGTTGTCGTTTTCTCATACCTCCTTACATCCTCCTTTTAATGAGTATTGTTTTACAAATTATTGCTCAAATGCTTCTGAAATTTGTATAGGGTCTGTTCTCACTTCTACCAAGCGTACACTCTATCCTTCTAATCTTTTAAGTGGTAGTACATCCTGAAAGATTCATGGTATAAGATCCATGCCGAAAATAGTTTTTGAATCAACTACTTGTAGTTTAAGAATCCTATTTGCTATAGTTAAAAATGGGGAATTTCCTAATCAAAGCTTCAATATTATTCTGTTCTAATCCCTGTACTGTAAGGTCCAGTTTAAGAGGCTCCTCTGGCATTATTAACAAAGAAATTTTGGATCCTGTGTCTATAGAAAAATGTAACACCTGTCCATTTCATCTTAAATTGCAATGCCAGATTTATATACAATCTGTTGTCTGTGGAAACCAAGTCTGAGGTTGCTTCCCACTTGGTCCGTGTTTTGGGTTTGTTTTGTTTTTTGAAAATATATGTTATTGTTATATATCCTTGTACCTGACTCTGTCGCCTTGGGTTTGGGCTTTTTGGGTTTGAAGGTATGTCTGAATTACTTAGGTCTAGGTCTAAATAAGTCATCTCCCTACTGGTTTGTCTATCTTTCTCTTTTGCCTCTACTGAGTTGGGGATTGTCCCACCTATTGGTATTATTAGAATGAACTGAGGTTTGGGATTTCCTGTTTTAGCGAACAATCGCCCATCCCTTAACAGAGCTAAAATTTGAGCTTATCCCAGATGACAGTTTGTCCTTATTCAGTCTGGTTCCTGGTTTCATTTACGGATCCTTTGGAAGTATCTTCTATTGCCCTGGCACCTGGCAGAGGTGCAGTCTCTGTCATTTGTAAATGTCTGGAGTCCCTTGTAGGAATGCATTTTGTACTCAGTCATCAGCTTCCACTCCCATGGAGGTGTCCAAACCAAACTACTGCCATCAAGTGGATTCTGGTTCATATCGACCCATTCTAACTCATCGGACGGAGTAGAAATGCCCCTGTGCGTTTCCAAAGCTGTAATTCATTATGAGAGTAGAAAGCCTCGTCTTTCGCCTTCAGAACAGCTGACTTCATAGTTAGCAGTTCAAGTTGACACCACCCGAGCCCCTTATGAGGGAACTCCATTTTCCTATCAGTGCCCCTAATTTCTTTACCAGTTAATTGCCTTCAGCTACATTATTCCATCTTAACTTATCAGTATATGGTGTTATATCCATGTATGGGCAGATTTGTCTGCATAATTCATCCTCATAGGCTTACTTTTTGATAAAAAATGCCTGTTAGTAATTTAAGCTGTTCAGCCACATGTAGGTTTCTGCAATATTAGTAAACTAATACATTTCTTTACCAGGTAGCATCTCTTCAGCTCCTTTATCCCTTAGTTTTCAGTCTCAGCCTGCTTCTGAAGTAGCTCTCTGGGCAAAGTCTTATCTCATTGTCATGAGATCTTATTATCTTGATTCTGCTGTCTCCCTGTCCTAGACCATATCCTCATCTTGTCCTTTTCTTAATGGTAAAAAGGAATATTTCTCTTCAAATCTTTTTAAATAGGTGATTATCTGAAAGTTTATTTAGGACATTTCTAGCTAGGATCTTACTTTTCTCTTGATCTTTGTCTGGTGCGGATATAGTTTGCATTAATATTAATGGTATCTCAGTCTTTTTACTTCTTTCCAAGACTGGATGTGTATTATTTGTTTTGTTTTGTATTCAATTGACTGAGAGATCAGACATTACTGAATATGGTTAGTTAATTTTGGATTATTTCATTCATGGGATACCAATGGCTAGAGACTATAAATTGTACTTCCCTTTTCTTCTAAATATTTTCCAAATTGTATTCATTTTCATCAAGTATGTATAGTATGTAGAAGAGGATTTTATATAATGTAGATTTTTCTCCCACAATTTATAGTCCTGCAATATATTTACATTGCACAATTTTTTTTTCCAAATGGTTAATTTTATTTCCTATGAATTTTCTCATAACCATTTGGAGCCAAATTTTGCAATTTCTATATGCCAGCCTACTGGTGCAAAATGTGAGATTTTTGAAATCTATGACTTCCTCTTTTTATTGTAATTTAAATGGGATCACCAACTGTGCCGATATGTGTTAAGCAAGTCCCATCAAACATGCAGAGACATCTAATTGCCTTTGGAATGCTTAGGTTTTAGTCACTGCAATAAATAGTCATTCGTGTATATAGGGACAGAGGTTAAAATATAGACCCATCATTTGCTCCTCACACAGGCTACTGGTGGAGACACCTCACACAGGAGGAGCTCCACTAAGCTCCCAGAGGAAGCAGTCACACCTTCAGAATCACATAAGCACTAAAGCAAATATTAGCTAAAGCGTCTATGTTACCTGTGCCCTGGGTGTCTCTTGTATCAATATCTTGCAAGGAAGATCGTTGGTTGCCCGGGTTAGGGGCAACAGCAATTCCTTCACTAAGGGACGCTGCTAGTAGGCCTTTGGGCCCCAGAAACTCAGCAACCATCAAGGGCAAGGAGCAGCAAGTGTGATCATCCCCAGCTGGGAAGGATGTCCTGTCCACTCAGGCTGCTGGTTATAAATCTACATCATCAGCTATCACTTCTAGCAGATGTATCTGGTTTCACCGGTAGGGGCATTTTCCATCACATCTTGGGAGGTATACCCGTTACTCTTGGGTCTTCACACATCTGTCCTTTTCAAGCTTGCAGGCTAGGCTTCAGCTTAGAGTGTGCCACCGTGAGTCATCGAGGAACTCACAATCTGCCCAGGAGGGCTTTACAATGTCGGGCAAGGTAAAGAAGATTTCCTCTCACTCTGCCAGGCCGTGGTTTCTTTCTTTTTAAAGTCATTTTACTGGGGCTCAGACAACTCTTATCACAATCCATCCATGCGTCCGTTGTGTCAAGCACATTTGTGCATCTGTTGCCATCATCATTCTCAAAACATTTGCTTTCTACTTGAGCCCTTGGTGATCAACTCCTCATTTCCCCCTCCCTCCCCACTTCCCCTTCCCTCATGAACCCTTGAAAATTTATAAATTATTATTATTTCGTCATATCTTACACTGTCCGCCGTTTCCCTTCACCCACTTTTCTGTTGTCCCTCCCCCATGGAGGAGGTTATATGTAGATCCTTGTAATCGGTTCCCCCTTTCCAACCCACCCTCCCTCCACCCTCCTGGTATCGCCACTCTCACCACTGGTCCTGAAGGAATCATCTGTCCTGGATTCCCTGTGTTTCCTGTTCCTATCTGTACCAGTGTACATCCTCTGGTCTAGCCAGATTTGTAAGGTAGAATTGGGATGATGATAGTGGGGGGTGGGGGCTGGTGCATTTAGGAACTTGAGGAAAGTTGTATGTTTCATCATTGCTACACTGCACCCTGACTGGCTCGTCTCCTCCCCACAACCCTTCTGTAAGGGGATGTCCAGTTGCCTATAGATGGGTCTTGGGTCTCCAATCTGTACTCCCCCTCTTTCACAATGATTTCATTTTTTGTTCTTTGATGCCTGATACCTGATCCCTTCGACACTTCATGATCACACAGCAGGCCTGAGGTACTTCGCTTATTGTGCCAACCTGGCCAATAAATACGTATGGGGTTAATTGAAGGGCGGAGGGTTAAATGGCTTGGTGAGCCTTGCCTTTCGAGTTCTCAGGTCGCTTGATTTCTGATGGTCAGACCAGGGTGCAGCTGCCTTAGCCAGTTCCCTGCTTCAGTTGGCAAGGCTTACTTCCTGCAAGACATCCCCAAGGAGAAGCCGCATGGACCTACCCCAATGCAGCCATGGGTGATGGAGCACCTGTGTGGAGACCTCTGCCAGCGCTGAGATGCTTACACGTTCACTGATCCGGCTTTCCTCCTGCAGTTGGCATCATTGTGTGTGTTTTGTGAGATGGAGGAGGACTTTGTGGATTAGTATGACGCATATGGGTTAATGTTGGACTTGTGGGCTTGAGCAGCACTGGGTTGGGAATTTTTCTTGATGTGCACTTAACCTTTATATAAAACTCTCTCTTATACACGAGTTTCTGTGGATTTGTTTCTCTAAAGTACCCAGACTAGCACAAGACCATAGTTCCTAAGGAAGGTTTCAATGGGCTGTAAATGAAAAAGCCCGCAGCCAGAAAGAGCAGGAACTTCCAGAAACCTGATGAAGCAAAATCCATCAGATTTAAAAACAAACAACTCATTAGTGCTTTCCCTATTTCCACAAACCAGAGATTTAAAAGTAGCAAAAATGTTATGCATTGACTAAAATTCAAAAGTCTGGGAAATGGAAAATTAAAAAAAAATTTTCCCCCCATTTGAGTGTGCTCTATCAAAGATCTCATGATTCTGGGAATGTGAAGGATGGTTCTGCTAAACAAATAAGCAAACAAATAAAAAAAGAAACACTGATTCATTCCAGATCTAGAAAGCAAATAGAGCAATGTTTTATGCCTTATAATGAAATTCAAACAGTGGGATTGCAAGACCAAGAGAGCTTGTGGGGATTGAGTGGATGAGATGAGACAATGTGTATGAATGGAAACCCTCTCTGCTCTAGAAACCTTCTGAGTTAGTTAATTGTGCCAGCCTGGCCGATAATCACATGTGGAGCTGGTTGAAAGGCGGAGGGATAAATGGGTGGTGAAGCCTCGCCTTTCTAGTTCTCCGGTCTCTTGTTTTGTGATGGTTGCATCGGGTGCAGCTGCCTTAGCAGTTCCCTGCTTCAGCTTGCAAGATGGATTTCCTACAAGACATCCCCAAGGAGAAGCCGCATGGATCTATCCCGATGCAGGCCTGGGTGCTGGAGCAGCCATGTGGAGACCCCTGCCAGTGCTGAGATGCTTACACGTTCACTGACTCAGCTTTCCTCCTGCAGTCGGCATTATTGCCTCTGTTTTGTGAGGTGGAGGACTTTGTGGACTGGTGTTGGGTATGGGTTAATGTTGGACTTGTGGGCTTGGGCAGCATTGGGTTGGGATGTTTTCGTGGTGCACATTTTCTTTGCATAAAACTCTCTCTTATACGTGAGTTGCTGTGGATTTGTTTCTCCAAAATACCTAGACTAATACACCTTCCTTCACCGAATTCACAAAGAAAGGTTAAAAGAAAGAAGAAGAACAAAGAAGCCGTTTTGAATGGGTGTTCAAAATGTGTTAGTGGAATTGAATCATCTACCTGGCATTTCTGTTAAGCATGCTATCTAACTTTGAGGCTGCGGATACCAATGAAAGCCCAAATCCATTTGCAGAGTTCCCTCAAGGATGAGGCCTCCGTTGAATCCCCTTAAATCATAGGCCAGGGATGTGAGTAAGCTTTCCCTCAGACAGAGTGCTTTGGAAAGTGGATTATTGCAGATATAGTTGGCTTAAAATTGAACATATTATCATTTGTTTTCCTTTTTTCTCCATTTTGTTCTAGTTTCTGTTATCTTCTGCTTTCCGTTGGATTGAAGATTTTCTGTGTTTTACTTTGTTTTCATTGTTGGAATTGTGTGTCTGATTTTTTTTTCTTTTTAAAATCATTTTACTGGGGGCTTGTACAACTCTTATCACAATCCATACATCCATCCATTGTGTCAAGCACATTTGTATATTTGTTGCCCTCATAATTCTCAAAACATATGCTTTCTACTTGAGCCCTTGGTGTCAGCTCATCAATTTTCACCCTCCCTCCCCACCCTCCCTCGCTCATGAACCCTTGATAATTTATAAAGTATTATTATTTTGTCATGTCTTACACTAGCCGATGTCTTCCTTCACCCACTTTTCTGTTGTCCATCCCATAGGGAGGGGGTTATATGTAGATCATTCTAATGAGTTCCCCTTTCTCCCCCACCTTCCTCTTTCCCTCCTGGTATCTCTACTCTCATTATTGGTCCTGAGGGGTTCATCTGTCCTGGAGTCCCTGTGTTTCCAACTCTCACCTGTGCCAGTGTACATCCTCTGGTCTAGCCAAATTTGTAAGGTAGAATTGGGATCATGATAGTGGAGGGGAGGAAGCATTAAAGAACTAGTGGAAAGTTGTATGTTTCATCAGTGCTATACTGGTTCGTCTCCTCCCCACAACCTTTCTGTAAGGGGATGTCCAGTTGCCTAAAGATGGGATTTGGGTCCTCAATCTGCACTCACCCTCATTCACAATGATATGATTTTTTGTTCTTTGATGCCTGATACCTGATCCTATTGACACCTCATGTTCACACAGGCTGGTGTGCTTCTTCCATGTGGGTTTTGTTGTTTCTCAGCTAGATGGCCACTTAATTACCTTCAAGCCTTTAAGACCCCATATGTTATATCTTTTGATAGCCAAGCACCATCAGCTTTCTTTACCACATTTTGCTTATGCACCCACTTTGTCTTCAGTGATCATGTCAGGAAGGTGAGCATCATAGAATGCCATAATTAAACCAAGTGTTCTTATATTGGGGGAGTACTTGAGTAGAGGCCCAATGTCCATTGCTACCTTAATACTAAACCTATAAGTATATGCACATAGATTTATTTTTCCATTGTCATATATAAATATATTTACATATGCACATGCTAATTAGACCTTTATAAATGCCCTTTGCCTCCTAGTTCTTTCCTCTATTTTCTTTTACTTTCCCCTTGACCCACTATCATGTTCAGCCTTCATTTGGGTTTCAGTAATTCCTCTCAGTTACATTGCCCTTGATCAAGCCCTACAAGGCCTCCTACACTGCCCTCCTCGCCATTGATTTTAGGTCCAGTGACCCTATGTCCAGGTCCCATGTCCCTGAGTTTGTTAACACCTACTTCCTTTCCCCCACCTGCTTTCCCCATGCACCACCCCCAAACATCAGTCTCATTGTTTTCTCCTCCAGATTGTTTATCCCACCTATCTTATCAAGATAGACCTGCAGAGATAAAAATATGCACACAAAAACAAGACAGAGCAAAACAAAGCAACAAAAGAAAACAAAACAACAACCAAAACCAACAACAAAAAGAAACTTTGTAAATAGTTCAAGGTCTGTTTGTTGACCTATAAAAGTATTTTCTGCTAGAGTCTGATGGGGTGCCATGCCTTGACCCCAAAGTCTATTTTTGGTGTTCCCTGGAGACTTCGTTGCTCTGCTCCCCTTGCTGTTCTGTTGCACCCCCTCAGTGCTTCACCTCAGTGTGGTGGGGTCAGATCGGGTGCAATTCCCTCACTGTCTCCACTGTTGTCCCTGTAGCACTATGGGTCAGTGAGGGACTTCGAGTCTCATAGTGGGACAGCCCGATGGTCCTCTCTGTGCTTTGGCTGCTCTGAGCGGGAATAGCATCCTCAGGGCTTGGTGGGCTTGGTGGGCCAGGATGTGCTCCACTCTCTCTTCCTCTCCCTTCATTTCCTCCTGTGTGCTCTCATCTGCCTGATTTTTTTAATATGAAACCCAACATAAGTAAATATGTAGCAATTATATTCATAGCTCCTTAGGGCTGTGCCAGGGGAAGTTCCAGGGCAATGGGGAGCTAATAACAATGGGTGTAAGAATGAAGAAAGTGTTCTAAAATTGATTGTGGTAAGGATTCACAGTTCTTTTGTAATGCATTTTAAACACTGAATTGTAAGGCATTTGAATTATATGTCAAGAAAACTATTTTCAAAATGCTATCTTTGGCTTGCATCCACATATACTTACACACAGAGACAAAGAGAGAAGAAGGAGAGGGGTCTGAGGTCCTTCCCTTGCAAGCATGCCCCCTTTGGATCACTGCTTTTCCTGTTCCCCTTCATCTATGGCAACTTTCTCCTCCTGGACTCTTCTTCCTTATGGCAGACTCCAATCAGGCTACAGAGAAAACTGCTGTGCCATTATGCCTGGGAATGGAGGGACAAGAGATGATATTCACCAACCAGGTTCGAGTTTAGCTGACTGGACAGTGAGCATCTTCAAAGAGGAGGCCAGGTGCTGCAGAAAAGAGAGAGATTAGAAACTGGCCCTTACCTTGAAAGGGATTGCATACTTGTTATGGGAAAAGATCACAAAGAAAAACAAGAATTAGCTGAATGAAACCTTTAATCAAATTCTTACATTTTAGAGCTCATTTCATTTTCCCATGAACAGTTGAAGTCCCCTTGTATACTACAAGTACTCTACGGTTTCCGAAAAGAGAGGTGCTGCTTCGAATGCTGCAGAAAGGCACCATTATTAAATCCTTTACTCTCAACCGCCCATTCTGTGAGATGAGCTCCAAGCTTCCTTGCCAGGGTTTTTAGTGCCAACCTTTGCTGTAAATCCTTACAGATTCCAAACATTCATTCCTTAGAAGCTCCCAGGTCAAAGGCAGCCCTGTGCACAGCACCACCTGTGTTGTGAACACAAGCCATCTCTAAGGAGTGAGTCGTCTTCAGCCACACTTGCCTTCAGTCTTTGGTGTGTAACCTTGGGGAAAGCTACTCCCTTCAGGCAAGGCAATTATTGCCAAGGCTTGGAAGTTGAGGGCATCTCCACGCAGCACTCTCAGGAGGTGGAGGAATAAGCCCTCTAGCTCTGAAGGGGGGTATGGGCAGCACACCCACTGTCATCTTTCCCTTAATCCATGTGAGTCTGCATCTTTGTGTGTGCGTGTTGCCCCCCCACCACCACCACCACCACATAGAGAAATTTAAAGGAAAAAAGTTAGTAGGGCAAGCGATAGCCCTGGCTCCTGAAACTGGTTTCTGGATTGCAAGTGATACTCCCCATCTCCTTCCTTTCCAGCCATTCGACATTGCCCTCCCTCTCGGCGAGTAATTCCACTGGTCTTAGTGACTCACCTGTGACATTCCCCAGTCCTCCTTGCTAAAGAATTACAGCCGCTTCACAGACCTAGGCCATAAAAGTGCTCATTCCTGTTCAAGATTAGACAAAGGAGTCATGAGAGTCACACATGCTCATTGCTTGTGTGACAAACATCCTTCTCCCTGCATCCGCTGTGTAAGAGTAATCATTTAAAAAGCAAAACCTTCAAGGTGTCTGTGTAGAAAAAAAAATGTTTGGAAATGGATTTTGGTAGCAATCATACGTTCTGCTTGATGTGGTTGAGATAGGGAATGATATGATAAATGTATTAAATCTCAACTAATTAAAAAAATAACAGGCAAAACCTTGCAACTCTCTCGATATTGTTACTGTTGGGTGCCGTCAAGTCAGCGCTGACTCATAGTGACTCTACGCACAACAGGACCAAACCCCCAAAAGGTTGTTATATGTCAGCCCATTGATGCAGCCTCTGTGTCAATCCATCCTGTCAAAGGTCGTTCGCTTTTGGCTGCCCTTTTGCTTTACCAAGCATGCTGTCCTTCTCCAGGGACTGGTCTCTCCTGACAGCATGCGCAAAGTACGTGAGATGAAGTCTCTCTCACCATCCCGGCCTCTCAGGAGCACTCCAGCCATGCTTCTTCCAAGACACACTTGCTTGTCCTTTTAGCAGTCCATGGGACTCTCAGTGTTCTTCTCCATAGACCTGGCAAATCAGAAGGCCAATGTTGGAGCCAAGTGCACAGCATCTTTGACCTGCTGCAAGACCTTTCTCTAAAGGATTCAAAGTCCCAAAGGTGTCAACTTGGTAATATTTTCAAGGTAGGTGGCTGCATTGTGTGGAAAACATGAAGTGGAGATTCAGGAGACAATAACACTGGTCTTTTTTTTTTT
>NW_022107432.1:18741951-18745780 GCF_000313985.2 Echinops telfairi | reverse complement strand
CCCCAATAAAATGATTTAAAAAAAAAAAAAAGAACACTGGTCTTTCCTTCCATAACAGCTAAATGACTGAAAGAATTACTTTATCTCGTTGAGCCTCAGCTTCTTCATCTGAAAATGAACGAGGTAGACCAGTACTTGCTCATACAGAGGATGTAAAGTTCAGGAAGTGTGGAGAGGTTTTAAGAGGCGTGGATTTAACTGAGAACTGAGGGGGTTGACCACCCAGATCCACTAACATTGAGTTGATTCTAATGCATAGAAACTTTGCAGGACGAGGCAGAACAATCCCTTGGGGTTTCCTGGGATCTGAATCTTTACAGAAGCAGAGCGCCTCATCACTCTCTCAAGGACTGACTGGTAGATTTGAACTGCTGACCTTGTGGCTAACAGCCCAACACATAAGCTCCTCCATTATTAAGGTTCCTTAAAGGGTTTGACAGAAGGTCTCCTTGTCTCCTGGTTTCCATCCATTTTTTCTACAGCCCAAAGCACAGTGTGAAGCACATTCTTGAATCTGTGTTAACTGCACCTTTGAGCCCCGCGTGACCAAGTGAACTCGCAGCAACAGCTTTCAGCTTGACGAGATTTGTGGCTGAGGCAATAGCACCAGAAATGCGAGAAAGCATAGGAACCTCTGTTCTTAAGTCATTAGTGGATCATGCTCCCGCCCATCCTCAGCCCCAGGTTTCCCTCACAGCATGTGAGGTGGCAGATACAGACCAGTAGCAGGACAAACACAAAAGCCAGGAAAGGACAAGAATATACAGACCCTATTTTAGAATCAGAAACACCACAAGCTCCCAGGTGCCTCCTCTGTGAAAGAAAGTTGTCAGCAAGCTAATGAACCATGCACAAGTCTTCCCACCACAGCTCTCTACCTGAGAGTTTGGGATTCATCCCTCCAAACCTGAAACTCTCTGATTTTCCCAATTGCTTCCTCCTAAGAATCATGTATAGTTTGTTACTTTGTCCTCATTCTCAAGGTCTCTCTGCATCCCAGGTAGTGTTGAGCTTCCATAATACACTTGGGTTTTTGGTGTTGGGCTCTGTTAGCTGGAACCCAACTTTCATGGATACCATTCATTCCTATTACAATGGAGGCATGCCATTATGTTGACAAATGGAATAACAAATATCTCCAATGCAGGTGAATAATGGGTGGATTGTTTCTGCAAAAAAGCAGCAGGGATGTCAACTGGTTTGGGCTGTGCAAAAATCAGCCAGCAAGTTCTTCTTTAAATGATAAACTGAGTTCATCATTTCATTCCCAGCATCCAGAAAACAATGCTTGGTGTGTATATAAGTTGCTCAAAAAATAGGCCCCAGATGAATGGCCCCTTTAGAGACCAATGAACCACAAGTGATGCAACTGACCCATGGATTTACCACTAGACCCTCCCCCGGTAACCACACTGAATTCTGACTGAAGAACTTTCCTATGAGCACGGTCTGCCCTCTGCTCTGGGGACGTTCTCTTCCAGGGGCTTATCTGCTCCAACCTGACGAAAGCAGCACACACAGATCAGTGCAGCAGAACACAGAAGCCAGAAGCAGATCCGCGAAGAGATACCCAACCCATTTTTGACTAAGATGCAAGTGTAATTCAATGGAGGGAAGATTGTTCTTTCCAAAAATGACCCTGGAGAAACAAGTGATCTGAATTCAATGGTGAGGAGGGCGTAGAAGGCCTGGTGGGGTTGGATCAAGTGCAATGTAGACGAGAGGAATTACTGAAAGCTGAATGAAGGTCTAACATAATAGTAGGAGAGTAAAAGGAAATGGAGGACAGAGCTAGGAGGCAAAGGACATTTATAGAGGTCTAAATACAAGCACGTACATATGTAAATATATTTATAGATAATGATAGAGACATGGATCTGTGTATGTATGTTACATGCTAAATATTAAGGTGGAAGACAGATATTGGGCTTCTACTCAAGTACTCCCTCAATGCACGAACACTTTGTTCTAATAACCTGGCATTGTGTGATGCTCACCTTCCCAACAGGGTCACTGAAGACAAAAATGGGTGCATAAGCAAATGCGGTGAAGAAAGCTGATGGCACCCGGCTATTATAAGATATAGTGTCTGGGGTCTTAAAGGCTTGAAGATTAAAAAAAAAGGTCATCTATCTTGGAAGCAACAAATCCCACATGGAAGAAGCACACTACCCTGTGTGATCACGTATCAGGTGCGAACAGGTATCAGGCCTCAGAAAACCTAAAACAAACAATCGTATAGATGAAAATAAAACTAGTGGAGGGGAGTGGAGACCCAAAACCCATCTATAGACAATTAGACATCCCCTCACAGAAGGGTCACAAGGAAGGGACAAGCTAGCCAGGGTGCAGTATAGCACCAATGAAACATACAACATTGCTCTATTCACCCACCCACGCCCATCATGACCCCAGTTCTACCTTACAGATCCGGCTAACCAGAGCATGTATACTGGTATAGATAAGCGCTCTCAACACCCGGAATCCAGGACAAATAAATCCCTCAGGAACAATCATGGAAGTACCAATACCATGAATACCATGAGGGTAGGGGGAAGTGGCGGGGAGAAAGGGGGAATTGATCACAATGATCGGCATATAAACCCTCCTCCCCCTGCCCAGGGTGAGGAACAACAGAACATGGGTGAAGGGAGACAATGGGATAGCATAAGATTTAAATATGATAATAATTTATAATTTATCAAGGGTTCTTGAGGATCAGAGGAAGGGGGAGGGAGGGGGAAGATGAGGAGCTGATACCAGGGGCTCAAGGAGAAAGAAAATGTTTTGAAAATGATGATGGCAACACATGTACAAATGTGCCTGATACAATGGATGGATGGATTGTTATGAGAGCTATAATAAACCCCCAATAAAGTGATTACAAATAATAGAAAGAAAGTTAAATTTAAAAAAGAAAAAAAATGACCCTGGAATAGGTGGACATCACTTTCATCTAAACCTCAGATCTTATATAAAAAACTTAGCTCCAAATGAGCCACAGACTTAACTATAAAGCATCAAATTAGGGGGAAAAAACATTAACAGGACATCTTCAGGACCTAGACCAAAGCAAAAAGTGTTCTTATTTTTTTTCTTATTTTTGACATTAAAAAAACCCCACAATCCATAAAGGGAAACATTAATAAACTAAACCTCATCAAAATTAAAAAAAAATAAAACAATTTCTTCTATAAGAGACTCTGCTAAGCAAATGTAAAGACAAGCTAAAGATGAGAAGGAAATATTTACAAATCACATATTTTTAAAAAGTCTACTCTTAGAATATATAAAGAACGCTCAGACCGTTTAGCAGTTTTAAAAAGAAAAAAAGTAAGATTGTACTTACTGTATGACCCAGCTAATCCCAAAAAAGTGAAAACAACAACAACATCTTATGTTCAAACACAACATTGCACATGAAGATTCAAGGCATATTGGTTCACAATGACTGAAAAATGGAAGCAATCTCCATGTCCTTCAACAAGTGAATAGTTAAACTATTCATGCTAAGTATACACCATGGAGTTCTGCTCAGTAATAAAAAGAAACAAGTAATGACACATGGGATGACATTTTACATATCCCAATTCCATTTGTATAACATATTTGAAATAGCAAAATAGCAATCCCCAGGATGCAAACAAGATTTTGGTAGTCACCTAAACTGGTGCAATTTAAGGATTCAGAGTGTAGGGCTGGAGCCTAGGCTGTCAGTCTGGAGATAGCCAATGAGACTTCTGTGTGGGCATGACCTCCTGAGAATTCTGGGAAATCTGGTACTTCCTCCTTGGAGGCGAAAGACCTCTCTCTCTCTCTCTCTCTCTCT
>NW_022107432.1:18726598-18741851 GCF_000313985.2 Echinops telfairi | reverse complement strand
TTAACTCTTTACGGTAGTCACCTAATCTGGTGTCAATTTAAGGATTAAGAGTGTAGGGGTGGAGTCTAGGCTGTCAATCTGGAGATAGCCAATGACACTTCTGTGTGGGCATGGCCTTTTCCTGAGAATTCTGGGAAATCTGGTACTTCCTCTTTGGAGGCAGAAGACACCTCTCTCTCTCTCTCTCTCTCTGCCACTCCCTGGGAGACATTGCAGAAGACAAGCCACATGGATGCAACCAGACCTCTGAAGCCGGAGAAATCACAGAGAGACCCCTGCCAGCTGAGATGCTTACAACGCCACTGAACCCAAAGACTTTCTACCCACTGGCTTGTGGTCGTCCTGCATTTCGCTTCATTGCATGTGTTTTGTGAGTCTGAAGAGGACTTTAGAGATTGAGATCAGACATATGGGCTAATTTCAGATTTATGGCCTTGGACTGGACTGGGTTGGGAGGTTTTCTTAATGTACAATTGCTCTTGTATATAAATCTCTTTCTTATACACATATGTGTGTCCATGAATTTGTTTCTCTAGTTTATCCAGACTAACACAAAGATCCATTCCTAACTGTCTTTAAGAATGTGGCTGTAAGCAGGAACAGGTACATACAGTTCTAACTGAGCCTCACTTTGGTGCAGGAAAGGGATCCCTGGGGAAAGAGTGGATTGTGCATTGGGCATGGCTCTCACCAGCTGCTCCGCAGGAGATAGATGAAGCATTGTGCTCCCAGGAAGACTACTGTCTTGGAAACACAAGGGACAGTTCTACTTGCCCCTGCAGGGTCACATTGAGTCAAAATCTACATAATGGCAATGTTAGGGTTTTCTGTTTGTTTCGTCAGTGGTTCTTAACTTCCTAATGCCATGACCCTTTCATACAGTTCCTCATGTTGTGATGACCCCCAACCATAACATTATTTTCATTGCTACTTCATCACTGTAAATTTGCTACTGTTATGAATCATCATGTAAGTATCTGATAGGCAGGATGTATTTTCATTGTTACAAATTGAACATAATTAAAACATAGTGATTCATCACAAAAACAATTTGTAATTATATATTGTGAAATATTTATTTCTAATGACAAATAAATGAAATTCTGTCTTAAAGCATGGTGTAGCTTGGGTAACAACAGTCTTCATACTGCATACTTGTATGTGGGCATGTCTGGATGTGGGCGGACCCACCTGGAGCCAGATAAAGGAGCAGTGTCTCGGTTCCTAAGACCATCGGAAATTGTTTTCCAATGGTCCTAGGCGACCCTGTGAAAGGGTCGTTCGATCCCCCAAGGGGTCGCAACCCACAGTTTGAGAACCGCTGGTTTCGTGCAAAAGAGTGAGACTTGGTGGTTAAAAAGCTTAGTTGCCCGCCGAGAGGCAGGTGGTTGGGACCACCCTGCTACTCTGCAGGAGAAAGGTGTGTCTGTGTACTTCTGTATAGATTTGCAGCCTTGAGACAGTTTCCCTTTGTGGTACAACTTCCATTGAGCCAATTCCAACTCATAGTGACCCTTTAGAATGGGGTAAAACTGCCCCTGTGGGTTTCCAAGACTAATTCTTTACAGGAATAGAAAACTTCATCTTTATCCCTCAGAGCAGCTGGTGGTTTCAAACTGCTGACCTTGAGAATAACAGCCCAATGTGTAGCCACTATGCCACTCACAGTTGTATAGAGACTCTGTAAGTCGGAATGGAGTCAAACGCAGTGGATTGGTTTTAGTGCAAGAAACCTTTCAAGCCATTTAAATGATTGTGAAGTTATCTATGAAGTGAGTGTAAAGTTGCAGAGTGGAGAGTTGTGAGTAAGCAGTGGTTCAATCACTGCACAGTGTGTTAGTCTGGGTACATTAGAGAAACAAATCCACAGAAACTCATGTATAAGAGAGAGTTTTATATAAAGGGTAAGTGTGCACCAAGAAAACATCCCAATCCAGTGCTGTCCAAGCCCACAAGTCCAACATTAACCCATTTGTCCTACACCAATCTAGAAAGTCCTCCTCCATCTCACAAAACACACGCAGTGATGCCAACTGCAGGAGGAAAGCCGGATCAGTGAACATGTAAGCATCACAGCGCTGGCAGGGGTCTCCACACGGCTGCTCCAGCACCCAAGGCTGCATCGGGGTAGGCCCATGTGGCTTCTCCTTGGCGATGTCTTGCATAAAGTGAGCCTTGCCAGCTGAAGCAGAGAACTGGCTAAGGCAGCTCCACCCTGGTCTGACCATCAGAAAGCCAGAGACCCGAGAACTAGAAAGGCAAGGCTCATCGAGCTATTTATCTCTCCGTCCTTCAATTAATCCTACATGTGTTTATCAGCCAGGTTGCCACAATAAACTTTAACTATCTCACAAAGTGAGTGACATTTTACCTAACACTAATGGGCAAGTGTTATTGCCTGAGAGTTGTTCTAACCTAGACATGGAGAACAGATTAGGGATTGTCAGAATTTGAGGGTTGGGGAGGGAGGGCTGTGGCTCTGGCTGTAAGAGTAACAAGAAGGACCCTGAGGATTAAAAATATTCTATTTGTGACTGGCGGTGATCACAGGAACTTACGAACATGATAAAACTCGGTAGGGTTGAAGACACGTACCTGCTGAGTGCAGGTAATTTGGTGAGATCTGGCTCAGACTGATGAATCCCATCGATTCGATTTCTTCATTAGGATATTATCATACAGTTATGCACAATTATATTACTGCTGTGGGAAACTCATAGGCATATGGAAATACTACATTCATTATTTTACAACTGCATGTGAATTTATGATTATTTCAAAATAAAAGTTAAAGAAAGAAAAAAAGACCATGGCATATGCCAAAGGTAAAAAGCAGCCAGAATCAAGGTTGTTCATGGTGGTTGCTGAGTTGTTGCTAGGTGCTGTTGAGTCCCCTCCAACTCCTAGCAGCCCGGTGTACAGCGGAATGAGACACTGCCTGATCCTGGGCCAGCCTCACAATCAGTGTTCTGCAGAGCACCTTGTGATAACCACTGTCAGTCCATCTCATCGAGGGTCTGTCTCTTTTTCGTTGTCCTTCTGCTTTATCAAGTATGTTGTTCTTTTCAACGAACTGGTCTCTTCTGATAACGTGTCCAAAGTACGTGAGACAAAGTCTCCTCCTTGCTTCTAAGGAGCATTCTGGCTGTACTTCTTCAAAGATAGATTTGTTTATTCTTTGGGCAGAACATGGTACTTTTAGTAGTTTTCACCCCCCAAATAGTTCAAATGCATTGATTCTTCTTTGGTCTTCCTTATTCAATACCCAACTTGCACGTGCATATGAGGTCACTGAAGATACCCTGGCTTGGGGCAGGTTGTGCCTCCAAGTTGTGGCTCCAAGAGACATGCTTGCTCTTCAACACATTAAAGAGTTCTTGTGCCGCAGAGTTGTCCATTAGGACGCATTGTTTGATTCCATGAGCATTGATAGTGGGTCTGAGCAAGATGAAATGCTTGACAACGTTAACCTTTTCTCCATGTATCGTGATGTTACCGACTGGCCCAGTTGTGAGAACTTGGGTTTTCCTTGCATGGAGTTGTCCTCCACGGTGAAAGCTACAATCCTGACTCTTCATCAACAAGTCCTTCAAATGCTCTCCACATTCAACAAGCAAGGTTGTGTCATCTGCATAACCAAAGGTTGTTAGTAAGTTTTTCTCCAATTATGACGCCCAGTTCTTCTTCATAGAGTTCAGCTTCTTGGACTGTCTGCTCAGTATACAGATCAAAAAACATGGTGAATGCCGACAATCCTGATGCACACTTTTCCTGATTTTAAACCACGCAGCATTTTCTTGTTCTCTTCGAACAACTGCCTCTAACATGTTCAATGGAGACCCTTTAATTAAGCCGTAAGCAGGACAAAGACAGAATAAACATAATCATCCAGATGATGCCTACAGTATAGAGACTGATTGAGTCCCTCCACTCAGTCATAGCTTCCATTATATACTTTAGAGAACAAAGAAATCATCACAGAGCATGACTAGTGGTAGGCCGATTCATCACTGTGGAAGGGGGGACCATGAAGCAGGGAAAGGACTTTGCTTGGGGGGCATCTACAAGTATAGATTAAAAGAAGCTACAGGATTGCTTCTAGAGTTTTGATTTCCTAGCTAGGTGGTGGTTGCAGTGTGACTCAGGATCACGTGACCCTGAATCATCATCACCAGGACTCCAATATTTAACTTAAATAATGTGTCTGATGGGCCATTTCCAGTAAATGCCCAGGCAAGTTCCCTAGCATTTTGTGTGAGCTCTTTCAGCATTCTAGTTAATCTACTTCAAAGAGCACTTTTCCTGAAGGCAAAATGCCCCTCCCTGGGCTTGCCCAGGACTTGCCTAAGAATAACCAGAGTGGGGTTTAATAGTCTGCAAGCACTGGGGAGTAACAAAGAATTCTAATGGGGTTGGAATGACATCAAGACTCACCATGGTGTTCGGGCTCCTGCTATAAATCGCTGCCTTCCACAAACCAGAATTGAAGCTCCAATTCAAGAGCCAGCAGAGCAGTGCCTTTGGGGTTGAGTCAAGATTTGTTCATTTGCTTGCATCTTCTTCTATTTCTTCATTTAACAAATAGAAAGTAGCTGTGGTTAGGCATTGGGCTGCTAACTTTAAGGTCAGCAATTCAAAATCACCAACCACTCCTCCGGAGAAAAGTGGGGCTTTCTACTCCCATAAAGAATTACAGAAAACCCATGCACGTGTGGGTTTGTCTCTATGGTCACTGTGAGACAGAATTGACTACAGGACAGTGAGTTTGGTGTTTGGATCTGATGTGCTTAGGCAGGGATGCAGCAACGAACGGGACAGATGTGGCCCTTGCCCTCATAACATAAAACAGAGAGGAAGTTAGATATTAGCAAATAATTGAGTAATTAATAAAGTCCTAAATCTCCACTGAGGTACATGCACAATGGGAGGGTGACCGTGTCTCAAGCTTGAGGGAAGCCTTGTGTGAAGAAGTGAAGCCTAAAATGAGACAAGAGGAGGACAAGGACCTACTTAGGGGCAAAGAAGGAATTGGCTTCAGAGAGTGGTGCAAATGGTTAGCAAGTTCCATTGCTAACTAAAAGATTAGAGGTTTGAGTTCACTCAGGTATGCCTTGGAAGAAATACCTGGTGATCTACTTCTGAAAAATCAGCCATCGAAAAGCCTATGGGATTCCGTGCTGCTTTGATACACATGGAATCTCCACATTCAACAACAAGTGGTGGTGGTGGTGAAGAAAGAGGTAGTTTGGAAGAGGAAATAGATGGCACCTAGAGAACAAAGGGGCTGAGAAGGGTAACACAGGGGCCCAAATGAAGCTGGATCATGCAGGGCCAGGAAGCCTGCATTAGAGAATTTAGAAGTTAGTTCAAGAGCAATAGGAAGACCGCAAAGCTCAGAAGCAGAGGGGTTTTTGCAGCTGCAAGAAAAATGTAAGCTATTTTAGGAACATTGAGATCACAATAGTAACTGGAATAGATTACCAACAGAGCTTGGGGGTGCATTGTCCCCGAATAAGTTGAGTTGGCTGTTCAGGAAGATAAACAACTTCACATGGGAAAATTGTAGAAGTGAACTGCAAGTTCAGCTAAGCTATGTGGGGCCTGGAAATTAGGTCAGCACCATGGAGTTGGGCCACACGAAAGTGTAAGGCTCATGGAAGAACCAAGCATGGGCATGAACACAGTCTGATCAAAGTAAATAATATGACTTAGAGGTGTACAAGAGAGGAGGATGTTTGTGCAAACGAATACAACATAAATAAAGGGACAATAACACTAACACCAATAAATGACTATAGATAGGCCAGATCAATGTATGATAGGTACAGGTTGATTCATATATATACACAGATGTGTACATACAATATATATGTGTACATACAAAGGTAGAATTTCTCAGACATAATCAAACACCTCATAAAATTCGTTTTCTGGGTTTGAAGGCTTAGTCTCACAAGACAGCTCAGTCAATTGGTAGGATAAAGTTGAGGGTGTTGATATTCTGCATCATAGTGAAGTGAGATGCACTTGGGACCTGGAGAGTTTGTGAGGAGCTCTCTAAGATGCATCTCTTATTCTCTACTAGTCAAGAGAAAAAAATAAAGAAAACAAAATCTCACAGAAGAAACCAGACTACAGGATTATTAGTCTACATGAGCCACAGCTGCATCAACCTGAGACCAGAAGCACTGCATGGTACCCAACTACCACTAGCAATGTTCTGTTTAGGGCCACAATAGAGAAGCACAACAGATGGAGAAACACATGGAGCACAGCTTAAATATTTAGAAATACAGACTGACTGGACCAGGTGAGATTAGAGGACTCACTGAGACTATTGCCTGATATATTCCTTACATCCTGAATAGATATCGTGCCCTGGCCATCTTTCCATGAAATAACAGATTGACTCACAAAAATATAGGATATTGCTCATGAGTACAATGCTCCATTATATAAACATTATATAAATATCTAACAATGAGCTTGAAAAAATATATGGGAAAATTCGATTATTTTTTTATTGTATTTTACACAAACCCTTTGAAGTCCCCTAATATGAGAGACCAAATGGTCAACAATTACTCCAAAGCAAAAATGTGATGATAAGGGGGTGGGAAAGCCAAATACCAAAAACATAACAGCAAGAAGGCAATTAAAGAGAATGTTGACAGATTATGAAAAATATAAGTAGTGTTTGTTTTAGAAAACAAAAAACAAAAAACTCATTGCCACTGAGTCCCCTATAGGACAGGACTGAACTTCCCCTGTAGGTTTCTGAGACTACAACTCTTTATAGGAGGAGAAAAACAGGCCCTGTTTTCCTCCTGTGGCACGGCTGGCGGTTTCAAACTGCAGATCTTGGGGTTAGCAGCCTAACGCATAACAACTACACCACGGGGGATCCTTAGAAATTGTCAATGGGAACCTAATTGTCTATCTGTACTTTTCATTGTGTGTGTGTGTGTGTGTGTGTAACTCTAGTCCACTTCTAGCCTTTGAAGTGGGAAAGGAAAGGTTGACACTCTGCTGCTTGTGTTACAGGAGAAAGACAGAAGCACTTTCTGAAAGGTCAGGGTGTTTATAGGAAGATAGGAGCATTTTCAGGAAGATTGGTACATTTTTTCAGGAAGATGGGACCATTTTCTTGCTATTTTCTTAGGCATATGAGCAAGCAGGATGATGGGACAGTATTTCAAAATGGAGGAACAACTATGAGTACCAAAAGAATCCTTTCCTGACCTTATGCAAAGGCTGTTTTTTGTTTGTCTGTTTATAAATCATTTTATTGGGGGCTAATACAACTCTTATCATAATGCATCCATCCATCCCTTGTGTCAAGCACATTTGTACATATGCTGCCATCATCATTTTCAAAGCATTTTCTTTCTACTTGAGCCCTTGGTATCAGCTCATTTTTTCCCGTCCCTCCCTCTCCCTCCCTCATGAACCCTTGATAATTATAAATTGTTATATATTTTTCATGTCTTGCACTGTTCAATGTCTCCCTTTACCTCCTTATCTGTTGTCTATCCCCCTGTGAAGGGTTTATATGTAGGTCATTGTGATCGGTTCCCCATTTCTCCCCCTCCCCTCCCCTTACCCTCCTGGTATGGCTACTCTCAACATTGGTCCCGAGGAGTTTATCTGTCCTGTATTCCCTGTGTTTCCAGCTCTTATCTGTACCCATGTACATGCTCTGGTCTGGCTGGATTTGTAAGGTAGAATTAGGGTCATGATAGATAGGGGGAGGAAGCCTTAAAGAACCAGAGGAATGTTATATGTTTCATCGGTGCTATACTGCACCCTGTCTGGCCCATCTTCTCCCCATGACCCTTCTGTAATGGGATGTCCAATTGCCTACAGATTGACTTCAGGCTTCCACTCCACACTCCACTCCTCATTCACATTGTGATTTTTTTGCTCTGGGTCTTTGATGCCTGATACCTCATCCCATCAACACCTCATGATCACACAGGCTGGTGTGCTTCTTCCATGTGGGCTTTGTTGCTTCTCAGCTAGATGGCCACTTGTTTATTTTCAAGCCTTGACGACCCCGGATGCTATATCTTTTGATAGCCAGGCACCATCAGCTTTCTTCAACACATTTGCTTATGCACCCATTTTGTCTTCAGTGATCGTGTCAGGAAGCTGAGCATCACAGAATGCCGGATTGTTAGAACAAAGTGTTCTTGTGTTAAGGGAATACTTGAATCAAGGCTCAATGTCCATTTGCAACCTTAATTCTTAACATATAGATATGAGTACATAGTTCTATTCCCCTCTCATTATACATATATTTACATATGTACATGCCTGTATTTAGGCCTCTATAATTGTCCTTTGCCTCCTAGTTCTTTTCTCTATTTCCCTTTACTTTCCTCTTGTCCCACTATCAGGTTCAGGCTTCATTTGGGTTTCAGTAATTCCTCTTGGCTATATTGACCTTGAACAAGCCCTACCAGACCTCCTACACCCTCTTCACCATCGATTTTCAGTCACTTGTTGTTCCCTTGTTTGTTAACATCCACTTTTCAAAGGCTGTCTTAGAGTCATCTTTACTCACATCCATGGATCATTTGGATCTGTAGCTCATTTCCCATCAGGTGGGAAACTGTGAGGAAGAGGAATGTGGAAGGAGATAGCTCTGATAGTCAAGAAATTCTCCAGGAACTTTCTTGTTTTCTTGCTCAGATTTCTCAGCCTCAGAATAAACTGCGACTCTTTGTCAAATTTCACAATTTCTACTGCTCAAGGACCAACAGGTACAGGGCTGCTGTGGGGAAGCTTGGAGAACCCATTGTGGCAGCGGCCATCTAAGAGCCATCTCAATTATTAATGCTAATAGTAAGTGGGCAGTTTGAATCGTCGGTAGCTGTTGGGACCTCACTAGGTGTTTGACTAGCCCTTTGCCTGCCTCACTTGTTTGAGATTCAGCGGAATTTGAATGGCTGGTGGGAAGGCTGGGAAGGACTCCAGAAAGGCCTTTGTCTTGGACAACAGAGGACTGGATGCCTGGATTCCTTATGATCTCGGGATTCTCAATACTCTGACAGCTGTCCAGTGTGGGTGATTCCAGTGGACTGTATCTCTGGGGAAAGCGTTTTTGTAATTCTATTTGAGCAAGTTGGGAGTTTAATTCACTTCCCAACCAACCAATCTCTGCATTCGAGTCCTAACCATATTTAAGGGTTACGGTGGCTTCAAAGACGCTATTGAGTCTGAAGTAGTGGGTTTGATTGAGTTGACTGTTTTTAAAAAACTGTTTGGATTTTAATTGTGATGCAGAAGTTATAGTAACAAACATTTGGTGTTATACAGACAGTATTTCCACTCTGGTGGATCAGCTCAATAAAGGTCATATCCAAAAAATAAGATAAGTATTTAGTGAGCACTTACTAGATCCATGCTACTAAATAGTCAGTTTTTCAGAAATAGGATTTCTAGAAAAATATAAGAGCAAATATTTATTGATTGAGGTGAGTGGTGATCATCACTAAGGTCACCAGAAATGGACCGTAGAACCTGAGCACATGAGCCACTTAGGCGCTGAGTGAAAGAGCGACCTACCCAGGACTGTGAACTCCTACCAACAACCCTAACTGTACACACTTAACAGAGAATAGATCTTTGGAACAAAGGAGCATCAATCATCCTTTGATGTCCTGATTGAGAGATCTCTCGATTGCTTTGGAACCCTGCAGAGGTCAAGGACATTCTGGATCTGTCCAGTTAGTCATCGGCATTAAGAGATTATCAAAGAAAGGTAAAACACACTAGCAGAGACAGCTGGGTAAACTCGGATACTCTATGAAAGAATCGTGGATCATTTTGATTGCATTTGACAGGAACCATTGGTGAAGATACTTTTATTGAGTAGGACCAGATGCTGGATACTCTGGATGAACTATGGCCCTACGATCTCCATGCATAGAACAGGATATGAGCGTGTGTGAGTAAAACATGGTTGGAACTTTATAATCCCATATCTAGGGATATTTCACATTACGCCTTCAGTCCTAATATCTCAATTTGATATTTGGCATTCCTTATAACCATCCCTTCCCTCTCCTCCACTCCCAGTTGCTGCCAATCCCAGCCCATGGTCACCTTCCCTGTGTGTCAGAGTAGAACTGTGTGCTCTGTCAGGTTTGCTGCAGCTTGTATTTGGGAGCAGATTCACAGGCCCTTCCTCTTAAGGGGCCTCTGAGTAGATTTGAACCTCTAACCCAGTGTCTCCCGAAGTGGGCGATACCACCCCGAGGCCCACTAGAACACCTGCACAAAGCAGATGCCCACATTTTATTCTGGGTTACAGGCTCTAGCACAAAAGTTGTTCCTTGTCAGAGCGTGCTGTGTAATATTTTTTTTTCTAACAAAGGGCCAATGGGCCAAAACGAGTTTGGGAATGTATGCTTGCCTTTCACCTCACAGCCAAGCATGCTGAGTGGACCATCCGCCATTGTGAGACAGCCTTTAGATCACTCCTTTCCTTTCACTTCCCCCGAGTAGAAGTCAAGGAAGCACATGGTGAGGATGGACTGACTGGGAAGGCACCAGGGCTACAGCTTTTCAAGGCAACGTCCCCTTCCTGGGGTTGTCACGCTAAAGGAGAGACGGATTCTGCCTTCACGTCTTCGGTCTTCTAAGACCTCTGCTCCACACTTCCGTCTTCCTTTCATTGGCATTTATTATTTTCCACCATTACGTAAATGTCTTGCCGTAGTCCAGCACACTGTGAAGCCTTTTAAGAACGGAGGTGATCGTGTCCACAATACATAGCCTTTATGGCACGAGCAGAACTCAAAGGGAGCTTTGGAAGATCTCTTCGTCCTTCAGCTTGCAAGTGAGGAAACTGAGGTGAGCGAGAGTGAATGCCTTACCTAACACCTCCAACAGAGGAGTTTATGAGTGCCACACATCAGATATTTCTGGTTCTTACCTTTCCCAGACATATGAAAGCAAGGTACTTCCGGCCCACCTGGCATTGGAGCCGGCTAGTAGAACTGTGCTCTGTGATTGTGGTTGGCCAGGCCTGGGATGGGCAATGTGGACTCTACAGAAGTTTCTTTTCATGTGGTGTTGGTAACCACAACCTTCAAGACATCTCTTGTTCTATCAACCCAGGTCCCTGTGCCAAGACCTTCTGTTGACCCATAAGTGGCATGTAATTTGTGGCCGTAATTCCCTGCTTGTTATTGTAGGATAAGTCTAGAGCCTAGGGACTGACTCATTAGAAGCTCAATAAATATTTTATTTTGTATTTTTACATCAGGCACATGAATTAGAATGCTTATAACCCTTGGTTGATGAAACACTATCAAAAATTGCCTACACATAGCCCTGTAATTTTATTTATTCTCTGGAATTGAATTACTTTTATGGTGAGCAGTTATGAAACTATCAGCCCCGAATGAGAACATTATCAGGAACTTCCTCTCTTGATGTGCTGCCATGCTCCTCCTTCCTCTCACGGAGGTAACCTCCATCTTGACTTGTCTCTTTCTCATTGTCTTCCTATTTTTTTAAAAATCCATTTAATCACATCTATTTTTATAAAGGAGCTTCAAAGGGTTTGTGGGGAAATGGCATTAAAAGATCAGGTAGTTTTTCTATGAAATTTAAAAGCCATTTCCTATATAAATCAATTTATTCTTCTTTTTTTTGCTTTTGAACTTTCTCAAAAGCACATAATACCACCTATATTCTCCTATAACTTGTTTTATTCACTCAATTTTACTCATCCATGATGCCTTCCATAGGAGTAATACCCTGATTTCTGCTGTGTACTATAAGAGTGAATGAATATTGCAAGATTGTATCCACTTCCCCTCCAGAAAAATCCACCCCATCATGTCTCCTGGGGAGACCGATGAGGCCTGCTCCTGTAAAGAGTCACCATCCTGGAAACCCACAGGGCAGTTCTACTCTGCCCTATAGTGTGGCTCTGTGTCAGAATCAACTCGCTGCCATTCACTTTGGTTTTGGTTTTGGAAGAAACTAAACAACTGTCAAAAGAAATTGTTGAAATGATAAGGATCAATGACATTTTGTTTGAATTCTAATAGAAATGTAAGTTCAAGTATCATTTTAAACAATTTGGCATTATTTTTCAAGGTGACCATTGGGGTATGCCCTATAACAAAGCTCAATAAATGTTGAAGGGATAATTGGATAAGTAATTACTCAGCATACTTCAGGTGCATTACAACTTCTCTCTTACAAGTCTTCTGGTGTATTTTCCATATTTAAGGCTTTTGATCCCTGGGTCATCCTTTCTTTCCTTCTCTCTCATACCCGAGCATCATTTAGGTGGTATGTTACTCCAGGTTGACTAGAGAAACAAATCCAGAGACACTCATATGTGTGTAAGCTAGAACTTAATATCAAAGAGCAATTGTACATTAAGAAAACATCCCAGCCCAGTCCAGATCAGGCCCATATGTCCAATATTACCCCATATGTCAATACTAGTCTATAAATTCCTCTTTAGACTCACACAGCCATGCAATGATGCCGAATGGAGGTAGATCACAGGCCAGTGGGTGGAAAATCTTGTGGATCCAGTGGTGGTGGAAGTATCTCAGCGCTGACATGGCTCCTCCACATGGCTCCTCCAGCTCCGGGGCTCTGGCTCTATCAGCCTAGCTGCGTGTGGCTTGTCAACAGGAATGTCTGGAATGGTGTCTGGCCTCCAGGGAACTATCTATCTCCATCGCACCTCCAAATGAGGTCATCAAGCTGCGACCTATTTGACAGGTTAGATTCCACCGCTTTGCAAGTTGACAGGAGATTATGTAACTGCCACAGGCGGACTTTATTCCTCAATGAATGACCCATCCAACATGCTAACCTTCTATTTCACAGCGTCAGTTGTAAGGACTAAATGAGCTGATAAAGTTTTAGCATATAGATCAGTAACCGTGATGATTCTCACTGTTGTCTGTGTTTCTTGCAGAGCTCTTCCGAGAAAGTGTGGCTCTGATATAGGACAGAATTCAGTCACTCCTGGTTCCTTGACCAAATATTGTATCTGTATATCCTTTCCCCTCTCTTTCATTTTCCTTTTTTATTCTTTTCCCTTCCCCAACAGAACCTGTGCCTGAACCACCAAGGCCTGGCCCATGACTGTGTTGAAGAGTTTTAACCTGTCACTACCTGATTTATGATCCTTTTTTTTTCTTCAATCATTTTATTGGGGGCTCATACAGCTCTTATCACAATCCATACATACATCCATTGTGTCAAGCACATTTCTACATTTGTTGCCATCATCATTTTCAAAATATTTTCTTTCGACTTGAGCCCTTGGGTTCAGCTCTTCATTTTTCCCCTCTCCCAACCCCCACCCTCCCTTTCTCATGTAACCTTGATAATTTATAAATTATTATTTTTTCTTGTCTTACAATGACCGATGGCTCCCTTCACTCATTTTTCTGTTGTCCATCCCCCTGGGAGTGGATGTGATCCTTTTTTTAATGATACTACCTCTCTCTGTTATGATCTATCTGTTTACCGAGGTATGTACATATGCTACTATCTATATGTCTACTACTACTTTTTAAAAATAAATTTCATTCATTTATTTCCTTCCTCCTCCCTATTTTTCCTCTCATTCTTCTTTGGAGTTTAGACACCAGTGTTTCTGATGTAGATTTGCCGTTGGAGGGGCTCCACAGTGAGTGTCCGTCAGGTCTGAGTCTGTCCAAATCATCTAGCGCTCAGATAAGGCACACCTCCCTCTCTGTCCTTGAGGACAAGAGTACTTATTCTCAAGTATGGCCTGGCCGTAGGTCTTACAACACCAGCTCTCAACTCAGGTCTAGCCTGCACTTGTTGGAGCCAGGCCTACAATTTTTGGGTGAGCCCCATCTCTCCTTAGAGTTGCCAAGCCATTTGTTTTCTTTTCTTAGTCATTTCTCCATCCCTCACCCTTCAATCACACTGTCACCTTCAAACTTGCCAGCTAGAGCTTGGCACCAGCCTCTGGGGATCTCCCTGTTAGTTCCCTCCCACAAACTGTCTACCGTTTCCTTATATATTATCTAATTGCCGTAGTTATCAAGGACAAGTTCCTCAGTTAACTTTTTTGCTTCTGCATTTTGTATATTTTGTTGATGTTGTTGTGTTGTTAAAAACGTCTACCGCACAGCACTGAAGCTATAGCTCAGGGAAGACGGGCACGTCTTATCAGAGCACACAGGAGCAAACAACGAGGGAAGGAGAGAGAGTAGAACACATCCTGGCTCACTAAGATGATATTCCTGCTCAGAGCAGCCAATGCACAGAGAGGACCATAGGGCTGGCCCCACCATGAGACACGATGTCCTTCACTGACCCATAGTGCTATGAGTGCCAACACTGGGGGCACAGTGTGGGAATTGTGCCCAATCTGACCCCACCATACCAGGACAAAATGCTAAGAGCATGCAACAGAGAAGCAAAGGGAACAAAGCAAGGAAGTCCCTGGGGAATACCAAATACTTTGGGGCCAGGGCATGGCACCCCATCAGACTCAACTGGAAAACACTCCTAAAGGTGGCCAAACAGACCTGGAACTATTTATAAGCTTGTCTCTTTTTTTGTTGTTGTTGGTTTTTTTTTGTCACAATGGTTATTTGGTTCTTTTGGGGTTTGTTGTTGTTGTTGTTTTGTTTTGCTCTGTCTTGTTTTGGGGCTTATTATTGTCTCTGCATGTCTATCTCAATAAGATAGATGGGATAAACAATGCAGAGGAGTTAACAATAGGACTGGTGGTTTTCGGGGGGAACACAGGAGAGGCGGAGGTGGGGGAAAGCAAGTGGGTGTTAACAAGGGAACAACAAATGATCTAAAATCAATGGCGAGGAGGGCATAGGATGCATCATAGGGCTTGATCAAGGACAATGTAAACCAAGAGGAATGACTGAAACCTTGAATGAAGGCCAAACATGATAGTGGGACAAGAGGAAAGTAAAAGGAAATAGAGGAAAGAACTAGGAGACAAAGGGCATTTATAGAGGTCTAACTACAGGTATGTACATATGTATATGTATTTATATATAACACTAGGGATATGTTAAGTATTAAGGTAGCAGACAGACATTAGGCCTCTACTAAAGTCCTCCCTCAATGTAAGAACACTTTGTTCTAATTACCTGGCAGTCCATGATGCTCACCTTCCTGACATGATCACTGAAGACAAAAATGGGTGCAAAAGTAAATGTGCTGATGGTGCCCGGCTATCAAAAGATATAGCGTCTGGGGTCTTAAA
>NW_022107432.1:18693005-18725693 GCF_000313985.2 Echinops telfairi | reverse complement strand
TGGAAACCCCACCCAGCCCCTTATAAAAAGATAAAAAAAAAAAAAAAGTAAATGTGGTGAAGAAAACAGATGGTGCCAGCCTATCAAAAGATATAGTGTCTGGAGTCTTAAAGGCTTGAAGATAAACAAGTGGCCATCTAGCTGAGAAGCAACAAAGCCCATATGGAAAAAGCATACCAGCCTGTGTGATCATGAGGTGTCGATGGGATCAGGTTTCAGGCATCAAAGACCCAGAACAAAAAATCATATCAATGTGCAAAGTGGAGATCCAAAGCTCATATGTAGATAATTGGATATCCCCTTACAGAAGGGTCACAAGGAAGAGATAAGCCAGTATAGCACCAATGAAACATACAACTTTCCTCTAGTTCTTGAATGCTTCCTCCCCCAACTATCATGACCCCAATTCTACCTTACAAATCTGGTACAGGTACAGATAAGAGCTCAAAACACAGGGAATCCAGGACAGATAAACTTCTCAGGACCAATAGTGATATCAGGAGGGGAAGGGGAAGGTGGGGAGAGAGAGGGAGAACCAATCACAATGATCAACATATAACCCCCTCCCAGGGGGGTGGACAATAGAAAATTGGGTGAAGGGAGACATCGGTCATTGTAAGACAAAAAAAAATAATCATAATTTATAAATTATCAAGGGTTCATGAGGGAGGGAGGATGGGGGAGGGAAGGAAAAAATAATGTCTACTGAAAAACATACGCCAGTTAGAGTTTTTTGCAGACACCATTCCGGGGCATTGATAACATTCTTGGAGTTGGGTAACCAATCCAGCATCTTTTTCTGTGTTGTTCCTCCCTCGTTAACACAAGCTGCCTGCTGTCTAATCTTTCCAATTCTCCTTGTCACTTGTGTCCCCTACGGATAGTTCTTGCAAGAGCATAATGGTCAAGACAGGCCTCTTTGACTACTTAAGCTAAAATGTTGTTCTGTGTTTAAAGTGACTTCAAGGGATATTTTTGGTTTAAGATTTAAAGATTGTCTCGGGGCAATAGTTTCAGGGGTTTGCTGTTTATAGCTTTCAGAAAAGTGCAAGAAACCTGGCCCTAGGGCTGGGATCAGACATGCATTAGCCCTTGCTATTTTGGGGGTTTAAAGCATATGCTATTGACCCTGGAGTTCACCATCTAGATTATCCCCAAGCCAAGAAGGACTTAGAGAGTGCAGTTGAGATTTACATGAAGCCGCTTCCATACTGATCCCGAGGAAGATTGTACTTAGTCTTTCATTTTTATCTTCACCAGGCACAGGTCATCAAAACAAGTCACTTCCATGGGGTCTGGGAGAGGTCTGTGTCCTGGGAAGCCTAGATATGTTGTTTACACGCTTCTGGGAAAGGGCTTGGAATGGGACACATGGGACATGGGGGTCTCACACAAGGCCTGAGGACTTGGCGATTTCAGTGGGAGTCTGGAGCTGCAGCATGAAGTGGCGTGGGTCAAGCAGAGAACAGAAAAGTAGTGGGAGATCGGAATCGGATAACAGGGAGTGGACAGAGGTCACACATAGACCATGCATGCCTTAGAATCATTGAGTTTCAGAACTGAAAGTGACCTCAGGGCTTGTCTAATTTAGCCAGCTCGTTTTACAGGTAGGAAAAGTTAGACCCTAGAAGTGAATGGACTTGTCCAAGGACAGAGAACAATCAGTTAGTTAAAAAGAAAATTTTTTTAACCCTTTGACACAAACGTGTTTTGTTTTGTTTTTCCTACCACACGACAACAGAAAGAAAAATAAATAAATAATCTAAATGGCTTAAAGTAGGTGAGAAATACAGAGAACTTAGTTTTTATCAAGTGGTTTATCAAAACATATATATGCTATGGTGAAGGATAAAAATAGTGTCGAAATATTCTATAATAAGGTCACAATTAAATAAGATTAAGCAAGGATTAATATTGTTCTCCTGGGTAAAACATTTTCCACTATTTTGCCTTGAGTTTTAACAGTGAAAACTCCACCTCCGGGGCGAGGAATTTTAATTGTTAATTTTAACAGGGAAAACCCCACCTCTAGTACATGGAATTGTAGGCATTTTCTTTTATTATCATTCTATTTTTTCATAGTTTTCAGATTTTCCATTATAAGAACATGTTTTTTTTCACCATGATTTTAAAAACACATCTTATCTTTTGTTTTAGCTTTCTTGGTCCCTAGTAAAAGGTGCCAGGTGGAAACAGGTAGCCTAGTGCTTCATATGAGAATGTAAGGGAATCACAGATTTGTTACAGCTGCTGCTTTTCATTGCTAACAGCATCCGGTTTGTTCTAAAGTCCCATTGGGACCTCCTGCTCCTCTGATTTTGAAGGATGCTCCCCCGCCTTGCCGCCGCCCCCCTCCACTTTCTGGAACACTTAGAGTGATCTTGAAGACAAAACAAATCTCCGTGGTGGGGGAAGCCCTTTAAAACCAGCAGTTGTTTTCAAAGCACAAACCTAAACATTTCTCAGCCATAATAAAAACACACCTCCCCACCACTTTCATCTGCCGATACAAACACCTCCTGCTCAGCTTCTTCTTGTTCTCCACCAAGTGCAGGACCAAAGGGAAGCCAATTGAAGTGATGCTGTCAAATCTTCTCATTTAACCTCTTAGTACTGGGCCCTGTCTTTCTCTTACAGTGTCAGTTCTAAGCCTGTCTACACACAGGAGCCCTGAAAGCAAAGAACAAAACAGAGTTTCCATTGAGTTTGTTCTGACTCATGGCAACCCTGTGTCTGCCACAAAACAACTGTGATCCTTAAGGATGGCTGACCTGGGGGAAGTGGATAACCTGCCCTTTCTTCTGAGGTGCCTCTGGGGGAACTTGAACCCCTAACTTTCCAGGTCAGACCACCTGAGTGTGTTAACCATTTACCATCCAGGTAAGGGCTACCATCTAGGGCCTCAAGGGATCCCTTAGGGAGATTTTAAAAGAATGATGTAGACTATCTAATTTGGCTGGGTAAGGCCTGAATTTCAAGGGATTCTAATGATCGTCAGGGTAAATAACCGCTGCTTAAGACTGTCTATTTCTGCCCTAACTCTCTTTATTCTGAGGTTGTTGACCCTTTCCTTGTCCCTTGTCCTCCTGCTCATGAAGGATGTACCAGTTACTTATACTTCTGATTATATAATAATTGACATGTATGCTGCCAAGGGCAAAGTTAGCAGTTCAAAACCACTAACTGCTCCGTAGGAGAAACTCAAAATAAATTCATTTTCCTATTCCGTCTATAAAAATTCTATCTTTGGTTAGAAAATTTCTATAAAAATTCTACCTCTGGTTAGGAAGTGTATGCCTACTAAGGTGAGTTCACTAAGTGGTGTGAGTGCTGGTGTCATAGTGGGTTATGCACTGGGCTGCAAACCATAAGGTCAGTAGTTCAAAATCACCATCTGCTCCTCGGGAGAAATATGAGACTCCCGGTTCCCATCAGCCTTGGAAACCCACAGAGCCAGTTCTACCTTCTTGTAGGGTCATTATGAGTTAGAATCAACTCATGGCAGTGAGTTGAGAAGGCAAGCCCATGAACTCTCCCTTCACCATTGCCAGGTATATTTTGTATTTGTTGAATTTGTTCACACTTACTTCTGTGTTGCATAGAGACACAGTGTATTTTTACCTCACCTGCATGTACTGCTAGCCTCCCATGTAAAGTTCCAACTGGGATTTTATTAATTCTTTCACTCAATTTGTTTTCTGCACTGTGGTCAGAAGGTGATCAGCCCAAGTATGTGCAACCCTTTTATACTGGGCCCTATAGGGCTTCTCAAGCACTAACTTTACTGTTTTAACTGCACTGCTCAGGGTTTAATATCAGAGAAAGACACCAAAGAAACTGAGATACTTGATATGCCTGTCACTACCGGTTTTGTGCCTTCAAGCCATTCTTTGTTCTTTGCTGAAAGATGCCTGATTTTGTCTCAGTAGCAATGGGCCGACACTGGATGAATCCTGAGTGATATAAACCAATCATGACAAATCATATTCTCTATTGGCGAACTAACCAAAGATAAAGAGAGGCCTCCTGAGAGGTTTGAGGGAAAGTTTTTTCCTTCCTGGTAAACAAGATTCACTTTAACACTCCCGTCATCCCCCTCACTTCTTGCTTCCTGGTTTTAGAAGCTGTTGTGTGAGGATTTAAGGCCAAAATATGTTGAAGCCATTTTGATTTTAGAGGGGGAAAAATGAAATGAAGAAAATACCTAAGAATCCACGCTAGTATTCTAATATATTGAGGTACTGCATATAGCTTAGAACTAGCCCCAGGTTTCCTTTTAGACAAGAAAATGAAGTGATTTTTAGTGTTACAGCAATTATTATTTAGGATGCTGTTTCTTGCAAGCCCATAGCATTCCTAAATAAGTTGTAGTAGAAATAATAAGAACTTTGGACCCAGATAGACTCTTTCTACTACAATACATTTGACTTCCTTATTCCTAATTCCTTAAATAATCATTGATCTGTTTCCTTGAAGGACCTTTCCATTTTTGAAAGAAAGCACCTCAGTCCTGTGGAGTACTCATCTTGTTCCTCTAAGATCTTTCCGTTCGTCCATCATCCTTTGAATTGCCCTACACTTTTCTTGAGTACTTGGGCTCATTCTCTTCTTTACTGATGTTGTCAAATTTTAGTTAACACCATTTTTGTTGTTTTCTCTGCTTTTTAGTAATGATAGAGGATAGGAATTTTTTCCCAAGTCAAATGCAAAGAAATAACATTTAGTTCTGAATTTCTCTTCTCTCCACTCCTCCATCGGAACGCTGGGTCACCAGTGACTCTCCATCTGAACAGGCTGCACACCTGCCTAGCACTTAGTGATCCCCCCGACCCATTTCAATCCATCAGGTGAGCACCAGGGGGCTTAAATGTGCTCTTTTCAAGTCAAAAACTCCAGAGGACAATCAGGCTGAAATTTGTCCCATCTAGTGTTTTGGGCTAGCTTAATCATACTGACCATCTGAGAAACAGAGAGACAAATTAAGAATCCTTGCTGCCTATATGACCTTAATTCCTGAAGTAAGAGAAGAAGGTTGCCTCTAGTTCTTCCTGGCTCAGTCATGGCTGATAATGTGAAGCTGAAACAGACCCAAATTTGCAAAATGTGGATGCCTGGAATGATCGCTTGATCAGGTACTAGTACCACTGACACCCTGCTAGAAACGGAATCTCCCTTAGAAAACAAGGGTAGCATGCGTATAGCATAGCAACCAAATCACTCCATCAATAGAACCAGACAGTGATGCCCGCTTAAAGAGGGCAGCGGACAGGGGCACTTTGAATGTGTGGCACTCTCCATAGTCCCAGCAATAATCCAATTCACATATATCAGGCTCCTAAAAGGGCTCACTCTGCCTCTTTGGAATCTTTCATTCCAGAACTTCAACGTGTTGTTGTTAGATGCCATCGAATTGGGCCTGACTCATAGCGACCCTCTGCACAAAACACTGCCTACTTCTGTGCCAGCCTCACAACTCTTCCTATGCCTGAGCCCATTGTTGGACTCACAGTGTCAATCCATCTCATTGAGGATCGTCTTCTTTTTTGCTGCCCCTCCACTTTACCAAGCATGATGTCCTTCTCCAGGGACTCCTGGCAGCATGTCCAAAGTATGTAAGGCACATACTTTGAACCAACTCTCTCCCTGCCTCTAAGAGCAATCTGGCCCTACCTCATCCAAGACAGGTCTGTCTGTCCTTTTAGGCGTTCGTGGTAGTTTCACGATTGTTCTCCAGCCTCACAATTCAAAGCATCCATTTTTGTGGTTCTTCCTTATTCAATGTCCAACCTTCACACGCACACGAGGCAATTGAACATACCCTGGCTTGGGTCAGGCACACCTTAATCCTCAAAGTAACGTCCTTGTTTTTCAGCACTTTAAAGAAATCTTATGCAGCAGATTTCCCGAATGCAACTTGTCTTTTGATCTCATGATTGTTGCTTCTTGAGTATTGCTTGTGGATCCAAGCAAGCTACAATCCTTGACAACTTCGATCTTTTCTCTACTTACATCGATGTTAACTATTGGTCCCCTTGTGAGGATTGGGGTCTTCTTGACATGGAATTGTAATCCACCCCGAGGGCAGCAATCCTTAATCTTCGTCATCAAGGACCTCACGTCCTCCTCCCTTTCAGCAAGCAAGGCTGTGCCATCTACATGATGCGGGTTGTTAAAAACCTTTCCTCAATGCTGAGGGCACATTCTCCTTCATGTAATCAGCATCTTGGATGAGCTGCTCAAGTGCAGATTGAACGCCTATGGTGAGAGGATAAGACCCCGACTAACCCTTTTCTGATTTTAAACCACGTGGCATTCCTGTGTTCGATTAGCACAACTGCCTCTTGATCCATGTACAAGTTTCACATGAGGATAATGAAGTGTTCTGGAACTCCCTTCCTTTGCAAGGTGATCCATAGTTTGTTATGCTCCACACCGTTGAGTGGCTTGACATTCAACATGTACCTTTTTCCTATTCTGGTTATGGTTCCACTTCACGCACGTTTTTAAAATTCAGGACAGTTCCGATTTGGCTTCGTTGGCCATGACTGAACTGATTTGAACTGGTCAAAGCCCTGTTCACATCTAAGAGTCAAACCAACCAAACTCACCTTTACTGACTCACAGGAGAGGAGACGAGACGAGACCTGGCCCGTGTGTTTCGGAGACTGTAACTCTTTAGAGGAGTAGAAAGCCTCATCTTTCTCCCACTGAGTTGCTGGTGCTTCCAAAGTTAGCAGCCCGACCTGTAATCCGCTACCCCACGAGGGCTCCCGATATCTAAGAATGGTAGGCTTTTCATATCTCCCACCATACAAGAGGACTTCAAAATGCTTGTGGGAAGATTCCCTTTTGTTTTCATGCCATTTCCCTGAGAACTTTTTGAAGCCCCCTCATACTTTGTTCTTCCAGGGGCAGTGCCACAGACTGGTGAGGAAAGGGTTTGTGGCGCATTATGAGCTCCCCATTTCCCCACCACGTCCCCTGCCATATCCTCCAGGGACCATTAATCCACTTACTGTCTCTATAGATTTACCTATTCCAGATTTCAATACAGAAAGACATTTTTAAAAAACTAACAACAATAACAAAGTAAAACAGATTAAAAATCTCAATGGAAAAGAAAGCAGAAACTATCAAAAAGTAGACAGCCACATTTTCTCTGGTGGAGCAACTAGTTGGTTAAAACCATTGACCTTGTGTTCAGTAGCTCAATGGGGAGCCCCCTACACCACCAGGGCTCCTGCCAGTTAGCTCGTGGGACAGAAAGTAAAATTCAGTATTTAGGGCTTGGGCTTGGGAAGGATGGGAAGCAAAATTGTTCTAAGGATTTCAGTAGCCCAGATGAAGGGACGGGACTATTCGGGCACTACTTTTGGAATAATGCGGTTCTACAGCATCACAGATCACGGACCTCAGTTAGAGTGCATAAACTGGGGAAGGAAGACTTTACCGAAGAGAAGTGAGACCTTTGTTTGTTTGCTTTAAGGAAGAAGGAGGAATATTGTGTGTGTGTGTGTGTGTGTGTGTTATAAAAAGAACATAGACAAATCTGTTTACTAACACTGTCTATTTGCAGCCCATAAGGAATTTCAGGCATAGTGTTTGCATCTAAAGGGAGACCGTTGAAGGTGCTTTTTCACAGGTGTTACTGGCTACTTCTGGGCTTTTACCACTGAATTACAAACTGGAACTCTTAAATTGGGGGAATGTTGGAATTCCTGAAGATAGAGGAAGGGGTTACATAAAGTTAAAAGACACTCACAAATGCTGAGAACAAGCTTGACATCATTTCTGTGACCTGTAGACATTTCTAGATTTGGTGTTCACAAGCACACTTGGGCCAAGTCCACCCCAAGCACCACAGGGGCAGTACCTGGGGCTACTGAGTTGGAGGACACTCCTAACCTGGGCTCTGAGACGCCCTCCAGTAACAAGCATTTGACGGACCATTCTGTGCCTTGGGAGACTGCCTGCTATCCTGTCATCTCCCCTGGCCTTGAAGAGGAGGTCTGGACAAACTGTTTCATAACTTTATAGTCGGCCCCAGGGAGCAGGCTTGTGTTTCAAAAGGAATGGAATTTAGCTTAAATGTACATAATGGATATGTGTGTGTGTGTGTGTGTGTGTGTGTGTGTGTGTGTGTGTGTGTGTGTGTGTATTTCCCCTTTGAGAAGTTTCTCTAGTTTTGAGTCCTATGCTATGGTAGTCGGGGGATTGTGGGAACACTCTTTGGACCTTTATGCTATAATAGCCAGAGCAGTCAATTCTCAGCCATGTCAGCAGCATCTCTTCAGGTGACTCACTCACACCTGTACAATAAGGACTGGGTATATACTTAGCAGGGACCACTCCAACATAGGAAGGCACCCTGGTGGTGGCGTGACTTATGCGTTGGGCTGCTAATAGCAGGGTTGGCAGTTCAAATCCACCAGCCACTCCATGGGAGAAAGCTAGCATTGTCTGCCACAGGGGCAATGCTTCTCGGTCCTATAGGGTCCAGATTGACTTGATGGCAGTGTCTTTAAGGTGGCGGTGAGGTAAAGCAACTACAACAATAACAACGGCAACATGAAAGTTCCCAGCCAATGGAAGCAGATTGTTAAAGTAAGTGTAAAGGTACCTGTGAGTGCAGGGGCCCATGTGCCCCAGAAACGTGCCCTGAGACCATTGCCTCCAGCACCTCCCCCGCGATAAATGTTCAACACTTATACTATTTGCGGACTTCTCCTTTTTCTCTTTCTGGGTCTCCCCAGAGCTGTATCTACTCATAAATTTCAAGAGGGGGCCCCAAAAAGAAGTACAGGAAGGAGAGGAAAGAAGAGGTTCTGGTCCCCCCTTTCTCTCTCATCCCCCATCCTTCCAGTTGAAGGTCAGACCTTAGCCCTAGCTCTGAAGATGGACGTGAACGACGTCCATCTGTGCAGCTCGTCCCAGGCTTGCCCGGGTCAGAAGTTGCTGTGCAGATCCCCACTCGGAACTTGCTGCTCCTCTGCCTTGAACATCAACCCCTCTGGCATCAGGGTTGGCATCTCCTGGCTTCCCTGTTAACCTAGTAGGTTCATCCCAACAAGAGTTGAACCTCCACACCTCCTCAACACCTTTCCCTTCCCAACATGTGATAATTCCTGTAGCAGAACTAGTTTTTGCCATTCCACTCCTTTGTGAAGATGGAGCTGACAGGTGGGACAAGAAGGGCATGCTAGACCGTGGATGGTATTTGGGCTGTGATGTGATGTGATAAATGATACTTGGTTTAGCAGAATAACTCTGAACATGCAACAAGGGCCTCAGGAGACCCAGGCTTAATTTTTCATTTCCCTTCCTGCCCTGGCTGAGACCCATGTATTCATAAAATTGGGAGAGATGAGAAGGGGTACTTCTGCATGTGCTCGGAAAGAAAAGGCTTGAGTGTTTGGAGACCAGTCTCAGTTCATTGCTAACTTGCTTTATGGTCTTGGTTCTTCATGATGCTTTTTATCTGGCCTCAGTTTCCCCATGCACACGATGAAGGGAATACGACCTACGTGATTAGATGGAGTGAAGATTATGAACAAATGTGTAAAGCACCTAGCACAGAACAGTGCTGACTCATCTCCAGCAAAGCCTGGGACAAAGGAGGTGTGGCTTCTCTTTTCAAAGGAGAACCCTGTGGCCCAGAGAGTCTCCGGCCCTCCTTTCCTCAAATCACTTGCCCTGCAGGCTTCCTGCTGCTAATTCCAACCTGGGGCACCAGGGAACTTCCTGCCAGCATCCTCCCCCTGCTTTCACTCCTCCTGGGCCAAACACGTCTGTACTCGGTGCAGAGATAGAGTTTTGAGGCCCATTCTGGAATAACCAGTGGTGATAAATAACAAAAAGCACTTGGCCTTGATCTGAATTTGGCAATTAGACAGCAGCTTGAAATGTTCCATTGAGGTCGGAGATTCAGGAACGAGAATAATCCCCTTTCTCTGCGCTCTCTCAATTTTCTCTCTTTGCAAAATGCCATCCACGGTTGCTCACTAATTACATGCCCAGATTACCTCACGCTGGCACATTAAACTCTAGAGGGTCCCCTACTCCATACAAGATGAAGCCTGATGGGTCCACAGAGAAAAGCCCTGGCGGTTGGCTCCTAGAAAGATTCCCCTTGGAAACCATTGGGGCCACCCTACTCTGTCCTACAGGGTCAGCGTGAGTCAGAAGAACTCACTCAATAACTCACAACAGCAAACCCATGCATAAAGGGTTAGGAAAGCGAGCTTCATGCCTCTGGGTAAGAGTTGTATTGGGGGAAATACAAGTGGGCATTTGGCCCCAGAACCAAACCCAAGGAGGTACCCACTGTTTTAAAGCACAAACTCACAGCCATCAAGTTGATACTGACTCACTGTGACCTTGTAGAACAAGGAAGAACTCCCCCTTCCCCGGTTGAGTTGGTGAGGCTAACTGTTATAGAAATAGAGATCCCAATCTCACATATAATTTCTGGAGAACACTTAAGAAGTCTTAACAGAGAAAAAGATAATACCAAGACACGGAGACATTATCTGGTTGAGGGAGGCCAGTAACAGGAGGTCAAAATGATATCCGAGGAACAAAGCCAGAATGACAGAAAATTAGGACATGGAACAAGGTAACTGTCACACATTCACGATTGGTGACAGATCAATAGATCAAAGTCACAGTGGGACTACAGAAGCAGGAATGGGGCCGAGATTAGAACATGTACCTTGTTAGATAGAAGGGCTTACAAGATTAGACCTTCCCACTAGGGCAGTCTGGGTGAGATGAATAAACCATGACTCATGACTATGTGACTCCCTGTACTGTCCCCATTACCTGTGACCTCCATCAAGGGCACATCCAGGCCAACTCCTAGGAGAGAATGCCCCTCCTGGGGAAGGCTGAAGATGGGTGGAGGTAATCCACTCCCCAAGGTATTTGCCTGAAGGAACGACTATCCACATCTGTGGTTAATGATCTGAAAGAATTCAGTGGAGACCCAATCTATGTGGAGACCCTCCAAATGGATTTGAGCTGTCAGTGCCATCCATAGCTTTTTGCTCAGAATTTCAGCACTAATACATCACCAAGACCAACCAATGAATTGTCTTCCTCCCTACTCTACCCCCCACCACCAGCCTTAGGAGGCTGGCCTGCTAATGAAGTCCCCTCTTAAGCAGGAGGGGGAGGGGCAATCAGAGAAGCAAACCCTGGGCTCTCTGCCCTGGCCTGTGCTACTGCTGGGGGATGGGGGAGAGAGGGGTGCTTCCCTAAAGCCCCTGAGATCTCTGTCTGTATTTTGTGGGCACATAAAACCAGCCTTAAGAATGTGTCCAACTGAAGCTTCCTTCTCCTCTGTCAGTCAATCCCTTCCTATCATGAATGGGTCCTGAGATGATCAGCAAGGCCACAATCAACCCAAAAGCCCAAGCCAGAAGCTGGTTATGTTTCTCATGCGATGGGAAAGAAGTAAGTGATCTGGGGTCCTTTCTTGTCACTCCTTTTAATACAGTACACAAGGCAGCCTTGTGAATAGTGTCAAGGTGGTCAAGGGCTCAGGTGCCAACCAAGACGTCAGTAGTTCAAACCCACCAACCACTCCATGGTAGAGGAAATCAGTTCTTATAAAGATCACAACTTTGGAAAGCCTTTGGGGCAATTCTACTCTGTCTCATGTGTTCATGAGGTAGTTTAGTGAGGTAGTTAGTTATTGTGCCAACCTGGCCGATAAACACATGTGGGATTAATTGAAGGGCAAAGAGATAAATGGCTCGGTGAGCCTCACCTTTCTTGTCTCTTGCTCTTTGATCATCGGACCAGTGTGCAGCTGCCTTGCTTGTTCTGTGCCTCAATTTGCAAGCTACACCATTGGAATTTACATCTCTTGAGCTGGGGACTGTCAGACCCTGTCATCTGGCTGACTGTTGGTGACCTGCCTTGCTGTTTGCTGCCTGTGCCTAGATAGCCTGAATTGCTCTACAGAAGACTACCTGGTGGCCCTCAAGATTTGAAGGTCTGCCAGTGTCTGAACTGTCTCACAGGAGTGAGTTGCACTGAGCCATTTGTACTGCTTTATAATTTAACTGTTTATTTCTTGTGCTATATAACTATGTATCTGTATATATATATATATTTTTATATATATATACAGATTATAATATATATTTATATATATTATATAAATATAATATAATATAATGTTATAATATATTATATATTATAATAATTATAATATATATAATTATTAGCAATCTGGTTTTGTCTCTCTAGAGAACCCTGTCTAACACAGGCAGCAAGTTAATTTTGGAAGCAGACTGCCACATCTTTCTCCCAAGCAATGGTTGGTGGGTTCAAACTGCCCATCTCTCCATTATCAGCCCAGTGTTTAATCACTGTACCACCAGACCTCCCATCATAAAGATTACAGCCTTGGAAACTCTGCAAGGCAGTTCTGCTGTGTCCTGTGTGGTCATTATGAGAACACTAGGAGTCAGAATGGCCTGAATGGCACATAGCAATGATCTATTTACTGTTTGTACCTGACTTTGATCAGGGTTATTGTCCTCTGGCCCGGATTCCTGCAGGTTGCCACATTGCTCCCTACCGACCCCCCTTCCTGTTCATTCTGTTCTTCCGGTGTGTTTTAATACCCATTGTTTCCTGTTAAACCAGTTTTCAGTGTTGATATTGAACACATCTGCTTTTAGTAAATTCTGCAGGGTGTTTCCCTGTCTGCAAACGGAACAAAAAGTCAAATAGATGGGCCTCATAATTGCTACTGGAGTGAGCTCATGAAAATAACATGGCTCCTTTGTTCAGCTGAACACCACCACGGGCCTTCCTTTCCTTTGTCTTTTTCTAGTCTCCTGCAACCCACTGGCAACTCCCTTAGAATGAGAGGATGTTCCTATGTCCAGAGGTCATTAGAGGATGCTCTTGATGATCTACATAAGACAGACCTATGGCCTATCATTAGCCTGTAACCAATTTTCCAAACCACTCTAACGTAAGAAGTTGAAGCATGACCTCGAAATGATCAAATCTTGCCTATGTTTTTCCACCACAAGAGAAAGAATTATCAACACAAAACCTCAACTTAGCATCACACTTTTTTTTTTCAAGGACAGGCCTACCTTCACCTTCAGCCATAATCCACTAGTAAATGGTCAATTGTCCATCATCTGCCTCATCCACAGAGTACGTAAGTCAGTTGCCACGTTGAATAGGTTCCGACTCATGGCAAACCCACTTGTATTGGAGTAGAACAAAGTGCCTCACAGGGTTGTCATTGGCTGGTTTTGCAGAAGTAGGTTGTCGGGTTTGCGAGACATCTCTGGATAAATTGAACATCCTATCTTTTAGTGCATAAGTAGTCTAAAAGCCAGAGATCAAGGTCTCAGTTTTTTTGCAGCCGTAGACACCTGGGGTTCTGAAACTTAGTTATTCCCCACAGTGTCTAGATATAGCCTGCTTGGCCTTCCTTTCTTCACAGCATGGGCATTCTCTTGTATTTTTTTCTGCCTTAGAGATCGTTTGGACTAATGCAATAAAAAATGTCAGCAGTTCAAAACCACCAGCTGCTCTATGGGAGGAAGACAGGGCTTTCTACTCCCATAAAGAAGTACAGTCTTGGAAACTCACTGGGGCAGTTCTACCCAGTCTGTCTGGGTCACCGTGAGACGGAATAGACTCATGACAAGTGAGTTTGGTTTTGATTTTTTTTTGGTCTAGGATAACGCAGAGATAATGTTGGCTGTTATCTGAATAAAAGAGAATTTGAGATGTCTTCTTAAAATATCCACACAACAGGTACCACATGCCTAAAATCTGGCATGAATGAGCATTCCTTGGGTTTGAACTTTGCATTCCCCTGGTGTCCTGCTACGTTATTCTTCCTCCCAACATGAACATTTCCAAAGATATAAAAAAATGCTGAAAGAGTCATACCCCTAGATTGTCTGTGGGCACTCCTAGATTCTACCAGTGAGCTTTGCAGTTATTTGCTTTGTCACATATATAGGCATCAAAGTCCATCAGACTTGAGCCTCAAACATTGCAGCATGCACATCATCACCAATAAGAGTCTAGTTGCTTTTTAAAAAAAAGTATTATTTAAATAAAGTGGAATACACAGATCTCAAATGTCCCAATAAGTAAGGATTTGGGACCCCATTTAAGACACAATTATTGCTCCCTGAAGCACTTCTGGAAGCCACTTAAGCCTGAGCATGAATTGGACTTACCAGCCGGTTCCTTCTTGCTAAGGAGAAACCCACAGTCGGACCAAATATATAAAAGGTGAACGGGCCACCTTGTACTGTTTTGCAACTATCGTAGGAGTTTGATGTTATCATTAATACCACTGTTATATTACAGTGTGGAAAAGAAGGCTCACCGACGCTAAGTAATTTGTTCAAGGTCACATGGTTTGAAATCGATACAGCAGAGACACAGACCTAGCATGTCGGACCACACCCCCATGAACTTAATCAACAGATAGTCAGCATCCCATTAGTATTTACAAAGCCCTTGTGAACTCTCCAACGCGCCCCTAGGCACTAAGTACATTGATAATCAAACCTGGCTCGGTGCATGCCCTAGAAGAACTCACAGTTTAGTGAAGGAGACACGTGGATCCAATGCTCAAATTATACGTAGTAGATGTTATTATCCCAGGTGGAACCATGAAAAAACCGAGATTTCCTTCCAATGAAACTGGTCTGTTCTGAGATGACAGTCCTAACGAGCAGGCCCATCTCGCTCACTGCCATTTAGCTAATGCTGACTCGTAGGGATCGCCTGTGGGTTTCCAGACTATAACTGTTTATGGGACGAGAAAGCCCAGTCTGGCTCCCTCGGAGCTGCTGCTGGTTGCAGACTGCTGACCACACAATCGCAGCCCCACGTGTAACCCCTCCGTCATCAGGGCACCACAACGAGTAGGCCCACAGCACTGAAAAGAGATCCATTTCGAGAGGGGCACATGACATTTTTCCTGGTGGGGAAGATGTTCTAGGCAGTGGTTCTCAACCTTCCTAATTCTGCAGCTCTTTCATACAGTTCCTCATGTGGTGGTGACCCCCCAACCATAACGTTATTTTTGTTGCTACTTCATCACTGTCATTTTGCTACTGTTATGAATCGTTACGTAAATATCTGATATGCAGGGTGCATTTTCATGGTTACAAATTGAACATAATGAAAGCATAGTGATTCATCACAAAAACAATATGTCATTCTATATTGGGAAATATTTATTTCTAATTACAAATAAATGAAATTTTGTCTTGAAGCATGGTGTAGCATGGGTAACAGTCAACATAACAACAGTAAACTACATTGCTACATTTTGCGAAAGAATGTGTGAAAAGTCAACATCAGTGTGAAGGTTGAGATAGCTTCTTTCTCACCAGATCAGAAATTCTCAGGGAAGTCTTTGCAAGAGCACAACAAAGATAATCTTCCACAACAAGTCTACTTCTGTATTTAGACTTGATAACCAACAAGCTGGAAAAACCAAGGTATGTTGTTGGAAATGGAAGAAGGCACAACACAGGCACAGACAGAACAGGAGATGACTGCGAACACTTGATCCAGAGTTTTGTAGCTGGCATTGCAAAGAAATCCGTTCTCTGTTAACAAGTTCAATGAACTCCTCTAGTGCATCTCAGGAACATCTTCAACTATGACTGTGAACGGGCTTCTGGCAAGTGCGAATGGGGTGTCAGGTAGATTTGGAAAGTACGATGACATTTCATCTGCAAGAATGTGCAAGTGTTCTTTCACAGAATTTATCATTGTAATCGTTTTTGTCTGGTTCAATGTCATGTTCCTCAGAGATAACACATAAAAAGGTAGGCAACATGTAAATTTTACTTTCATCCTTTTTTTTTTTTTTGCCAAAGCTGAAGTTTCATTTGGAATCATCAGCTCCTTTCAGACACATTGAGGTATGTTGCATTTGGTCCTTGCAGTGGTAAATTTAACTCATTCAAGATGGCAAAGATGTTAACCAAGTAAGCTGTTTTCTGCAGTTCACTTTTATCGCTAAAAAGTGCTTCAAACTACAGTCTTGCTTTCTGATTAAAAAACATTTTGAGGTCATCACAAAGCTCAAAAACACGTTTGAAAACTTTTCCTCTCGACAACCATTTCACTTCAGTGTGAAATAGCAGAGCATTATTCGGTGCATCCAACTCGTTGCACAGTTGAGAAAACTGTCGACAGTTTAAAGTGTTTGCCTTTACAAAATTTACAGAACTTATGATGCTTTTCATTACTTCTTGTAACTCTTGTGGCAGTGTCTTCATTGCTAATATTTGCCAATGAATTATACAGTGAGTTCCGGTGACTTTGGGTGACTCATTCAGTACCAAACGTTGAAATCCAGAGCAACATCCTACCATCTGTGCAAACCCCACAAACCTTTTTCCAAGAGATCTTATGCTCTTTCAGAAATGAACCAACTGTGTCAAATACATCACACGCAGTAGTTATTGTTTTAAGAGGTTTGCAAAAAAAGAAACTCATCTTTAAAGTCACCATCATTAATATAACTCATGTAAACCAGTAACTAAACAGTTTGTAATGTCTGTAGATTCATCAAGCTGGATGCTGCATATTGGAAGTGGAGTATATTTAATTTCCTAGATTACCTGATCAAGAATATCAGCAAACATGTCACCTATTCTTCTGCGGAAAGGGTGGTTAAATAAGGAAATTGCACTCAATTTCATAACAAATTCATCTCTGAGCATAACTCACACAATGTCTTTGGCCTCTGGCAACAGTATATCCTTAGCAATGGTGTGAGGTTTCATAGCTCTGGTGATTCTGAGTGCCACCAAATATGAAGCTTCAAGGAAGAGCTGCCTCGTTTTGTTTGTGGTACTTGCCACCAGTGTCAAGTCTGGCTTTCTTGAGTCCATCAGCTTTGCTTCTAAAATAGTCGGTATCCTTGTCAGCAAAGCTCAGATGCTTGCTATCAAAATGGTGTTTTAGTTTGTTCGGTTTCATAGATTTGGCTGATAGAACTTCACAACAAATCACACATTGCAGTTTCTCAATTTCTGCTGTCTTTATTGAGGTAAAGCCATACTGTAAAAAATCCTCACTATCTTTTCTTTTCTTAATGTTCTTCTCTACATGATCCATTGTCATGGGATGCTTTGCTAATGAAAATATTATATAACAATAGATTTAATTATATGAAAGATGATACATGGCATAGTTCAGTCAATACAGTTCATTAAAGTTTCCTATGATTTGCCATTCTGTGTTGTTGTTTTTACATACCTGTTACTATCGCAAGGGGGAAGTATTCACATCGACCACAGCTGAATATAAAAAGACTGATCAGCATCCAGATTAAGGTCCCATTATACAGATATTTTAAAAATAGTTGATGATGTTACAGTACATGAATTTATATTTACCCAGTAATTATAATTCATGAAGTGTCATTTTACCTCCAATACTGCTGCTTTCAACACAGCAGCTACTTTCTACACAGTAACTGCTCTCTACACATGTGTGACTGGCCCCCATAAGTACATTATGGCACCAGCCCTGTCACATATACCTGTATTTCTACAGGGTGTATGTGATGGGGTTGGCGCGATGATGTCATCATGCCAGGTACTCGTCTGTGGGCGTATCTGCATGTGGGTGGACCTGCCTGGAGACAGATAGAGGAGACAGATAGAGGAGTGGTGTCTCAGTCCCAAGGTCATCAGAAATATGTGTTTTCTGATGGTCTGAGTCACCCCTGTGAAAGGGTCATTGAACCCACCACAGGTGTCGCGACCTACAAGTTAAGAATCTCTGTTCTAAGGTATCATAAAGGTAAAAAGAAAAAGACAACTGAATGCATTAGCAAAATCTCTACATTGATATGGAAAGAAAAACAATGGCAAATTCAATGGAGCCCAGGAAACCGTTCAGACAGCCTTAGGCTTGCCCATCTTGCCTGGGCTAAAGATGAAATTGTATTTCAGGTGCTGTTTGGTGCCTTTGGTGCAGTTCCCACTCTGGGGACCCTGTGGACAGCAGGAAAACGCTGCTAAGCCTGCCCCACCCTCACAATTACTGTTATGTTAAACACTGCTGCGCCCACTGTGTAAATCCATCTCCCTGAGGATCTGACGATTTTGCTGCCCCAGTACTTTACTAAGAAGAAGAAGAAATCAGTCATTTTTGAACCTTCTAATTACCCAGGTAAACTTGGGTTGCGTGGGTGGCCATTAGCAAACATGTCCAAGGTACAGGAGACAAAGTTCCCCAATGTCCTTTCTAAGAAGCATTCTAGCTGTACTTCCTCTGAGACAGATTTGTTGATCCTTTTGGCAGTCTGTGGAATATTCCATATTCTTCATCAACACCAAAACTGAAACACATTAATTATTGTCTTGTCTTCCTTATTCATTGGCTAGCTTTCCCCGGCATACAAAGCCATTGAAAATACTATGGCTTGGACCAGGCCCACTTTAGTTCCCAAAGTGACATTTTTGCTTTTTAGCATTTTTAAATGATCTATTGCAATGGATTTTCCCAATGCAATTTGTCTTGACTGCAGCTTTCATGAGCATTGATTATAAATCTAACATGAGGCTGTGCCAAAGCTTCAATTTGTAAAATAAATAAATAAAACCCTACAGTATCTGTGAAGCACAATCAAGTGAATCACCATAAAATGGGCCTCCATACTTAGCTTCCCAAACTCCGAACTCACTGCCAGCCAATCTGTCGCCTCCTATAGGACAGTGTAGAACTGCCCCTGTGAGTTTCCAAGACTAATTCTACGGAGTAGAAAGCCCTGTCTTTCTCCTGAGGAGAAGCTACTAACTTTCAAACTACTAACCTTATAGTTAGCAGCCCAACACATACCGACTGCCAACAGGGCTTATAGAAACAAACATTCTTTAAATGTAAATTGTCTTAGAGGTTTTAGTGCCAATTCTCATCTGAGGGGATACTTGGAATGAAGTGAGCTTTTGTTTGACTGGCAGTTACAGAATCTCCTGTCAACTTGAGTGAAGGGGGTGGAGTTTAGCCTGTTAATCAGGTCATAGTCAATGAGGCCTTTGTGTGAGTGTGGCCTTCTCCTGTGGAGCCTGCCCATGGCTCCACAGAAGAAAAATCGGATGATCTGTGCCTGGAATCCCCTAGGGTACAGTTCTACTCTGCTCTGCTGGGTCATTAGGAGTCAGAATCCACACCATGGCACACAGTTACAGCCGGGTTCCTTGAGGTAACCCTTGCAGCTGGTAAGTGTGTCTTACTGCATTGTCTGGTGAATGTTGCATAATAGCTGATCATAATAGTTAGCATTGATTACTCACATTCTAAGGACAGGCACTATGCTGCTGGATGCCACTGAGTCGATTCTAATTCTTGTGATATCATGTGACACAGTAGAACTGCCCTGTCCGTTATTCTAGGTTGTCATCTTTACAGAGCAATGGGTCTGTCTTCCTTGTAGTTGCTGGCTAGGAGCCAACCACCATAGCAGTGTTTAATGTGTGTGTCACTATGGTTCCTGCCTGGCATCGTGTTAGGCCCTTTGTGTGCATTCTCTCATTCAAGTTCACTGGGGACTCTATGGCCTAGGTACACACTTGCTAAGGCACACATAGTCAGCCTGGTGGGAGGAACACAACACATCCAGCTCCATCTGATTCCAAATCTGAGGTTCTTGGGAACTGGGTTCTCCCACACCAGCTAGTGTGACAATCTGCTTGATAATCAGCAAGACTATACCAAGCCATTGCTTTATGAAAGACACCAGGGAGGAGACAGATATAAATGAGGTGAGGATATAGATATAAATATAAATTTCCTGCCATGTGATGCATCTAGTAAGAGAATCCCTGTTTGTGGTATTGGGTGAGCATTTGACTGCTAACCATAAAGTCAGAGGTTCAAACCCACCAGTCACTCAGTGGGATCAAAATGAGGCTATCTGTTCCTATAAAGATTCATAGTCTCAGAAACCCTATACAGGGCCACTAAGGGTCAGAAATGACAGGATGGCATTGGGTTTGATTTTTTGGATTAAAAAGAGACCAAATACACAGTTAAATTTTAATTTCAAATTAACACCCAATTTCAGTATATATTTCTCATGCAATATCTGGGATAGAACTTAAAAATAAAAGTTAAAAATATATTTACTGTACTTAAAATATGGTTGCTCATTATTTATCTGAAATTAAATTATCTAGTTTTCCTGTATTTAATCTGGTGACTCTTACATATAGAAGTCTTATGATGGACATTTGGGTATAAACACTGAAGAGAGAGCTCTAGGAACAATTAATAGTAAAGTATGCGACATGGCCAACAGGTGGGATGCTGAGGCAGCTCAGAAGAACGAGAGATCACACCCACTTGTGTAGGTAGGAAGAGTTAAGAGGTAGTCATCAGCTTGACCTTAAAAGGTGAACGGAATTTGCCAGCCAGTGAAAGAGAGGAAGATCCTCACGGAGGGGGTGGACGTAATGACTGTACACAGGCTTGGCAGCAATGGTGAGGATGGCGGGCACTGGGCAGTGTTTCCGTCTGTCGTACAAAGCGTCCCTAGGAGTCAGAATCAACCAACAACAACACACAGTAAGGAGCAGAGAGAGGGCATTCCGGATCAAGGAACTAGAAGGATCACGGATGTGAAGATCTGGAAATGAGAAGCTATAGCTCAATTTGGCTAGTGACAGTAAATGGATACCACAATTAGAAAATAATTACACAAAGAACAAGGAGTACAAGGAAGAATATGATCTATAATTGAATGTGATGATAATTATACAACTCTCCTTGATATAACTCAATTATTGAATTGTATGACTGGTAGATAAAGTGTTAATAAAACTGTTTCAAAAAAAAGTAAATGGAACTGCTTTAGACTCAAGGTCAGACTCTCTCCAGAGACCAGGCCTATTACTTTCTATCCACTAGGGAAGAGGGAGGCTCATGCCAGGTAGACACCAGCAACAATGGTTGGTTGGTAACGGATAGTCCAGGGACTAGTGTGTCAAGCTGAGGCCTGTGGGTTTAATTAAAAATAATGTGGCATGACAAAAGTTATAACCTTCAGGAGCCACTACTTGCCCGAGCCATAGGGAAGAGAGGTTTCCAGAAACCCTCCAGAGGGAGCCTGAAGAGAGCAGCAGAGGACACAAAGGTGGTCAGTTGGTTAGACACTGTCCGAAGAGCCTCAGGCCCATCCCTGGGATGGACATTCCCAGTGCCTGTGACAGCGTCAAGCAGGCCTTTCGCATTTTATTAGCCAGAGGCACCTGTGGCTTCAGCTAGCCATTAAGATTTGAAGTACCTCACCTATTTTGCATTTGCTTCCTCTGTTGTTTGTTTTTGCATTTGTTTCTAAAAAAATAATAATAAAACTCAGGAGTGCATCCTTTTTATAAGTCAGAGAAAGGGAAAACATCATGTAAGAGGCTCACCCAAGAATGTGCCGACACCTGAAAACAATTTCCTGATGAGTAGCTGGGTCACAGGCATTCTAACCTTATCTTGCCTAAAAAAAATGTGCCTGCTCAGCCAGTTGTTTTACAGGGAGCAGGGCAGGCTGGAATGAGCGGGGAGAGGCAGGCCGGGGAAAGTGGTCAAACATGAGTCGTCTGTTTCTTGCCAGTGACTCATCTGAAAGCATCTGCCCTCCAGGGGCTGCAGGCTCACGTGACCCTGTAGCCTGATGAGCAAACTCACTCACGACCCAGGCAACTACCTTTCCAGTTGTGGAGTGTGGGGGCGTTCTCTTAAGGTTCACTCCTAAGATCTCACTATTGAAGAGCTGCACTCTGGGGGTGGTAGATAGCCCCTCCGGAAAGAGGCCCCTTGCAGGTAGGGGCGTGAGGACAACCTTTCCTGGCCAAGAAAGAACAGCAATTGCCACAACACCGCTGTCATGTGTCAGTAGCTGCTGTAGGTCCTTGGAAAAGTGGGCACACATTCCTTCTAGAACTCTGCTGCCAAACTTCATTGGTTGTTTCGTTTTCGTCCTAATGGCCTTGAATGCCGTTCGAAGGTGCCTATTTGGCAGAACAAATCCATGAGAATAGAAATCAGAATGATGATGACTCCAGGTTGGAGGGGAGTTTGATTAACAGAGGACAAAGTTGATAGAAACCTCTTATCTGAGTGGAGTCTGTATCGCCTTGAAGTATTGGCTTCAGAGCCTAGACCTTTGTTACAACTCAGCAAACTCTATACTTAAGATCTGTGAATGTTCTTGCATCCAATGCTACCTCAATTAAAAATATATATGTAGAGGGAGAGTGGGTTGGAAAGAGGGAACCGATTACAAGGATCTATATGTGACCTCCTCCCTGGGGGGTGGACAACAGAAAAGTGGGTGAAGGGAGACGTCGGACAGGGCAAGATATGACAAAATACCAATTTATAAATTACCAAGGGCTCATGAGGGAGGGGGAGGGGGAAAGGAGATGAAAAAATGAGGACCTGATGCCGGGGGCTTAAGTGGAGAGCAAATGTTTTGAGAATGATGAGGGCAATGAATGTACAAATGTGCTTTACCCAATTGATGTATGTATGGATTGTGATAAGAGTCGTATGAGCCCCTAATAAAACGATTAAATATATATATATATGTATATATATGCCCTCCTTGGGAACTATCTTCTGAACGAAATCTAAGCTGGCACTGTGGGGCCCAAAAGGGAATTTGGCAAATGCTACACCCCTAGAAAGCCAGTAGAGTCCCTGGGTGGTACAAACGGTGGACGCACTTGACTGCTATCTGAAAGATCGGTGGTTTAAGTCCACCTGGAGGCAGGTACCTTGGAAGAGAAGCCTGGCAATCTGTTTCTGAGCAATCATCACTGAAAACCTGATGGAGCACAGCTCTACCCTGACAGGCATGGGTCTGCTATGAAAATCACTTTGACGGTAACTGGTTACAAAGCCATTTGGTGGGGACCATCCAGTTCCCCAAGTCTGACATTTGGAGTTTTATAACTATGCATTTTCTTTTCATTTGTATTTTTTATACAGGCGACTGGTCTGTAAGTACATGATATAACAGTAGCTACGTCTCCAATGGGATTAAGTAGATCTTTAAGAGTAATAGATATTGCCAGTTGCCTTGATTATCTCAGCCTCATATTTTGCTTTATTCACAGAATCCCAATTTTTCTCAGGAATCCATATTCCCAGTTAAAAATGCTCATCTCCCCAGACTTCTTGCAGTCATGACTCAGTTCTGACCAATGAGGTGTAAGCAAAAGTCTACTGCATGTAGGGACAATTCTTCTTTTCCTAGGAGCCCTGGTGGCACCACCTCATCAGCATTGGACTAATAACAGCAAAGTCAGTGATGACTCAGCCTTTACTGGAAAAATGATGTTTCCTCTCTCAAATCTTTAGCCCCAAGCCTATCTTCTGCCTGAAAAGCAGATTAGATGGTTGGATGAGGTTCAGCCCTTTTGGGTTATGAAAATGCTCTTAATCACACACACACACACACACACACACACACACACACACACACACACACACATGCCACACATCATAGTGAACCAATAGCACAGAGTAGAATTGCCCCTGTGAGTTTCTGAGACTCTAACTCTTTACCGAAAAGAGCAAGTCTCATCTTTCTCCCTCAGAGCACCTGCTGGTTTAGGACTGCCTACCCTGTGGTTAGGTTTTATTAAACAGGGAAAAACAAAGCTTGTTTCTCTCAACAGTAGTCTATATGTAGAATTTCCTCCCCAAATCTCTCTATGATTCCATGTTTGGATTAGCCACTGCAATCCAATTTCTAAAATATCTCAAAACAAATTTACCACCACTGAATTGATTTTGACTCCAAGCACCCCTGTAGGACAGTGAAGCACTGTTCCTGTGGGTTTCTGCGACTGCAGCGACTCATGGGACTAGAAAGTCTCTTCTTGCACTGTGGACACTGTAGTTAGCAGCCCAGCGTGAAATCCACTATGATACCAGGCCTCCTCTCAATGATATCTAGACAACTGCAATTCTAGTACTTTGAATTATAAAATGTGCGCCTTAAAAATTAGAAGGAAGAAGCCATGAATATGAGACACCAGTGACCAATGTCAAGGCATTGACTAAATGTGATAGTTCAGGTTTATTGTGCCAATCTGGCTGATGAACACATGTGAGATTAATTGAAGGGCAGAGTGATAAATGGCTTGGAGTGCCTAGCCTATCTGGTGTCTTGCTCTCTGATGGTCACAACAGTGTGTGGCTGCCTTAGCTAGTTCTCTGCCTTAGTATCCCTTATGGACTGAATTGTGTCTCCCTCAAAATGTATGGTGAGAGGGACCAGACTTCAACCTGGTGCTCCAAGACATGAATGCAACACACCAACTTGAAGCAGGGAACCAAAAGAGAGGTCTGAGGGGCCGGCCCCAATCCCAACTATGTGGACAGTCCCCCCTCCCTCCAGAAGCATTCACTTCAGGAGACAGCACTTAAGCTGAAGCTCAGGGAGATGAATGTGTCTGATCAGAGCACACAGGAGCAAATGAAGAGGGAGGGAGAGAGAGTGGAGCACATCCTGGCCCACCAAGCCCCGAGAACGATATTCCCGCTCACAGTAGCCAAGGCACAGAGAGGACCATAGGGCCAGGCCCCCACTACGATACACGACATCCCTCACTGACCCATATTGCTACAGGTGACAACACTAGAGACACAGTACAGGAATTGCACACACTCTGACCCCACCACACCGAGGCGAAATGCTAAGTGTGCACAGAACAGCAAGGGGAACAGATCAACGAAGTTCCTGGGAAATACCAAAAATGGCCTTTGGGGCCAGGGTGTTGCACCCCATCTGACTCGACCGGGAAACACTCCTAAAAGTCAACAAACAGACCTTGAACTATTTAAAGGCTTTTCTTTTTGTTATTGTTTTGTTTTGCTCTGTCTTGTTTTTGTGCACATCTTTATCTCTGCATGTCTATCTAGATAAGATAGGCTGGATAAAAAATCTGGAGGACAAAACAATGTGACCGAAAGTTCAGGAGGGTGGGGTACAAGGGGGGAGGTGAGGGAAAGGAAGTGGGTGTTAATAAACCCAGGGACAAGGGGACAACAAGTGATCCAAAATTGATGGTGAGGAGGGTGTAGGAGGCCTGGTAGGGCTCGATCAAGGGCAATGTAACCGAGAGGAATTACTGAAACCCAAATGAATGCTGAACATGATCGTGGGACAAGAGGAAAGTAAAAGAAATAGAGGAAAGAACTAGGAGGCAAAAGGCATATATAAAGGCATGTACATATGTAAATATATTTATATATGATGATGGAGAAATAGATCTATGTGCATATATTTATAGGTTTAGTATTAAGGTTAAGGTAGCAGATGGACATTGGGCCTCCACTCAAGTACTCCCTCAACACAAGAACACTTTGTTCTATTAAACTGGCATTCCATGATGCTCACCTTCCCGACAGGATTGCTGAAAACAAAATATGTGCATAAGCAAATGTGGTGAAGAAAGGTGATGGTGCACAGCTATCAAAGGTTATAACATCTGGGGTCTTGGAGGCTTCAAGATAAGCAAGAGGCCATCGAGCTGAGAACCAACAAAGCTCACATGGAAGAAGCACACCAGCCTGTGTGATCATGAGGTGTCGAAGGGATCAGGGATCAGGCATCAAAGAACAGAAAAATCATATCAATGTGAATGCGGGGGAGTGCAAGTGGAGACCCAAAGTCCATCTGTAGGCAACTGGACATCCCCTTACAGAAGGGTCATGGGGAGGAGATGAGCCAGTCAGGGTACATTGTAGCACCAATGACACATACCACTTTCCTCTAGTTCTTTAATGCTTCCTCCCCACCACTGTCATGGCCCCAATTCTGCCTTACAATCCGGCTAGACCAGAGCATGTACACTGGTACAGATGAGAGGGAACCCAGGACAAATAAACCCCTCAGGACCAATATTGAGAGTAGCCATACCAGGAGGGTAAGGGCACAGTGTGGGGAGACAGAGGAACTGATCACAATGATCTACCTATAAGTCCCTCCCCAGAGGATGGACAACAGGCACTATATAAGTTCAATACTACCCCGATTCAAATTCCAGCAATGTTCTTCAAAGAGTTGGAAAAACAGATTACCAACTTCATATGGAGAGGGAAGAAACCGAGAATTATCAGAGAACTCCTCAAAAAGAAGGACATAGTTGGAAGGCTTGCTTTACCCTACTTTAGCACCTACTACACAGCCACAGTGGTCAAAACAGCATGGTACTGGTATAATGATAGATATTCAGGCCAATGGAAAAGGATTGAAAACCCAAAAATAAAATCATAAGCATACAGACAACTGATCTTTGATAAGGGCCCAAAAAATATCAAATGAGAAGCAAATGCCCTCTTCAATTCATGGTTCTGGAAAAAGGGATACGTAGTTGCAGAAAAATGAAGCAAGATCCTTACCTCACTCCATACACAAGAATAAACTCACGGTGGATCACAGACCTTGAGGTAAAACCCCAAACTATCAGGGCCATTAATGAGGGAATTGGGACAAACCTGAGAACCTTGGCACTAGGATTACATAGGCTATCAGAAATCGGGAAGGACACCAACACAGAGGAGGCACAAATTGATCAGTGGGATATACTAAAGATAAAACACTTATATACATCTAAAGAATTTGCCAAGAGAGTAATAAGAGAGACCACAGAATGAGAAAACACCATTAGCAATGATATATCAGACAAAAGCTTTATTACTAAAATCTACAATACTCTGCTAACCTACAACAAGAAAAAAACTAATTTTCCACTCAGGAGGTGGGCAAAGGACCTGAGCAGGAATTTCTCAAGGGCAGAAATCCAAATGGCCAATAAATATATAAGAAAATGTTCCAGATCTCTAGCCATAAGAGAAATGCAAATTAAAACAACTATGAGATACCACCTAACACCCTCACAGATAGTCCAATTCAAGAAATCAGAAAGTAACAAGTGTTGGAGGGGATGTGGAGAGATAGAAACTCTTGTCCACTGCTGGTGGACCTGTAGCTATGTACAGCCATTATGGAAATCGATTTGGTGATATCTAAAACAGTTAGAAATTGAGCTACCATATGATCCAGCAATCCCCCTACTGGGCATATACCCAGAAGAGACAAAAAAACAAACAACTGCCAGACACCTGTGCCCCACTGTTCATCGTGGCACAGTTCACAATTGCAAGGAGTTGGAAACAGCCCAAATTTCCATCAACAGACGAATGAATTAAAAAACTCTGGTACATGCATACAATGGAGTATTACGCATGCCTAAAAAGCAGTGATGAACGCATGAAGCACATCGCCGCATGGGAAGGACTGGAGGAAATTATGCTAAGTGAAGTAAGCCAAGCACAAAAGGACAAGTACATCATGAGTCCGCTGAAGTAAGCTCAAAAAATTCAAAAGGGGCAGGGGGAAGAAGCTACTGTATACATACGTCCCTGGGGTGAGGTCCAGGTAATATGGCAGGGGCCAGACTAAACTCAGGGATACATATGGGGTACATATGGTAGCCCACTAAAAAGGGGGGTGGGCAGGGGAAGACATGGGTAGCCGGGGGAACAGGGCACTAACCCACACAGGGGGAGGGTGTTGATTGTGTCTCCACAGGGAAAGAGGGACCAGTTTTCAACCCGGAGCTCCAAGACAAGAACACAACACCACTAACATGAAGCAGCCTCTGGGGGCATGCAGCAGAGCAGCAGGGGGACAGAGCAATGAAGTCCCCAGGGATAGATGTGGGGCCACCCCATCAGACTCGACTGGAAAGCACTTGTGAAGGAAAACAAATAGATCCTTAACTATTTATACAGTTTTTTGTTGTTGTTGTTGTTGTAGTTATTGTTTTACTTTCTATTGTTGTTCCTTGTACTCAGTCTTGTGATGGTACAAAGCATGTCTACCTGGAAGGGATAGGCAGGATAAGCAAGCCAGAAAAGAGAACAATGGGATGACAGTTCCGGGGGGACATGGGAGAAGGGGGTGGGCTGGAAAAAGGAAGTAGGTGTTAACAAACCCAGGGACAAGGGAACAACAAGTGATCCCAAATCAGTGACAAGGTGGGCATAAGAGGTCTAGCAGCACTGGATCAAGGGCAATGTAACCGAAAGGAATTCCTAAAACCCAAATGAAAGCTGAACATGATAGTGGGACAAGAAGAAAGTACAAAGAAATAGAAGAACTAGGAGGCAAAGGGTAGTCATTTAATTGATTTAAATACAGGCATATACAGATGTAAATATATTTATATACGACGAGGGGGGAATAGATCTATGTACATATATTTATAGGTTTAGTATTAAGAAAACAGATGGACAGTGGGCTCCTGCTCAAGTACTTCCTCAACACAAGAACACTTTGTTCTAACAATTCAGCAGTCTGAGATGCTCACCTTCCTGGCACAACCGCTGAAGACAATCGGTGCACAAGCAAATGTAGTGAAGAAAGCTGATGGTCTCCAGCTACCAAAAGATATAGCATCTGAAGTCTTAAAGGCCTGAAGATAAACAAGCAGCCATCTAGCTGAGAAACAACAAAACCCACATAGAAGAAGCACACCAGCTTGTCCCAACTCGATCGCTGAGGACAAAGTGGGTGCATAAGCATAAGTGGTGAAGAAAGCTGATGGTGCCCAGCTATCAAGAGATATAGCATCTGGGGTCTTAAAGGCTTGAAGATAAATAGGCAGCCATCTAGCTAAGAAACAACAAAGCCCACAGAGAAGAAGCACACCAGCTTACCCTGACACGATAGCTGAAGACAAAGCAGGTGCATAAGCAAATGCAGTGAAGAAAGCTGATGGTGCCCGGCTTTCAAAGTATATAGAATCTGGGGTCCTTTAGGCTGGAAGATAAACAAGGGGCCATCTAACTGAGAAACAACAAAGCCCACATGGAAGAAGCACACCAGCCTGTGAGATCACAAGGCGTCGAAGGGATCAGGTATCAAGCATCAAAGACCAAAAAAGAACATAGCATTGTAAATGATGGGGAGTGCGAAGTGGAGACCCAGAGCCATCTGTGGGAAATTGGACATTCCTTTGCAGAAGGGCTGCCGGGAGGAGATGAACCAGTCAGGGTGCAGTGTAGCAATGATGAAATATACAATTTTCCTCTAGTTCTAGAATGCTTCCTCCCCCCCACTATCATGATCCCAATTCTACCTTACATATCCGGCTGGACCAGAGGATGTACACTGGCACAGATAAGGAACTGGAAATACAGGGAATTCAGGACAGATGAACCCCTCAGGACCAGTGGTGAGAGTGGCAATACCGGGAGGGTGGAGGGAGGAGAGGGAGAAAGGGGGAACAGATTACAAGGTGTACACACAACCTCCTTCTTGGGGGATGGACAGCGGAGAAGTGGGTGAAGGGAGACGTCGGATGGAGTAAGTATGACAAAATAATAATAGTTTATAAATTATCAAGGGTTCATGGGGGCGGGGGGAGCAGGGAGGGAGGGAAAAAAATGAGCTGATACCAAGGGCTCAAGTAGAAAGCAAATGTTATGAGAATGATGATGGCAACATATGTACAAATGTGCTTGACACAATTGATGTATGTATGGATTGTGATGAGTTGTATGAGCCCCTAATAAAAAAGAAAAAAAGAACATAAAAATAAAATCTGCCGGAAATGAAAGAAAAAAAAGAAAAGTGGGTGAAGGGAGACATCCGCTCAGTGTAAGACGTGAGAAAATAATAATTTATAAATTATCAAGGGTTCATGAGGATGGGAGGTGAGGGAGAGAGGGGAAAAAAATAAGAAGCTGATACCAAGAGCTCAAGTAGAAAGAAAATGTTTTGAAAATGATGATGGAAACCAATGTACAAATGTGCTTGGCACAATGGATGGATATATAGATGTGATAAGAGTTGTACAAACCCCCAATAAGATGTTTTTTTTATATATATGCTGAAATTATAGCTCCTGGTATTTTAGGCTTGGTGTGGAAATAGTCTTTATTCCACAACCCTGGGGCTAGAAAACAGAGATGTTTGTGGAGGTCAGAAACCCACCCACCTCCACCACATCACTCCTACTCCGAGTGACCCTACAAAGCAGAACAGAGCGGCGCCGTGGTGTTGCCAAGGGTGTAAGCCTTGACTGGAGCAGACTGCCTTTTCTTCCCTCATGTTGCTCTCTGCGCTTGAAACACGGCTCCACCAGGGATCCTCAGATGGGGATCCTGATGGAGATAAAATCAAGGGACCAGTATGGCTGTGCGCCTCCTGACCATGGCCTTTTCCAGCTGACAGAAGCCCCTCTGCCTTCTCAGCAGCAATCACATCGGTCCAGCCTCTGCTTCTGTGGTCACCACCACTCCTTTTCTGAACTCTGACCTGGCTGTCCCTCTCTCCCTTATAAGCACCTAGGGAATTCCTTTGGGCCCACCTGGCGAGGACAGGCTAATCTCCCAGTCACAACATCCTTTATCACAGCTGCAAAATCCTTTTATCTCGGTGGGTCACATTCTCTGTCTGTAACACACGGTCACAGGTTCCAGGAATTAGGACAGGTCCAGGTCAGGGAATTATCTTTGGGGGAGGTCCATTCATTATTCTGCCTACCAAACCACCTGTCTATAGACAGGAAGCCAACTGCCAGGGGAATGACCCTACCTGGGTTCACGCAGCTGTCAGGGTTGAGGAGAGGCACAGGTCCAAGGTCAGCACTGTTTCCTCTGTGGCTTTGCTCTCTGTAAACACTTGTCCCACAGCCGGCCAGGGGGAGGGGCGTGCTGAGCTCTCCCAGGCCCAGGCTTCTGCTAACCAACAGTTCTTAGCTTTCCTTCCCAGCATCCCTGGGGGACTTGCGAGGCTCAAGTATAGTGACCTCAAATCCCCTAGAGCTGAATCTTCAAAGTGTTGACCGAGACGTAGCTGAGGATTCACCAAAACTCATGGGGACCTTTCCCTCCTGTTCCTCAGCCACCACCCTGTGTATCTGGCTTCTCCTGGGGCTGAGTTTCCAATCTCAGGACACTTCACCCTGGATGGTCTCCCTCCCCACCTCCCCTGCTGCTAGGGCAGTTACTTCCTGTCAGAGTGGATTTTGACTCAGGGCACCGCCATGTGCTCAGAGCAGAACCAACCATAAGGTTTGCAAGGCTGTGGGCTTTGGGGAAGCCCATGACCAGGTCAGCTTTCTGAGGAGGCTCTGGCTGGGCTGGAACTGCTAGCCTTTAGGACAAGGTTCCTAGAACAGTGGCATCAGCCTCCCTTGGGAACTTGAAGGACATGTAAGTTGTCAACAAACCCCCCTCCCATATTTACTCAATCAGGAACTTTGAGGCTGAGGCCAAGAGGCCTGTTTTAACAAGCCCTCTGAAATGGTCCAAGGAGCCCTGGTGGCAGGATGATTAAAGTCCTCAATTGCTAATCCAAAGAGTGACTCAATTCCATGGGAGAGAGATGTGTTAGCCTCTTAAAGATCTGCTTCCATACGGATTTACCGCTTGGAAACACCATGGGGCAGATCCACTCTATCCAATAAGTTTGCTACGAGTTGGCCATCAACAAGACAGCGGCAGGTTTGAGTTTTCTACGTGATTTTTCTGATGCTGAAACTTCAAGTTTTATAATCATTGGTATAGATGGTTCTAAGATCTCTATCCATTCTGGAATTCTATAATGTCCTTTAAAAATACACATTTGTCACACTTATCTAAAGCCCATGAATGGAATCATTCCTTCATCCATGTTGTTATACAAATATTTATTAATCTCTCTACACTGCTACCTTGGGAAAAAGGAAAATAAGACCTAGACTACGGCCTTAACTTGTTTACAATTCATCTCAACAGCCTTCATTAATAACTTTGAAAGTATATTATTTGTGATTTTTCTACAGTGTTCCATCGGTTACCTGAGTTATGCAATATGGAAAACAATGTCCTTAAGAAAAGTTATTCCTGTGATTAAACTGTTGAATTGTGTGATATGTGAATTGTATGTCAATGAACCTATAAGTAAAAGAAAGAAAAGGTATTTCTTTGTGGCCACCTTGAGTCTCACTGCATATCCAGGAAAGAATTAATAATAACTATGTCAGGAGCACAACTGGGCCCACCAAACTCAGAGGACGATGGCCCAGCTGGGGGGAGGGGGGTTGGGGGGGTGGCCCAGTGTACAGAGAGGACCGTGTGGCTGCCCCCACAGCGAGATGCGGCATCCTTCACTGACCCATGGCCCTGCATAGGACAGCACCAGAGAGACAGTGTGGGATGGGCGATTGAGCTGACCCCACCACACTGAGGCAAAACACTGGGGGCGTGCAATAGAGCAGCAGGGAAGCAGAGCAAGGAGGTCCCGAGGGAAGACAAACGATGGACTCTGGGGCCAGGACGTGGCACCCCATTAGACTCGTCCAGAAAACGCTCCTAAAGGTCAACAAACAGACCTTGATCTACTAACAGGTCTTTTTTTTCTTCCTCTTTTCGTTTTCTTTTTTTTCCAGCCTATCTGTTTGGGTTTTTTCTCCGTTTTTCTCTTCTTTTAAATTTTGTATGTCAGTGGATTTTTTGTTTGTGGGCTTGTCAGTGCTGCAGCCGTCGTCACCAGGTTCTTATGAGCCGCTTTGGCGCTGTGCTGTCAAAGCCAACCCCAATTTAATTCACACATTGTTATGTCTGGACACCCACCTAGATAAGAGAGGTTGGACAAAAAAA
>NW_022107432.1:18672205-18691530 GCF_000313985.2 Echinops telfairi | reverse complement strand
TCCGGGAACCCAAGAGGAAAGCAAATTTTGGGAATAATGAGGGCAACAAATGTATAGGTGTGCTTTACACAATTGATCTATGTATTGTGATGAATGTATGAGCCCCAATAAATTGCTTAAAAAATAAATAAAAATACAAGCTAAAAAATAAAAGATAAGAAATAAAAATTAAAAAATAACTATGTCATTCATAATTTACTATAAAGATTGACAAACGGAATCCAGGTCAGATAAAACCCTCAGGAACAGAAATGGGAGTAGTGATACCAGGAGGGTAGGGAGAAAGTGGAGAGAGGAGGTGGGCGAAAGAGGAACTGATCGAAAAGATCAACACATAACCACACATGCTCAACCACACAGGCTCCCCCCTCAAGGGGGACAAACAACAGAAACCATGGGGGAAGGAAGGCAGCAGTTGGTGTGGGATATGAAAATAATGATAATTTATAATTCATCAAGGGGCCACGAGGGAGGGAGGGACGAGAAAAAAGAAAAGCTGTAGAAAGTAAATGTTTAGAAATTAGTGATGGCAACATATGTACAAATATGCTTGATACAGTTGATGTATGGATTGTTATAAGTGCTGTAAAAGCCCCCAAGAAAATGATCTTTTAAAAAAAAGATTGACAACATTAAATGTGATGACACATAGGAAATGAACTAGTATGTGATAGGTGTCCACTAATGATCAGTTGGCTCTCAATTTTGATCTGGCCAGTAGTTAAATATTGTTGATTAGTTTTGAATCAGCTTTAAAAGGTATGCGGCCAATGTGTAAACTGAAAGGAAAATCACCAGCGCTCTCATTGTATGTGGAAACCCAGTTCCTCTAGTGCAGTGGTTCTCAACCTTCCTCATGCCCCCACCCTTTCATCCAGTTCCTGATGTCGTGGTGACCCCCAACCATACAATTATTTTCATTGCTGCTTTGTAACTGTAATTTTGCTACTGTTATGAATCGGGTGAGCCCTGTGAAAGGGTTGTTCAACCCCCAAAGGGGTCGTGGCCCACAGGGTGCGAACCACTGCTCTAGAAGGCTGTAAGAAAGTGTACAACCTTTCACTTCTTTCTTCTAGAATTTAAGGGATAATGACTGTAGGCAGGGGCTTTGTATCTCTGATAAGTCAGCAGTAGAAATGATGAGTGTGATGGAATCTATGACACATCACTCCGATCATGACTCATGTAGACCAGAGGTTGGTTCCCAAATTTATTTGGCCTAATGCCCTCTTTTAAGCAAAAGAAAAATTGCTCAATGCACACCCCTCTTGTCAATGAAGAGATTGTGTAGTACAGTCCATAACCCAGGATAGAATGTAGGCATCTGCTTTTGCATCCCCTGGATCATTCCAGCACTGCCCCCTCAGATGATAGCCCATTTTGGGAAAAAAACAGTTCTCCATTTAGAATGCATGAACAGGTTGGTTAATATCATGTTACATTTTCATTTAAAAACAAGTAGTAAGATTGTTCTATTGGGTGACATAGCTTTGGAAGTGACTACAAAAATTTCCAAATATATTTTCAAGAAATATTTCAGAAACACATGATAGCTTCTCGGGGGACTAATTAAAACTTATTCAGACTGTACAAAGTAATGTGTGTGTGTGTGTGTGTGTGTGTGTGTGTGTGTGTGTTATTGCTCTCACAAAGTCAAAGGCAGGCCTCATACACATACACTGCCATTAGAATGAAATTTAATGATATAAAAGAATATTTGTATTTTCACTCTTAATTCACATCTTCAACAAGTGTTTATTGAGCACCTACTAAATTTTCAGAAACTGTTCAACTTGTTGGAGGCAACAACAGTGAACAATATCATAATGCTTAACCCATTGCAAGTTCTTCCATCAGTGCATTAGCATTTGGCCTTATAGGGTCAATCGTTAAAGAATTGCGTGCATTCCAATATTTTATTAGCCTCTGAGGAAATTAATCCAATGGTTTCCCAATTGTTGAGGTCATATTGCTTGTTGCATGTAAGGAGACCTTAACTATTTGTAATGAGTGAAACAATAGCAATAATAGGATGAAAACCATAATTCATTAAGCACCTACCAGAATGGCTCTAGGTTATTTACACATTTAATCTTTTCTTTACTCATTTAATCTTCCCAGCACCTTAAGAAGTATAGACAAAGATAAGACAAACAAACTCATTTCCATTGAGTCAGTTCTAACTCTTCATGACCCTGACAGAGTAGAACTGCCCCATTTGGGTTTGTAAGGCTATCCATCTTTGTGGGAGCAGAAAGCCTCATCTCTTTCTTCAAGGGAGCAGCTGATGGTTTTGAGATGATTTTGACTTGTAAAACCCTATTCACCATCATAGAACTGTCCCTTGTGGATTTCTGAGACTGCAATTCTTTATAGGAGTCGAAAGCTCGTCTTTCTCCCGTGGACCAGCAAGTTGTTTTGAAGTACTGGCGTTGCCGTTGGCAAGCCAACTCATAACCACTACCACCAGGACTCACAGAAGAGGAATGTAAACTTAATTTTGCTAAGAGGTACAAAATGGCAATTTTGCTAAGAGGTACCTTAAGGACTAAAGTACTAAAGGAGGAAACTCAAGCTGCAATGATGCGAAATAAGGCCCCAGGAATTGATGGAATAACAGTTCAAATACTTCAACAAAGGAATGCAGCCCTGGAAGCACACATTATTCTGTGCCAAGAAGTTCAGAAGACAGCTACTTGACCATCTGACTGGAGGAGATCCATATTTTTGCCTGTTCTTAAAAAATGTGATCCAACTGATTACAGAAATGATTGAACAATATCATACACAAATAAAATTTTACTGAAGATTATTCAAAAACAGTTGCAGTGTTACGTCAACAGGGGAATGCTAGAAATTCAAGCCAAATTCAAAAGAGAACATAGAATGAGGGATATGACTGCTGATGCCAATGGCTCTTGGCTGAAAGCAGAGAATACCTGAAAGATGTTAACTTGTGTTTCATTGATTATTAAAAAAAGCATTCAACTTGGTGAATCATTAAAAACAACAGATACCATTGTAAAGAATGGGATTTCTAGAACTCTTAATCCTATCCAAAGAAATCCAACACCGTTAAATAAAATCATGAATAAGTGAGATTTATACCAGTGTGCAAGGATGGTTCAACGTAAGTAAATTAATCGATATAATCCAACACATTAATTAAGCAAAGATATAACTGTTCATCTCTTCCCATTCAGAGTAGAGAAAAGCAGACTCCAGACTCATCTATTCATTCCAAGGACTAGTGGACTATGTGAGCCCTAGCCTTCACTTTCTAGCCAAACAATTGATAGGCTTTCAAAGGGAACAATAACACCATGAGAAATGTGCTCCTTGAACTATCAACCATTTGAAACCAAAAGGGCAGCATTTCCCAAAAACCAAGTTCAGAAGACAGGGAAGGGCAGAGAAGGAAGAACAAGTGGATATGGGGAAACCAGGGAGGAAGTGGGAAGGGGATTACAATGAACATCACAAAACAATATAAATATAAATTGTTGTATGAGAAACTAATTTACTTTGGAAACTTCCACCCAAAATCACACAAGAAAAGCTTTAAAAAATGAATATATGTATGTGTGTGCATGTGTATGCATGTGTGTATGGGGTTACATGTTGGGTCACACCACCAGTGCTCCATGTGAGAATGAATACACTTTATACTCCTGTAAAGATTTACAGCCTCAGAAACCCACAGGGGCAGTTCCACTCTGTCTTTTGGAAAGCTATGCATAAAAATTGATTCGATGGCTGTAATGTATCTTAAAAAGAAAATGTCTCATTTTTGCTACTGGGAGAAAGTGTCTTTCATATTAGTAATAAATATTACTTAAGATCTTTGATGCATAAATCATTTTTACAGCTGTATTACATTTCATATCTTATAACTTGTCAGTTTGTAAAAGTGTACTGCTCTTATTTACTGTATTACTGAATATATTCTCAAGTATAAGCCAACCTGAATATCAGCCAAGGTACCTAATTTTACCACAAAAAAATGCATTAAAAATGTGCTGAAAACGTGGCTTATACATGAGTATATGAAGTATGTTTTTAAATTTTGTTTTTTCCTTGTTTTATGAGACTTCTAATACAGTGAGTTCTGTACGTATGTTGTATTTGGGTATGTATATGTTTATGAATTTATATGTATGTTTGTGACATCTATGTTTATATGACTGTATGCATCTATGTATGTGTGTATTTGTATATGTGTAGTATTTACAGATCTGTTTGAAGGTATGTGTGTTTGTGTGCTTTGTGTACATTTATGTTTATACAGCCTTGTGTCAGTATGTGCAATATGTCAGTATGTGTTCACATATATGTGTGCATGTGCAATTCTCCATTAATCATAAGGTGCAAGATGCATTTTTGTTTGATGATATGGCTGATCGTGGAGAGTGTTTGCATTTGATCTGATTATTTATGTGTTTCTTTGCATTTTCATGGGCAGCTTTCCAGATTTAAAGGATGCTTGTTTAGACATTTAGGTAAAATGCCAACCACATAAAAGGTCTATAAAGTAAACAATAGCACCCAGCAAGAGCATACTTCTGAGAACAATCAACTCTATGAGCCAAAGTACAGCATTTGCCCAAAAGAAAATTACGGAGGCAGGAAGGGACCAGAAAACCGGGTCAACAGAAATGGGGAACCCAAGGTTTGCTGACACATTTAGGAGATTTCAACCAATTTCACAGAACAATCTCTTTATGAATTGCTGAGTGGGAAACTAATTTGCTCTGCACACTTTCATCTAAAACACAAGAAAAAAATTTAATGGAAAACATCCAATAATAGTAATTTTGGACAAATCCATGACAAAGACCTTTCTAACATTTAAAAAGAAAATACACCACCTTTAGTGACTTGGATGCCTGTCCCAAGTCATGGTATTTTCAGTCATCTCACATGCATGAGAAAGTTGGACAATAAATAAGAAAGGCAGAAGAAATATTGATACATTTAAATTATAGTGAAGACTATAGTGAAGACTATTGAATAGATAATGGACAACTGGGAAAAAAAACCAAACTAATTTGTCTTGGGAAAAGCATAATCCAGAATGCTTCTTAGAAACAAGCACGGTGAAATTTTGTCTCATGTTCTTTGAATATGTTTTCAGGAGGGACCAGCCCCCGAAGAAGGGCATCCTGCTTGGTAAAAGAGAGGGTCCATAAAAAAAGAACACCCATCAAGAAGATTGACACAGTGGCTGCATCAATAAGCCCAAAGATAGCACTGATTGTGAGGATGGTACCAGCCGGGCAGTGTTTCTTTCTGTTGAACAGAGTCACATCAGTTGGGACTGAGTCAACAGCAACAACAGTGTCCATTGGATTTAGCAACAGAACAATCTTTAATGCCCTGTCCAGAAGGCCTTACAGAGAAGTGATATGAAATGAGGTTAAGTCATAATGGAGACCAAACTGCATGGAAGATGAGGAATAATTTGCAGACAAGATGTTCTATGCCATTGATTTATTCTTGATAAGTGCCCCCACCACCCCACCACCGTTCCCTTTATTTTCTTTATCTTGCTTATACCCTCATCCCCAATTTCTCTCTTCCTATTGAAATCCTAGCCATTATTCAAGATACAACTTAAATGTCATCATAAATTGGGCTTTGCTGTACTCCTGGCATGGAGAATGGATTGTTCAGAACTTGCCACATAAATCTTTGCTGAATTAGCACATTGTTCACGGCTCACGGCTCCCACAGCACCACCTTTGTATCATAGCACTTGCTTCTTCCTTCCCAGTAATCTGTTCAGTTGTACTCATTTGTTTCTCTCACAACACAACTTGACAACTGTGAACTAGCTCTCTATTCATCATGCTTTAACGTCTCATTGTTCCCAACAGAACACACTGGATATTGTTGCCATCCAAATTGAACTCAACTGATTGCTGTCTATTTGCATAGACTTAAACATATGATTTGTACATCATGCTCTTTGTTTCTGGCGATAATGACTTTTTTATAGTATCCATAATGAGAAAGAAAATTCTGTATTGGACTGCTAACCACAAGGTTGATGGTTCAAACCCACAAGCCACTCTGTGGGAGAAAGATAAGGCTGTATGTCCACTCCCTTAAAGATTTACAGCCTCAGAAACCCTATATAGAGTCACCTTGGGCCAGATTCACTTGGTGGCCATGGGGTTTTGGTTATCCAAAATGAGAATGAAAAAGCTCAGGATTTTTGAGCTTCATGTTCACTTTCTCAAAGTATTTTCATTATTATTCATATGCTTTCTCAAAGGAACCAAACTCATTGCCATAGAGTTGATTGTTACGAATAGCAATCCCAAGGACAAAGTAGAATGGCCCTGTGGGTTTTGTAGACCGTAATTCTTTATGGGAATTAAAAAGCCTTCTCTTCCTCCCATGGATTGGCTGGTGGTTTCAAACTTCAGACCTTAATGCTAGAAGTCCAACTCCCAACCACTGCACTACCAGGGCACACATTCACAAGCTTTACATAACCTAAATCCTATCAATCATTATCAGAGCAATTCCCTAAATGAATTAATGAAAACAACATTCTGATTCAAATGAAAAAAAAAATCCACTCAGCTTTTGAGCTCAAGTGCTTAAATAGCAGCAACTCATTAATGAAGTTGGGTTAACTAGTCACACACATCTCTCATTGTAAAGAATAACATAGGGAAAGGTTAACCAAGCACAACTGCAAGTGACATTGACCTTGGACGTTTCTAAGGTCTCATTTGAAACCAAACAAATAAGTTACAGTCTTAAATTTTTCAGTCACTGATAATCATTTGACTAAGTCAAGATGGCAAGAAAAGTGACTGGCATTTAAGCTATGACTATGGCTCCTTCCTCCCCTGAAGCCAGAGAGGCAAAAGGAAACTCAAAGAAGAAAATAGTCCATGGGACAAGCAGTTGACACAAACCATGGCCTCATCTGTCCTGAGACCAGAAGAACTGCATGATACCCAGCTACCGTAGCTGACCCTTCGAAGCCGGATCACAAGAGAATGGAAGAAAAAGGTGAAGCGGAATCTCAAATTCCCCAGCCACCACCACCACCCAAAAAAGAAAGGACAAGAAGAAACCCAAGATCTACTGGACTGGTTGAGACTGGAGACTCCCTGAGATGGTTGTCATGAGAAAGCCTTCAAATCTTGAATCAAAACTAACTCCCAGGGTCATGTTGTAGTTTAATCACCTATTGACTCGCAATGTCATGACTGTTACCCATAAGGACTGTGCTCCTTTAAAAAGTCAGCTTTTGTTCTTTTTGTTGTTGTTGGGTGCTCTGGAGTGTGTTCTGACTCACTGGGACACCAGGTAAGACAGACCAAAGCACCACCTGGTTCTCACCATGGCGCTTATATTTGAGCCCATTGCTGCAGCCACTGTGTCAATTAATCCACCTCACCGAAGGCCTTTCTCTTGTGCACTGTCCCTCTGCTTTACCAGTCATGATGTCCTTCCTCAGGGACTGATCTCTCCTGATAACATGTCCAAAGTACATGAAATAAAGTCTTGCCATCCTTGCCCCTACAGAACATTCTGCATGTACTTCTTCCAGGATATATTTGTTGGTTCTTTTGCCAGCCCATGATAATTTCAAGTTCTTTACCGGCACCATAATTCAAATGCATCAATTCTAACTGGAAGATCTGTAGTTCAAAGTCATCAAGGGCTCCTTGGGAGAAAGCGGAAGCTTTCTGCTCCCATAAAGAGTTACAGTTCCATAAACCCACCAGGGCTTTGTCCCACAAAGTCACTATAGAAAAATCACCTATATGGGATCAAGTCATTAACAATTACTTTTTTAAAAAGATAAGAATTCAAGGAAACAATGATCAGAACAGAAATCATGAGAATGTTCAAGCCCTGTGAAGAACACAACCGATGTCACTGAACAATTTGTGGAGAAATTATTGAAGGGGCACCTGAACTGCTGGGTAAACCTTTACCAGCAATACAATTTTTAAATAAAACCCGTTAAGACAGTGTCTTAGGCTGGGTTTTCTGGAGAAGCAAAACCAGTGAAGCTTCTATATGTGTAGATAGAAAGAAATTGATACCAAGGAAATGGCTCATGCAGTGGCCTAACTGAGCAAGTTCCACGTCTGGACAAGTGTCAAGTCCATGGACCCAATGGTAGGCTGTAGGCTTCTTCTGCCTTGCATAGAGGCTGATCCACCAAGGGACTGATCAGCCAGGATTGGCCGGAAGACCACACATTTCGAAGTTCTTCAACAGGATCTAGAACTTTCAACACCCAACACCATACATTATCCCACCCTTTTGTACAATATAAAGGCAGAACACAAAGAGATAGACAACTCATCCCAAGGTCATATAATAAAATTAGTATTAAAGTACATAGCTCAATGCCTTCAAAAAACAAAAAGTTGAAGCAGCTCTGGCTAAATGTTAGTATTGGACAGAACTGGATAGCCAGTCCCCAAGGTGATTGCCATTGTACTTTCTATGCTTTTCTCTAGGGGAGCCTGGTGGCGACATTGGATAGGCATTAGGCTGCTGATGCAAAGTCAGCAGTTTAAACCCACTAACCTCTCAAAGGAAGAAATATGAGGCTCTGTGCTCCCTCTTTCTCATAAAGATTTCCTTTGCTATAAAGATTTCTAGCTTCAGAAACCCTATATCGGTCCTTGTGAGTTGGAATATTGAAGCCCTCATGGTATAGTGGGTTATGAGTTGAGCTGCTAACTGCAAGGTCATCAGTTTGAAATCACGAGTGATTCAGTGGGAGAAAGATGAGGCTTTCCCCTCCCATAAAGAGGCATAGTCTTGGGAACCCACAAAGGCAGCTCCACCTTCTCCTACAGAGTCACTACGAGTCAGAAAGTACTCAAAGACAATGAGATGAGTTAGATTGAACTGAATGGTAGTGGGTAGGAATGAGTTTTGCTTCTCCATAGGCATATATTTCATAACTTTAAAATGAGAGGGGAAATATGCATGCAGTCTGAAATTATTGGAGAACTCCACAACTAAGTATCTCTTATGTTGATTCTTAATTATTTTTTTACCTGTCCCATGAACACTTAGGTCAAAGGTATTTCTTTGGTTTTCAGGACAAAAATGAGTCCAGTGGTCCTGGAGTAGGGGCAAGCCCAGATGCAAAACAGTCAGAACTCTTAGGATACCAAAGGAAGAAGGCCGTCTCTAAGTGCTGACAGTCAGGACAAGCATTCAATATATACTTGTTTGATTAATCCACTGCTTGCTTGACAGGAAAGAAAGCTACGCTCCATAGGAAGGATGGCATATATCACCTTCCATCCATCACTGACCATGGGCCATACTCAGGAGATTTCTGTTGCACCTTCCCAGTGGTGGAGAGGGTTAACCTAGAGCCAATCACAGTCTCAAGGATCACTGCCTTTGTAAGATGTCGACTTCAGGGTTAGGGGGACTGTACTTTAATGTGAACCAAAGTTAGTGAGACTTCAAAAATTATAGAAACTAAAGGCAAAAAAGAGCAAAACTTGTTAGGCACCATCAAATCAGTTCCAACTCGTATTGACACTATGTACAACAGAACAAAACACTACACAGTCTTAGACCATCCCACCAATGATTGGGATGAGGGAACCCCAGGTTCTAAGCACTGTGCCAAGCCATCTCATTGATGGTTTTTTTCTTTTCTGCTGACCCTCTGCTTTAGCAAACATGATGGCCTTCTCCAGGGCTTGATTTCTCCTGAAACGATGTCTGCAGTCGTTGAGAGGAAGCCTTACCATCCTGGCTTCTGAGAAGCCTTCTGGCTTCACCTCTGCCAAGACAGATTGGTGTGTTCTTCTGGAATTCCATGTTCAGTATTCTTTGCCAGCAGTGTGATTCAAATGTGTTTATTTTCTTTATTCATTTTCCAGATTTCCCCATGCATATAAGGCAATTAAAAATACTATGGCTTGGGTCAGGGGCACCTCCATCCTTGAAGTGACCTCTGGGGTAACACTACCCCAGAGAAAACATGTGTTCTAACAGTTGGGTTACCACTCGATGGACATCACTAGATGGTGCTGCCTTTGTTGGTGGAAGTCTATCAAAAAAAGAAAGGAACTGAGTGCCTGTTGGTCCAAGTACAGCTCTTCAGTGCCACTCCCCCCTTCACACACACACACACACACACACACACATGCGCGCTTTTGATAGTGCTAGCAGTTTGCTCTGTCCATGGGGGAAAAAAAGTTGTTGTTTTTTTTTAAAGTCTGGGAGCCATCACTTGCAGCACCTGGAGGGAATGGGATGATCACAAAGGAGGACAACCTCGCACTAAAGAGGGAGCTCAAGAAACATGCGGATCCGTCCATGCTCATGGTGTGTCAGGGTTTGGGGTGGCGTCACCTTGCAACCAAGTCATTATAACTGGATGACTTTCCCAGAAGAACAATAGCAACTCCACGTACCACCTGGAGCAGCCTTTCCAGGCCCCACTGCTCAGCACATGCCCAAGGTCTTGGATCTCTCTCTCTCCTCTCCAACATCATCTTTCATTATCCTCCAACCGGGAGACCAGCCTCAAACACGAACCTCCTTTTGCTCACAGATGCAAGATTTAAGAGTGTGGCCCTGGAAAAACTCCCTGTATCCATTCCACTTACCCCACATCCTTTCATCCTACACATGTGCACTGCATGCTCTTCCTCTGGAAACCTTCCCGAGCCTAGCTACTCCTCAGTCTCCGGAAGCTCCTGTCATTGATGGCCTCTTTCCTCACGGGTGGTCGTGGTCGTTGCCAGTGATCATGACCTGGGTTCTAACTGATCATGAGATTATGTATAACCGAGTGAAACATTACCTGAGCTGATTAGTGTGGGTTGTTGCAGCTACTGTGTATTTTGGGTGACTCACAACTAAGGGAGCATATCTTCCAGTGCGATATCAGAGGATGCTCTGTCATAGTCCCTAGGGTTTCCATTGCCTACTCATTGAAGTGAGTTACTAGGCCTTTTTCCCTAGTCTTAGTTGCAAGCTCCACTGGATCCCATTCACCCGGGAGAACTGGTGTTTGGAAGACCACTCACATAGCTTCCAGCATCACAGCAACACATAAGACACTGTAGTATGACACACAAGCAGACATGGGAGTGACTTCGTATACCTCTCTGCAGGTTTACTTGTTGCCCTGACTTGACTTAAATCTTTCTTGAAGCATAAATTCTGGTCTGTGCATTCTGTGGCAGCACTTGGGGGCCACACCAATATTCGCACCATGGATACCCACGTGTGTTGACTGCAATGGTTGTGGAGAGCGGCTAGCAGGGAAGAAAGCCTAGCAATGAAAAGAAATGGAACAAAGCACAGGGTCCAGGAGGTGGTGTGAATTGGGGACCACATGATCTCATGAAACATTGGATTCCCTTTAGCGTTGCCTCCACCAAGGGCCTGAGCAACATGTACTCACATTCTAGTGATGAGAACACAGGGAATGCATTTACTGGCACCTCTGGTGCAGGGGTGGGGTGGGGGATGTAAATCACATCCAGCCCCTCTAGACAGTTAGGTGACAGAGCCCGAGTAGCAGGAAGCTTTGTGAAAAGGTCGGGGAAGGCATGAGTGAGTGCAATTTGTTTTCAGCAGGAGGGTCTACCTTTCCCCTGCTGTCATGTTCCTGCTTTGGAGCCAGAGCCCGGGGGAGTGGGGATCCCACCCAGGTCAGCTCATGGGGAACAGGAAGGTCTTTGTGAGAATCCTGGAAGGCTCAGGCTGGGAAGGACTGGAGCACACAAGAATCCCATGTCATCGGTGTGCAAATAGAGAAGAGGGCCTGCAGAGGGAGAGGAGCTTGGGCCAGCCAAGAGTTGAACAAGAATGAAAACTCTGCTGACCTAGCTTGGGGCACAGTGCCCACAGGAAGCCTCCTTTGTTACTTTAAAGCACACCATCCATGAAATCAAATTCGAAAGGAGCTGTATTGCCTCACTCACTCATAAACTTGTCGACCTAGGCTTAGTAGGACGTGGTGTCTATCCAAAGCTGTCTTCTGGAGCTGGCTGCAGAATTTCTCCTTGGAGTCTCAATGCAAAAGAGCCAGATGGTGGGATGGAGAAAGCTTAGAGAAGTGCAGTGTAGGAACAGGTGGGAGAAAGGGCTGTGAATGAGGAAAGGAGCATTTGAGGTAAGCCCAAGAGAAGCCGAGGTCAGCTGTGGGCATATGACTGCAAAGGCATCTGGCCAAATTTAGCAATGCTGTTTCTCCTCTCTGCAAGAGAGGCAGCCAGAGCAGGCAAGTTCTGGGAACTGCCTTGGAAAACACCACTCTGTCGGATCCTTTGGCCAGAGATAGACTGTGAGGTTCCCTATGTAACCCTAGGCTTCCCAAGAAGACTGTCATCACTGGACCCTTTAGACCAAACCTCAAAGCATGATAACTCCTTCAAAGCTTCTTGTTAACATTTGATCTGAAACTGCCTAAGGAGAAGACAACCCGTGCCTTACGCCAGCCTAATCCTCCTGAGAAATGCTTTCATGCCAGCCCTCCCTGCATCTCTCTTGGCTGCACATTGCCTCCATCTTCAAGTCTAAACTGCTCAGCCCCCCCAATTACAGGCCCCCGCAATTCTGCCCCACCTTAACTCCCCACCCTTGGGTCCCTCCACTCACCTGCACACCCTGCTCTGATCAGACCTGCCTGATCTCTTCTCCATGCTCTGGGCTCATTCCTGACTCTACTTGCCTGGTTTCTACCCTCTTCCGCCCTGAAAGCCCTGCCATCTGCCTCTGTCAAGAAATGGTCTGCCTCCCAAGGCATGGTTCTGCCTTGCCTTTTCCATGCGCCTTTCCGCTTTACCAGTACATCTTGATCTCTCCTTTCCCCAAATGCCTGTTTTAATCATCGAATCTATATACCAATAGAGGGTCCCTGATGGTACTGCTGTGTAAGTGATGGATTGCTAACTGCAACATCCCAGGTTCAAATCCACCAACCAGCCCTCAGGAGACATATGAGGCTATATGCTCCCATAATAATTTCCAGTCTTGGAAACCCTATATGTGTCAGAATAGACCAGATGGCATGGAATTTAGTTTTGCTTTCCACCCCCTCCCTGGATACTAATATTAATATCAATGTTAATATTAACATTAATATTGATAGGAAGGAGAACTCTGGTGGCACTGTTGGATAAAGCATTGGCCTGCTAACCACAAGGTCAGTGGTTCAAACACACCAGATGCTCTGAGGGAGGAGATTGATGCTGTCTTCTCCCATGAAGATTTGCATCTCCTTGGGAATCCTAAAGAGGGTTGCTATGAGTTAGAATAGATGCAATGGCAGTAGGTTTGGTTTTTGGTAAGAATCATATACCTGGCCAAGTTCTAAGTGAATCTGTGTGATAACGCCTTTAATCATCTAACACTTTATGAAGAAGGTAATCTGATTAGTCCTAGTTTTTGCCCTTGGAAATGGAAGCACAAACAGCTACATTAACATGACCACCAAGCTAGGAAGTATAGAGGTCAGGATTCAAACACAGGCGATATGGTTCTATGTTCATATGTTTAAACATGGCGTGGGAGTAAGTCAAGAACTAGAACTCCATAGCTGTGTCCTTGTCTTTGTGTGCTGATTCTATTTGGGTAACCACACTCAGCGTCGAAGCGATGCTTCCTTGCCCTTTCCATTCCTGGGAGTGTAGAAGACATGTTCCCGAGAAATTCCAGGCATATTCTTGGGCAGAAAGCTCAAGGTTCAAGGCTCTGACTCTCCAGGTATGTGGGCCTAGATTCACACGGGGTCCCCATCAGCGCTTCTGGCACCTTGTGTTGAAGAGGTGGCTCTTATTCCTGTCGTCAGGAACAGATCCAAGCCAAGACAAAGGCATGGTGCACAGGTTGTTCCATATGGGACAGGTTGTACCACTGTGCACAGTCGTTTTGTGGCTGCAAATCCCTCCACTGCTGCCTACAAGCTAGTGTGACTGGAGGCAGAACACTTAACTTCTATTGGCCTCAATTTCTATCTGTAAAATGGAGATATTGCAACCTGTTTGGAGGCTTGAATAAGAGAACGGAGATCAAGGGTTTACTTCTGGAATCCATGGAGCGCTCACTGAATGTTGACCCTCCTGCCCATTAGCCGGCCTCCCTCTTTCCAAAAAAGAGAAAAGGGAGACCATAATTTCTTAAGACAACAGCTGCCTGAGCAAGTCCTCTGCTTCCTTTTGTCAGCATTCAACCACATCCTCAATTTGACCATTTTGAAGACATTCTCCCCCTGCCCCCTCCCCACCCCACCCCTGAGGTAATAATATGGTATGGGTCAAAGTCATGCTTGGGGGGAATAAGAGTAATCTTGTCTAGCCTAAATCAATCCAAATGTGAGCAGACAAGCGACAAAGAAAACACTTAACCCCTAAAATGAAGAAAGGAGGTAAGCCAGCTCCCCCCAGACCAGCATTTGAGTATGGGAAGGTATGAAACGAAAGAAGTGGGGTGTAAAGACGGGGGTGTTCCAGTCGCATGTTGGGCATCGCTGAGTGAGGACATGCATGGGCATTGGACTCTAACACTCTGGGGTCCAGCTCCTGACTCTGCCCCTTACTTGCTGTGTGACAGTGGGCAAGTTACTTAACCTTTCTATGCTGTGTTAACTCATCAATGGATAGCAGATGAATGAGAACATAACATAGAATGATATGTATCCCATACGATGGATATTTACAAGGTAAAACACCCTCAGACATGTGATCAGAGGACAAAACTAGACCTCCTTCTCAGCTGGGGGACTGTTAATGAACCTCATTGTCTCAAGAAAAAGAAATCATCGTGAACGAAGTCAGGGTCCATGGAGTTACAGAGATCCCTAGGGGCCACCACATTTGTCATCCTATGCCTTATGCTCTGCCAGGGATCTGACACATTAGAAGTGTGTATTACGCTTTGTTGAAGGCATGTAAAAACATTCAATATTTAATGGCCTCCATTAGCCCACAGGGTGCCTTGTATTGGTGAGAAAGAGGCTCCCACTCCTGCAGTCAGGAACAGGCCCACGTCAAGACATGTGGCATACTGAGCAGGGTACAAGTTGTACTCCGCTTGCAATGATAGTTCTGCTGCTACAAATCCTTACACTGCTGCCTACTAGCTGTGGAACCTGAAGTAAATTACTTACCTGCGGTTAGCCCCAATTTCTATCTGTAAGATGGCACTTCTGTAAGCGCCCAATTTCTATCTGTAAGATTGCTTCTCAATGTCAAGAAAACCAAAATCCCCAAACCTGGACCAGTAGGTAACATCATGATAAAGGGAGAAAAGATTGAGGTTGCAAGGATCTTGCCTTGCTTGGATCCAAATTCAATGTTCGTGAAAACAGCAGTCAAGACATCAAATGACCCATTGCATTTGGGTAAATCTGCTGCACAAGAACTCTCTAGAGTACTGGAAAGCAAGGGTGTTACTTTGAGAGCTAAGGTGTGCCTGACTCAAACCAGAGTATGTTCTGTTGCCTCGTATGCTTGTAAAAGTTGAACTAAAGAAGAATTGAGCCTATAGGGATGCAAGTAGAATAAGGGTTGTTTTTTTTTTTTGGGGGGGGGGGGGGGGGGGGCTGGGTGTTTACAGTGAGGAGGGTACAGGGGGAGGAAGATAAAAGGGAGATGATGTCAAGGAGTCCAGAAAGAAAAAGGATGTTTGCAAAAATGATTGTGCTAGCAATTGTACAGTTCTACATGATATGACTAAACTATGCAGTGATATGGGGGAAAGAGTGAAAAATCTAAAAATAATAATAAAGTTGTTTTTAAAAAAACAAAGAAGAGTTGATGTATTTGAATTATGGCATGTGATAGGTTTATTGTGCCAACCTGGCCAACAGGAACACGTGGGATTAATCAGGTTGCAGTGTGATTGGAGGGCAAAGAGATAAATGGCTCTGCAAGGCCTGCCCCTCTCTCTCTTGCTCTCTGGTGATCGGAGCGTGGTGGAGCATGCTGCTGCTTTAGCTAGTTCTCTGCCTCAACCTGTGAGTTACACCTCCTGTGGGCCAAGCCAACCCATAGATCATGTCACTAGAGCTTGAGGCTCCTTTGAGACCTGCTTCCCCACACTGCTGGTGCATACATCACTTAAGCTTGAGGCTGGTGGATCCTGTAGCCTTACATTGCTTGTGTTCGATATCCCATCCAGGCCTTCTTTGCAAAGCTCCTGAGCTACTGACTGTTGGTGACTCATCCTGCTGTTTGCTGCAGGATATGGGCAGACTCTGCTTGCCTTTCCCGAGGCAGGACTCAGTTGTCTGCTTCCTTGACTTTGACTTCCAGTATATTAATTGTTCCACAGAAGTGAGTTGAACTGAACCCTCTGTACTGCTGTGTGGACTAATTAGCTGTTATATTCCTTCTCGCTGTATAAACCTATCCTCTTATATAAATATTTATATAATCATAAGTGTCCTGTGTTAGTCCAGGTTGACTAGAGAAACAAATTCATTGACAATCACATATGTGTAAGAAAGAGCTTTATATCATAGAACAATTATATATTAAGAAACCATCCCAGCCCAGTCCAGATCAAGTCCATAAGCCCAATATTAGCCCATATGCCCGATACTAGTCCATAAATTTCTCTTTAGACTCACACAGCCACGCAATGATGCCAAATGCAGGAAGATCACAGACCAATGGGTGGAAATTCTTGTAGGTCCAGTAGCAGTAGAAGCATCTCAGTGCTGGTGTGGGTCTCCACATGGCTCCTCTAGCTTCAGGGCTCTGGCTCCATCAGTGTGTCTCCATGTGACTTGTCAACAGGAATGTCTCACAGGGAGAGTGTATCCCAGAATGCCCAAGAGAAGGCCACGCCCCCCACATTGTCCTCATTGGCTATGATCTGTTTAACAGGCTAAACTCCACCCCTTTGCTCAAGTTGACAGGAGATTATGTAGCTGCCACATGGTGCTAGAGAAGAATATTAAACATAAGATCAACTGTCAAAAGAACAACAAATTTGTCTTGGAGGAACTATAGTCAGAAAACTCCTTAGAGGAAAGGATGGCAAGACTTCATCTTAGGAGGACATCCCACTTAGTAAAGTGGAGGGGCAGCAAAGAGGAAGGCCCTGGACGAGATGGGTTGACACAGTGGCTGTAATGAATGATGGACTCAAGCATAAGAGCAATTGAGAGAATGGTGCAAAACCGAACAGTGATTTGTTCTGTTGTGTGTAGGGTCACTATGGGTCAGAACCCACCCGATGGCCCCTAACACTACCACCAACAACAACCACCACATTGGGCACAACTCAGAGCTCCTGGGCTTTTCATTTTTTAATTGTAAATCATTTCAAGCACACACAAATAGCATAGTTTAGTAAATCCAGTGTACATGTTACCTAGACCCAAGCCATAATATTTTCAATCCCCTTCTATGCATGTGAAAGTTGGACCGTGAGTAAGAAAGAGTGCAAAAGGAGTGACCTAGTTGAATCATGGTGCTGATGAGGAGTTTTGAAAGGAGATTTCTGCCAGAAGAACAAACAAATCTGTCTTGAAGGAAGTTCAGCCAGGTTGGTGAGGAGTGTGGATAATGAGACTGCATCACAATTTAAACATGCTGTTGGAAGAGATGGGAAAGAACGTCATGGTTGATAAAGTGCAGGGTCAACAAAAGAAGAGGAAGACCCTTGGAGAGATGGATTGGCACGGGGCTACAGCAATCATCTCGAGCATAGCAATGGTGGTGAGAATGGCCCAGGCCCAGACAGTGTTTTGTTCGGTTGTACATAGGGACACTGTGACTTAGAGCTGATTCAGCAGCATCTCACATAATCATGTGTCACCTAGATTCAGCCAGGTTTGTTCCAAACTCAAACCCTGCCCAGACTCAAATGATCATAAAGCTCATGCAAGATATTTTAACATTTCATGATGAAGATGTTTCAAAAAGCAAGCACAGGAAAGAAGGAACGCATGCAGTTTGCATAAATTTTACTCTTCCTGAAACAGGGGATGGGGTCTGAGAAAAAGGAAAAAAGCAAGACATTCCATCCCCGGCCTGGGCAGAAAGTGATGAATTCTACTCCATTGTAACAGATTCTTTAGTTTTATTTACACAGTGTATCCTTCGTCATTATTGTTGTTTTTTTGCCCTGTAATTTGTAGCTTTAATCATTTCACTTGAGTTTGTCGCAACAATTTCCATGGAAATAGAAACTTCTGGTTAGGAAAGCTTGTGTTTTCTTCTTCCTGAATGTAACATTGCATGCTCTAAACAAACGAACAATCCCCAAACCCCAACCTAGTTGTCAGGAAGTCCATTCTGGTTCATGGCAACTCATGTACAGCAGAGTAGAGCTGTGCTTCATAGGGTTTTCAATGGCTAACTTGTTCGAAGTAGATGATCAGGTCTTTCTTCCAAGGTACCTCTGAGGGAACTCAAGCACCCCAGCTTTGCAGTTAGACGTCCAGCATGTCAACATACCGGCATGAAGCAGGGAACCAATAAAGAGGTCAGAGGGGCTGGTCCCAATCCCAACTACATGGACAGCACCCCTCTCCTCCCCGCAGAAGAATTCACTTCAGAGGACAGCACTGAAGCTATAGCTCAAGGAGATGGACCTATCTGATCAGAGCACACAGGAGCAAATGCAGGGAGAGGAAGAGAGAGTGGAGCACATCCTGGCCCACCAAACCGCAAGGAAGATATCCCTGCTCAGAGCAGCCAATGCACAGAGAGGACCATAGGGCCAGCCCCACTATGAGACATGACATCCCTCACTGACCCATAGCCCTACGGTGGACAACACTAGAGACACAGTGTGGGAATTGTTCCCTATCTGACTCCACCATACTGAAGCGAAATACTAAGGGCATGCAACAGAACAGAAAGGGGAATAGAGCAAGGAAGTCCTGAGGGAGTACCAAAAATAGACTTTGAGGCCAGACGTGCCACCCCATCAGATTCCACCGAAAACACTCCTAAATTTCAACAAACAGACCTTGAACTATTTATAGGCTTTTCTTTTTTTGTCATTGTTTTTGTTGTTGTCGTTGTTTTTTTTCCTTTTGTTGCTTTGCTTTGCTCTGTCATGTTTTTTTGTGCTTATTATTAACTCTGTATATCTATCTAGATAAGATAGGTGGGATAAACAATCTGGAGAAGCAAACAATGGGACTGAAGTTTCGGGGGTTGGGAGGGACAAATGGGAGAGGGTAAGACAGGGGAAAGGAAGTGGGTGTTAATAAACCCAGGGACAAGGGAACAACAAGTGATCCAAAATTGATGGCTAGGAGGGTGTAGAAGGCCTGGGAGGGCTCGATCAAGGGCAATGTAACCGAGAGGAATTACTGAAACCCAAATGAAGGCTGA
>NW_022107432.1:18589575-18671276 GCF_000313985.2 Echinops telfairi | reverse complement strand
AAGGGTTCATGAGGGAAGGAGGTGAGGGAGGGAGGGGAATATATGAGGAGTTGATACCAAGGGTTCAGGTAGAAAGAAAATGTTTTGAGAATGATGATGGCAACAAATGTACAAATGTGCTTGACACAATGGATGGATGTACGGATTGTGATGAGAGTTGTACAAGCCCAAAATATAATGATTAAAAAAAAGAAGTCAGGCATGTAACAGTTTGTACCACTCGGAGACTCCTTGTATGTCCTAGGGCTCATATAACAGCTGGCTTACTTTACTAACTTCCTAACAAATTCCTAACTTCCATTAATCCCATAAACATAGATGGGGCATACAGTAGACATAGAGTAGACATGCAGTAACTAGTAGACCAGTGGCTGCAGGGTGGTTTCAGGAAGGTGACACAGAACAGGCGGTATTATAGTTGAAGAGGAAAAGTCAATTATCCATGAATGGCCATTGAAAGTGGTCTTTCAATGGTCTCTCAATGGTGGTCTTTCAATGGTCTTTCAGTGGTCTTTCAATGGTCTCTCCTTGTCTAGAGAAAAGAAAGATAAGGAACATGGAAGGCATGTGGAAACAGTTGGTCCAATGGCCCATGGGATTATCAGTCCACATGACCCTGAAACCAGGAGAACTAGATGGTGCCCAGCTACGACTACCAACAGCTCTGAAACATATCACAGTAGGAGATCCTGGATAGAGTGGGAGAAAAGTGTGGAACAAAATTTTAAATCACATACACACACACACACAAACACACACACACACACACACACACACAAAATGAGGCTTACTGGTTGAATAGAGACTGGTGGAGCCCAAGACAGTGGCCCCTTAATCATCCTGTGTTTGGCACTTAACTCACCCCATTATTCAATTTTGAGCCAAAGCAAAGACAGTAGCAATAGCACTAAGGAGGCATGCAGTGTGAGCCTAGGTGGCATGTGGGTTGTAACTGCTGGTCAACAGTTAGAAACCACCAGGCGCTCTTTGGGAAAAGAGGCTTTCTACTCCCATAAAAAGTTCCAGTCTCTGGTGGGGGCGGCGAGCAGGAGGAGGAGAAAGGGGGAACCCATCACAAGGTTGGATATATAGCACCCCTCCCCTCCCCCACAAGGAGGACGAATAACAGAAATGTGGGTAAAAGGAGACAACGGGCAGTGTAAGAGATGAACTAACAATAATAATATATAAATGATCAAGGATTCATGAGCGTGAGAGGGGAGGGGAGGGACGGGGAAAAAAGAGAAGCTGATACCAAGGGCTCAAGTAGAAACAAAATATTCAAGGAATGTTGATGGCAACATATGTACAAGTGTGCTTCATACAATTGAGTGATGGATTGTCATAAGATTAGTAAGAGCCCCCCAATAAAATGATTAATTAAAAAAAAGTCCAGTCTCAGAAACCCATCGGGCCAATTTTCCTCTGTTCTACAGGTCTCTCTGAGTCAGAATTGACCCCGTGATGGGGAGTTTGGTTTGGCCGGTTGAGTGATGTAGACCAATCAACCATCTGATAAGAAACAGGCAGCATTGGCCTGTTCGACAAATTCCGACCAGTTGGAAAGCAAGACGACGGGAAAGAAACTAAACGGATGGAGCTGGAGAAGTGATGCAATTGCCGTGTGGGCATTGCCATCGTTGACACGAAACAAAATGGGCCACATTGTTAAATGGAAAACCAGTCAACTCTGACCAGTTCTCAATGTTCGAGAGAGGAATAAATTATCCACTAGAAGGAAGAGTGGAGGGGCAGTGGAGGATGAAGGTAGGACATTTAGGCAGAGGAAGCATCCCTTACATGGATCTGGGGAGGAAATGTATGGGCTGTTCGGGGAGTAAAACATACCTGTATAACAAACAAACAAGCAAACATAGTGTTGAGAATGAGGGGAGTCGGAGCAGAAAGCCAAAACCCATCTGTAGACAATGGGACATCCCCTCACAGAAGGGTCTCAAGGAAGGGATGAGTCAACCAGGGTGAAGTATAACACTGATGAAACAAACAATATTCCTCAGGTTCCTTGAAGCTTCCTCACCCCCCACTATCATGACCCCAATCCTGCCTTTCACTGCAGGCTAGACCCGAGCATGTACACAGGTACAGATAAGAGCTCACAACACACGGAGTCCAGGTCAGATAAACCCCTCAGGTAGAGAAATGGGACTAATGATACCAGGAGGTAGGGTGGAAGGTGGGGAGAGGAAGGGGCAAGAAACCTTGGGGGAAGGGCGACAGTAGTCAGGGTGCCATATGAAAATAATAATTTATTATTTATCAAGGGGTCACAAGGAGGGGTGGAGGGGGAGTAAAATGAGGAGCTGATACCAAGGGCTCAAATAGAAAGTAAATGTTTAGAAAATAATGATGGCAACCTATGTACAAATATGCTTGATACAATTGATGTATGGATTGTTATAAGAGCTGTAAGAGCCCCTAATAAAATGATCTTAACAACAAAAATCAATGAATTTGAGGCAGTAGAGTAGGGATACAGAGAGGTGAAAATGTGAAATTAAGCATAGGCCAGATCTTGGAGAACTCGGAAAGTCTTTATAGTATTGACTGGGGACAGGGAGAGCTCTTTACAGTGGGGCTGGCAGGAGAGAGGGGGAAATAAGTGATGGAGACAAAGCTAAGATGCACTCCCAAGGCCCTGTAATCACGGCAGCCCTGTTGAACTTCTAGGGCACTTTCTATGCTAACTAGCATTTTCCTTTGCTAGTTAGCTGATTTCAGTTAACTGAAGATTGGCTCTGTCCTCAAAGCATTTCCCTTGCTACAGAATCTACAAATCAGAGTAGAAATCGTATCCATGGCATGCATTTGCATTGAGTTTGCAAACATGTGTTTTTCCAGATCATGTTTTCAATACAGAAATTGCGCCAGACCTTGTTGTGTTTATATCTCTCTTTTGCTTGGCACAACATGACAAATGCTAAGTGGGAAGGGGAGGGTGGTAACACAGATCATCTTTTTTAGTTTGGTTGTGGTTGTTTCTTTGGTTGACTGTACCTGGAATGCACCTGTGGGACTATTTTTGAAAACATTCATTTCATAGCTGAAGATGTGCTTAAGCATGTAGCTGAGGCTTTCCAGCTAGATCTGCGGGACCCCAAAAATGAATGCCAGAATTGCCAATTGTCTACAAAATTGGGGTGGCATAGATAATCATGTCCATTGAATGAGCTCGTCTGGCTATCACTACCCTATTTGTTTGGCAATTAAAACTTCTACACCTTGCACTTGAGCGGTTGCACTTGACTGGTTTCAGAGCTCAAGGGCTTGGGGGTGGGGGAGGAGGGGAGGGGGGATGGTGTTCTCAGGTTCCAGGGGTCATGAATTTGAATTGCAGTAGAGTATGCATTATAGAGTGTGAAGTGTGATTAAATGACCTTGAATGTACTTTCTATTTACATAATATTCTAGTTCCTGGGTCACAGAAGTTTGGAGCTATGAAATTTAGATAGATGTAGGTATTTTCTTTTCTCAAATAAAATTAACCGACCTTGAAGAAGGCGGATTCAATGACCAAGCTGAATAGTGAAGGCAGCAGTTGGGCCACGCTGGGATCCAGTTCCTTACTTCAGGGAATCTTCCATCAAGAACATTTTCTGAGAAGCATGTCAGTTCCCCTGCATCCAGCCATGAATCACTTTCCTTCCCATGCTTCTTGACTTAGGTTAGGGGCTCGCTTACCTGTCTTACCTGGCTGATGGTCACCCTCATGTTTACCCTCATCTGTAGGATCAATCCGGTTTTTGTCTCTGGGGACAGAGCTGGCCTTATAGAACAAAAGCTACTTTGGGGCTAAGTGGAGCCTAATGTACCTACCTTTAATCCCCACCCACCCACAGATTCTCATTAGTCAGGGTGTCTAATTCTTTTTCCCAGTCTCACAGAAGTTGGCTGTCCACTACTTGCTCAAAAAAAACAAAACCAAAAACCCTCAAGTCAAATTCACTGCCATCAAGTCAATGCTGGCTCATAGTGACCCTCTGTGGGTTTCTAAGACTTAACTGTTTACGGAAGTAGAAAGCCCAGTACTTCTCCTGAGGAGCTGCTGGTGGTTTCAAACTGCTGACTACGCAGACCAGATCGCCATCCAACGCATAACCACTTGCTACCCAACTACAAAAAAGATTGGAAAAGGCAGGGGTGAGTGGGAGCCTCACAGCCACCGAGTCAATTCTGACTCATGATGGCCCTATAAGACAGAGTAGAACTGCCCCTATGGATTTCTGAGATTGTAAATCTTTATAAGAGTAGGAAACCTCATCTTTGTCCCATAGCGCAGTTGATGGGTTCAAACTGGTAGCCTTGCTATCAGCAGTACAACTCATAACCAACTTACTATATAGCTCTAGGGCTCCCATTCCTGGGTCACTTACCATCTGCCTATCCAGTGGGACTCCCATGTGGGTCATCAAGTTGTGACGGTCTGGCGCACGGCCTGCGGGCTCACAATCACACAGTCTTCCCTTTTTCCAGGGCTGAAGTCTCACTTAGGACCTTGGGCTTGGATTTGACACTGAAAGAAAGGAACAGGGAAATCTTTGGGTCACCCAAAGTCTTGTCTCAGCTATCAACAGCATGTTATCGCTTTCTAATTGCTTTTCTCAGGTGTCCACTTCCATTCCTGCATAGCTGGATGCTGGTTTCTCACCTAGATCTTGACCTGGCCATGGTAACAGTGTACACCTATGCCTCTTGCTTCGCCGGACCTCTGTAACCTCTAGAAGATTATCTGACTCTGACATTTGGCTGAAATGTATTCAGACTGGCCTCCCTTTAAGCAACAGCAGCAGCTAGACTCTAGCTGCTAGAGGCTCAGGACTTCTGATCCAACCACAATGTCTTTCCCTAATGCCACAATAATATGATCTATTTCAGTGTCTCCCAGACTCCGTGCTCTGTAGAAAATTACTATTCTGCAAGATAATAGGTATTTGTAAAAACAAATTTATCAATTGGTTAATTACATTTCTAAAGTGTACGCATATTTAATGATCCTGATCAATTTGAGAAATATTGTGTTAAACCGGTTACTTTATTTTTAAAATCATTTTATTGGGGCTCATACAACTCTTATCACAATCCATACATACATCAATTGTATAAAGCACACTTATACATTCGTTGCCCTCATCATTCTCAAAATTCGCTTTCCGCTTGGGTTCCTGCCATCAGCTCATTTTCTCCCCCCCCCCTCCCTCCCTGCTCCCTCTTCCCTCATGAACCCTTAATAATTTATAAATTATTACTTTATCTTATCTTACACTGCCCGGTGTCTCCCTTCACCCACCCTCCTGTTGCCCATCCCCCAGAGAGGAGATTATATGTAGATCCTGGTAATCGATTCCCCCTTTCTAACTCCCCTTCCCTCCCGGTATCACCACTCTCACCTCTGGTCCTGAGTGGTTCATCTATCCTAGATTCCCTGTGTTTCCAGTTCCCATCTGTACCGCTGTGCATTCTGGTCTAACCAGGTTTTCAAGGTAGAATTGGGATCATGATAGTTGGGGGGAGGAAGTGTTTAAGAACTAGAGGAAGGTTGTGAGTTTCATTATTGTTACACTGAACCCCGAGTGACTCATCTCCTCCCCACTACCCCTCTGCAAGGGATGTCCAGTTGTCTACAGATGGGCATTGGGTCCCCATCACGCGCTACCCTCATTCACGATGATATGATTCCCCCACCCCCACCCCCCACCTTACCTGGTCCCTTCGGCCCTTCATGATCACACATGTTGGTGTGCTGCTTCCATGTGGGCTTTGTTGCTTCTGGGCTTGATGGCCGCTTGTTTACTTTCAAGCCTTTAAGTGCCCAGACTACAGGTCTCGATAGCCGGGCACCATCAGCCTTCTTCACCACACATACTTATGCACACAATCATCTTCAGCATTTATTTGGGGAAGGTGGTCACACAATGATGGTTTTTGTTCTTTGGTGTCTGCTACCTGATCCCTTGAACACCTCGTGTTCCCACAGGCTTGTGTGCTTCTTCTCTGTGGGCTTTGCTGCTTCTGAGCTAGATGGCTGCTTGTTTGCCTTCAAGCCTTTAAGACCCCAGATGCTATATCTTTTGATAGCCAGGCACTATCTGCTTTCTTCACCACATTTGCTTATGCACACGTCTGTCTTCAGTGATCGTGTTGGGAAGGTGAGTATCATGAAATGACCGTTTAGTTGAGCAAGGTGTTCTTGTATTAAGGGAATGCGCACAAGGAGGCCCAATATCCACCTGCCACCCTACTACTAAACCTATAAATATATGCACACAGGTTACGTTATTATAGTTTTTTTTTTTGGGGGGGGGTGTAATTTACTATGTTGCTAATGAGCATCATAAATATTCAACAGTGTCTGATTACCCAATAGGGACGGCAAGCATGAGCCTATTTACTAATCCATAATGAACAACTTTGCATTTTTTCCCATCCACACTAAAGGTTCTGCTTCTAGGAATGACTGGCATCTGTCTGTCTCCCAATCCCACAACATTTTCCTACATAATCCAAGCCTCTTTTCAAATGTATAATCCTTAGTGGATGGAGTATATACTGGTTGCATGTTGGACTGATAACTGCAATGTCAGTAGTTCAAAACCACCAGCCTCGCTCCGCAGGAGAAAGATGGGACTTACTACTCCTGTGAAGAGTTACAGGCTGGGAAACCCACAGGGGCAGTTCTCCCATGTCCTGTAGGGTTGCTATGAGCCAGCATCGACCGGATGGCAGTGAGGTTTTTGAGTTTGAGAGTGGGGATCTGAGTGCCCAGTAGGCAACGCAAGCACAGACATATGTGTGCTTACTTACTAATCCGGGGGACAAAGAGTACAGATTTCCTCAGATTGGTTAGCCTACAGAACTATTTTTCTGTGAAGCATGCTAAGCATTTAGTCTCACCAGAAGTACCCCCAGAACCCTCTCTGGAAATTGCTGAGTGGTTTAAGTTCCATGCTCTGACCATGAGCTGGAACCACCTGAACAAATGTGCCTCTGTCTGAAGCTAATCAAGCAGAGTAGCTGAACTCACTGCCACCCACGTGACTCTCACTCCTGGCGATCCTATAGAACTGCCCCGTGGGTTCCCAAGACACTAAAGCTCTTTACGAAAGTCGAAAGCCTCGTCTTCCTTCCATGGCATAAACATTTCAGACCACATTTTAATATATAGGATTCACTGGATAATTCATGTGAAATCTTTCAGAGGTGAGATTGACTTCAAGCTTCTTTTATAAGAAAAATTCTAACAAGAAAGAATGAAGTGTTCTAATATTGATTGTGGGGATGATTGTACAACTCTTCTTAATATGATTGAACTATTGGATTGTATGACATGTGAATTATATGCCAATAAAACTGTTAATAACAAAAGAAAAATAATACATTTTCTTTTCAGAGTTTCTATGCAGTGGTGTGCGCAGAAGTTATGCCATCTTATAACAAAACTGGAACATTTTCATTTTAATAAAGGAGTTTGAACTCTGGCAGACCCATTTGGGTTTCCAGAACACTGCTGAGTGGGCAGTTCAAACCCACCAGCTCTTTCAGTGGAGAAAAATGAGGCTATCTGCTCCCATTCAGATGTGCAAAGGCTTAAAAAATAAAACAAACACAAAACCAAACCCTACATAGAGTCACTGTGAGTTGACTATCGTCAACTTGATGGCTACAGGTTTGGGTTTTAGGGTTTAACTTTACAGAAGCAAACTGCCCCATTTTTCTCCTTTAGAGTGGCAAGTATGTCAAAATCGCTGATTTTTAGGTTAATAGACTACCCGACCATGGCATTCCTTGCTATTGACGCTAGAAATTGGAAACATATGTCCACATAAAAACTTGTACACAAATGCTCACAGCAGTTTTATTTCTAACAGCCCAAACAGGAAATAACTCAAATAACCCTTAATACGTGGATGGTTAAGCATTGCGGTGTCATGGAGCGCCGCTTCTCACCGATGAAAGGGAACAGACGATTGATGTGTGCAATAGCTTAACAGACCTCGAGATGATTAGAGAACTGTGCTGAGCTTAATTCTTGTTTTTCAAAATCCAAGCTCAAAGACTGCATACTGTATGATTCCAGGTACATAAGACTGTTTAAATCAAAGTGAACCAATTAAAAGAAGCCCAACTACAGTGATAGAGGCCAGAGGACTGGTGTCCAGAGGCTAGCCTTGAGGGGAGGCCTGAGGGGAAAGTATACCTATATAGGGGTAACATAAGAGTTGTGCTGTGTATTTTTAGTTTGTTTTTAGCTTTGTGTGGCCACAGTAACATGAAGCTAGACATGTGATAAAAATTTACAACACCAAGTGTAAGCAAGGACGCAGAGCCACAATGTATTCTCTACCAAGCACGTGCCGTCCTGCCTCCAAATGTATGTAAACCCTGAGTAAGGTTTCGAATTCAACTAAAACTGCCCCTTTCCAAGTTTTAGCCACAAGGTCTGTGATTTAAGCTCCCTAGCCCCCCTGCTTCTCCAGGGTCACTCTAACTTTGAATCAACTAGACAGCAGTGAGTCTGTGTTGTGTAAGGGTCTTTGACATTGTTATAAAAGTACTGCTGACTTTAGGGGAAGCTGAACTATGTTTGGAACTTCTTGTGTGTCTTACATTATTTCAACGGAAACAATAATAACTAAAGAAAGATACGATGCACAAGAAAGAAAATTTGGGACTGCTTACACCCTGGGAGGGAAAAGCATTCCGGGGAGGGACAGGTGGGGGGGGGGGTGCCTTTTTAAAAAAAAACACAAGAAAATAAAAAATAAAAAAACAAGAAAGAAAAGTTGAGTTGTATTGAGACCTGTTGAGAAGTCCCAGGAGGGCGGAGATCAAATCCACTTTATGTCATCCGTGTCTCCAGGCAGGGCACTGTGCCTGGGCTCATTCTATGGCTTGCCTTCTTGGTCCCAACTCTTGCTGCTGTGTAAGTCACCCACAGTTCATGTCTCAGCTTTCTCATCAGCAGAATGGGGGTGTGTGTGCTTATGTCATAAGGATGTTGTGCTTTGCTTGGTTGTAAAGATTAATGATTTAGTCATGCCAAATGCTTTAAATTTTGTACAGAGGTGTCATTCCATGAGAGGAAATGGGACATGAGCAAACCAATCACTAGACTGGGCCGTGTCTCCAGATGATAGACAGAAATAATCCTGGGAAACAGTGGAATACCCATGTAGAAATGATATGAAATCCATATTGCATGTAATTTCTACATTATTCCCATCCAGGCAGTCCTTGACATTCCAGCAACTCTGTCGTGGCTGTGATGCTAGCCAAATACCTCTCCCCCCACACACCCGCCCCTTTAGTCTTTATTATTATTCTCTTTTGTCATCCATAGCTTTAAAAAAATCCGTTTTTATTTATCTTTGGTGGTTGAAAACATTACGTATAAATTTGCAGAAACATTTGAGCATAAACAGACATTCAGAAAAAAAAAATGATAAGAATTTACTCTGACTTTGAAGAAGAGCCCACAGATTAGGAAAAGATATTTAGGAATGATGCATCCAATAAAGGGCTAATTTCAAAAATCTATAAAAAATGATAACACCCTAGTAAGAAAAACACAAATAACCCAATCCAAAAAATGGGTACAAGACATGAATAAGCCATTTACTACCAACGACATCCAGGCGGCAGCCAATAGTCTTATGAAGAAATGTTCAAGTTCTCTAGCAATAAGAGAAATGCAACTTAAGGCAATGAAGGAGGTTTGGAAAACCATGTTTTGCCAATTGAGGTAAAAACTCCACCTGTGGACATTTCTGGATCATCTAGATTCCCCCTGAGAACAGGGAAGGCATTTCGAATAAGAACATTATTGAGAGCTGTCACTATGGTCTTTTCCTTCCTATATTTCACGGGAACATCTCACTGCTTCCCAAATCTGCCCGTTGACTTTGGCAAAATGACCAGCATCCCCGTCCATGTTTTCAATAGCTGAAGCCCTTGATTTCATTTAGAAAAGGTCAGCTTGGACAACTTCCCTCCTTCATCTTCCTCATTGTTTCTTTCTTCTTAAGCATTTCTTTCCTCTTCAAAATCCATTGGACCTTTCGTTTGGGGCGACATGGTTCTAGAAGCTGAGCTGAACAACCAAACTAAACTCCCTGCCATCGAATCAACACGGATGCATAGCGACCCTGCAGGACAGGGTAGAACTGTCCTGTGAGTTTCCTGTGTATGAGAGTAGAAAGCCCCCTTTTCTTCCTCAGAACAGCTGGTGGTTTTGAACTGCAGACCTTGAGAATCACAGCCCAACGTGTAACCCCCACACCACCGCAGCTCCTAGAAGCTGAGGACCCAACAAGGACAAACGAGCAAAAAGCCCTGTTACATCATGTAGCTAATTCTTCTCTGTATTTCTAGCACATCACTAGTGCCTGGGCCATGATGGGTTCCTCGGTGTTTCCTTGATGCGTCACTGGGGTGAAAAGGCATGTTTCGGTTGTCCTGTGCACTATATTCATGTTTCAGTTGTCCTGTGCACTATATTCATGTTTCAGTTGTCCTGTGCACTATATTGAACTAAACACCAATATCAGACTCTCCACCATCAAGCCCATGCTTCCCAGGACTGCAGCTGTTGACGGGAGTGAAAAGCCCAGTCCTTCTCCCGAGGAGCTGGTGGGTGGTGGTGTACTAAATGCCAACCCAGTAGATGGCAGCCCAATGTATAACCATGACACCACCAGGGCTGCGGTCAAACCATGACATGAAGTTATCTGTTCTCAGCTTCTGGAAATATTGAGAAACCAGGGGCATAAGACTGTTGGAAATGAACTCCCTTTCTGCCTCTTAACTCTGGCATAAGATTTCCCATGCAGCTTTTCCCTGCAGATAATACAGTCATAAAGAAAAAAACCAAACAACAAAAATACCCCAGTCATGAGTGAGGAAGAACTATCAGAGACCTTTGACCTTCTCCTCAGGAAGACATTGATTTTCAGTGCTTCCTGGGCTGAGAAATATAAAAAGTTGACCTTTTCCCTAGAAAAGAACTCTAGTTCTACACTTCCAAGTTTGAACTTTCTTCCTTTGAAATTTGCACTCGTTTCATATTTGTTTGGGAGCCAAGCCCAGGAAATGGATCTAAAATCACAAAAAGTGCTGGCAGTGGTGGCTGCCACTTGTCCTGGTGTGCTGGACAAGAGCTTCATGCCCTGGCAGATTGCCTAAAATGAGTCAGTCAATCCAGTTCCATGATCCTATTCAGCCCAATACTGATAACCAATTGCTAATGCAATGCTTCTCCCTCTGACCTTAACCACCAAATCTGGGTCACATTGCACAAGTTAAAGGGCATGGTTTGCTAAATGCCAAGTCTGCCCAGACTGCAGACACCAGCTGCAAGCTTGGAGGTCCTCAAGAGATCCTCCTCCCTTGACTGGCTGATCAAAAATTTGGAGGGTTCCATTTATCCCTGCATAATGCCCACTGTAAGCCTGATCATCCACAGGAGTGCTCTCACTCCTGACTTGCGGGTCCCACTACTCCCTTGGTCTCAATAATTCACTAGAATGGCTGAAAGAGCTCAGGAAATTGTTATTCGTATAATTTTATTACTGCACAAAGGATACAATCCGGATCAGCATAAAGAGGAAATGCAGGGACCCATGCATTCTGGCCTGGTCCCAAGGCAGAGCTGCCATGTCCCTACAAGGGGGTGTTGTCCTCCCGAATCCTGATGTCTTCTGTCAATCAGGAAGTCTGTGGAGAACTCATCTTCAGTTTAATTAGTGAGGGGGTGGGGCATGAGATGGGGAATCCCATTATAATTGCAATGATGGAATCATTGCCCATATGACTGAACTCAACCTCCAGCTCTCTCCAGGGTCTTTCTAACCTGGCCAATCCCATAGTCGCTTCGTTAGCATAAACTCCCCAGGTGTGGTGAGGAGGCCTCATGAAAAATAATTCAGTCACTGGGGAAAATCCAAGGTTTTAGAGGTTATCTCTTAGGAAACAGAGGACAAAGCCCCTAATTGTTTAGGTTAAGTTTATTATAAACCACCTAATATGATTATTAGTTATAATTGAGGCTAAGTCAACTTGGCTGGGCTAGGTTCTTAGTGTTTGGCCATCAAGATGTAGTTATCCCCCTATGATAAGATCTAATATAATGTAATTACTTCTGTGATGAAATCTATGAGCACTCAAGCAACTACACGGGGGTATAGCCTGCTTCAAATACATGTGAACATTATGGAAAAGCTTACTCGCTTTTTGTAGGGTTTGTAGACTGCATCTGGCGCCTCATCTGAACTCAGTTCTTTGGTCTTGAGCCAGCAACCTCCGTCTTGTCTTCTGATTCTAGGAATGGTCTGTAATCTGCCCTCTGACCTGCCAACCTCATTAGCCCCTTTAGCTCCATGAATCAGGAGAGGCCTCCAGCCTGCCATCTGATCCACTAACTTGGAACTTGCCTGTCTCTCTAGCCATCATCTATCTACGCACACATATACAAGCACACAAAATGGTTTGCATCTCTAGGGAACCCAGGCTAAAGAACTAGTATTTCAAGTGTGGTGAATATATGTAACTTTTACCTTGGGTTTCATGGGTGTTCATTCCTTGGATATCCCAGAGATTTTCTAATACTATTCTATTAATATTTCTATTCAGTAGTCCATTCACATGGTACAAAACTCAAACTGTTCAAAAGAGTAAGTCCTGGACACAACATGTCTTTCCTCTTCCTGAGGTCTCCAGGTCAGCCTGTTTCATCCTGGCCATGTCTCTTAGATACCCCGGCAAAGTTTTCTATGATTATCTGTACTTCATGGCCTAGACTCCAGCATCCAGATGTTTCCTTGACCTGCACATTGCAGATAGACAGCTACATAAAGTCAAATAATAGGTAAACATCTTTTTCATGGTTTAAAACTCAAAACAATCCTTGCTCAAGTGAATTTTATCCGTAGTTCATTTTCTACTCACGTTCAGGAAATAAGACAAAAGGCAATGCAGGAGCAAACAGGCTCAGCTCCTATCAGGTTAGCCTGGTTCCTCATCCCAAAACCAGGGTCTTCCCAAATGCAAGAAGCTCAGTCATGCTAGACAAGAGATCTTGTTTCTTTTTCTCACATCAAAATTCAGAATAGGCACCTGGTGCAACATTGTGCTATTGAACAGATTTGATGCTACAAATGGCCCAGGTGCAACAAATCTGGATGCTAAGCTTCCTATCAAATATATATAGTAACGTTCATCAGCATCACATTGCATGGCAGATAGTCATGTCTAATCTTAGCTTATGCATTATGCTCAATGCCAGGAAAGCCGGATCAATTGTAGGTGAGTTCATCAAGGTGATTACGTAGTGGTCTATCAATTCTCAGTGGGGTGATGGAAACTCTTATAGTAGCGGATGGGTCCCAGAGCAAATCAGCAGAGTTGAGTGGGACTGATTATGGCAAAATCCCTTGTTAAATTAGAGAATCCCACTTTAACTTCCTGGTAGGCATACTCTATCCGATCTGGATGCTTGAGAAACATTTTCTTTACAAACCCTTAGATAGATGCTTCTCTACGCTGACTGCTTTCATTATAAAATGCTCATGCCTGGGCCCCATCCCTTGAGACCCCGATGTGTACTCAATGGTCTAAGGTTCCCTAAAGCCCCCTGGTAACTCCCATGTACAGCTAGGACTGAAAGTCCCTGCTGCTGATTTTGAGGAGGTTAACTTGGCTCCTTTAGCATCATTCCCCTGTGCTATTTCTCTCGTGTGGGGTTGGCACATCCTCTTTCATCCTCATTCTCCCATTCTGAGCGGAGCGATTCTCTGGCTGTTGCCAAATAGTTGCTCTCCGTGAGCCACTGGGCAGAGAAAAGGAGGAAGGTGCTCAGTGAGATGGGCTCAAACTTAAGGACGATTGTGAGGATGGTGCAGGGCCCAGTGGTGTTTCCATTTGTCCTGCATAGGAACACTGTGTGCCAGAATCGCTCGGCAGCACCTAACATTCGAAGCCTCCCAGCACTGCCACGGAAGAAAGTCCCGAGCAGCTGCTTCTCCAAAGATTCTCACCAAGAGAACCCTGGCGAGCAGTTCTGTTCGGCCACACACAGAGTGCAGCAACCTGAAGGCAACAGGCCTGGCCTTTGGAGTTCTTGAGTGAAACCCATGCCTGTGACATTTGACATGAAAAGCACCAGCATCCAGACTGCCCAGCAGGCTGTTAGCCTTACAGCTTCTCAGCCACCTGCCCCCCCCAACCCCCACCCCCGGGAAGTACAAACAGAATCTGCATTTCAACTAGATCCCCAGGTGTTTCCATTGCACATTAAGAAGCGCAGCCAAGGGCCTCAGCTCATGCACATTGCTGTGATTCCAGAAGCGATGCCGGCAGTATTTCAAATACCCGCTGTGTCACCCACAGTAAACAGGTTTCCGCAGTGCTGGCAGATGAAGACAAACAGAAGGCGGAAAGACCCAGTCTTCGACTGCTGAAAAGTCAGCCCATGAAAACCTTATGGATCACAAGGGAATACTCTCTGCTTGCTGGCTTCGGACATGCTGTCAAGGGGGACCCATCTTTAGAGGAGAGCATCATGTCTGGTGCAGCAGAGGACCAGGGAGCAAGGGAACCCCGTGAGGAGACAAGTGCACTCGCCACAAGGATGGACTACTGCGTGCTGACCATTGTGCGGAAGAGGCAGAAGCAAGCAGGATGGCATCCTGTTGCACGGAAAGTCACTGCGGGTAGACAACCAGCCCAGGGCAGCACACGTGACGTTTTATGATGCAGTTATGAGGATGCAAGGAAGATAACAGAAAACAAAATTCCCATAGACATGGAGCGCTGAGTAAATGTGGGTTATGAATAAATGCCATTCCTAAACTATCCATATTCTAGAAATTCACTATCCAGCATTGTTGGTTCATTCTATTCTCTTTTTTCTAACTAATTAATTAATTTATTGATTGATTGATTTTTAAATATTTTTATTGGGGGCTCATACAACTCTTATCACAATCCATACACACATCAATTGTGTAAGGCGCATTTGTACATTCACTGCCCTCATCATTCTCAAAACATTTTCTCTCCACTTAAGCCCCCCGCATTAGGTCCTCATTTTTCCCCTCCCTCCCTGCTCCCCCCTCCCTCATGAGCCCTTGATAGTTTATAAATTGTTATTTTGTCATATCTTGCCCTGTCCGACATCTCCCTTCACCCACTTTTCTGTTGTCCATCCCCCAGGGAGGAGGTCACATATATAGTTCCTGTAATCGGTTCCCTCTTTCCTACCCACTCTCCCTCTATCCTCCCTGTTTCGCCACTCACACCACTGGTCCTGTAGGGCTCATCCGCCCTGGATTCCCTGTATTTTCAGTTCCTATCTGTACCAGTGTACACCCTCTGGTCTAGCTACTAGTCCTGAAATCATCCGCAGGGGGGTGAGGGGGATCCGTCTACTCATTCCCATCCATCATCCATTATAGCTTTTCTTTTTAAACAAGTCCCTGCCCTCTGTTCACAGAGAATAATTAAACACACCCAAACAACTCAGGTAACAAACACCTAATATTTATTAATAAATTAGTACACTTGAAGGCATTTTTCTGATATCAGTTCCTCACCACTATCCACAATCCCCCAGCCACACAAAGGGAGCCACACCACCCTTGCATACGGATCTCAAAACTGAGCATTAGATGGTATGCTTATAAATGTGAGCAAAGTTGCAAATACATCAGACAAGAGTTCTTACAGCTGCAGCCATTTTTAATTTAAGTGATTGAATGGTGACGTAAACCCACCAAGACCGAGGCCTTGAGGGCAGACAGGACCTAGTTGACTATGTGTGTATAAAAACAAGAGACTGTTTGAAGCAAAGCTGGGCAGATTCTCTGTGGGAAAGGTGCCACAGGGATTCACGTTCTTGACCTGCCAACATGCACCTAGATATCCTCTAATAGCTCAGACCCTAAAAGATGAAGTTCAAATTCCTTTGGGGCCTTTGTTGATAAGCCCCATAGATAGCAATTCCTGGTGACTCCAGCATTTCCTTTCTCCAGCCCAGAGCATATTAGCATCAGACAAGCACGGGAATCAAGCGTGCTATACAGCGTCCGGGTGAAAACCACAGTATCAGCAACGGTGCGCTCCAGTTCAGCCATGAGTGTACAACAAGACAGGAAAATGATCACGCAGCATCTCATCGCATGGCAGTAAATCAAGTGGGGTCTTAATTGGTCAGAGACAAATAATGTGATGATACTAGTAATCATAATAGTAATAAAAATACTAGGAGTAGGTGTGGGTGTTGAGCGATGTGAAGACTGCTTATAGAATTCACATGATGTCGCTACACTTATAAGAGCCTCGCAGTCAGTGTGGAGGAAAAGTCACACTGCCTGAGGGTAGGTTATGTGAATTTAAAGTGCACAGAACAATTTTTTAAAATGCATCAGAAGTCAAAACAGAGAAGTAAGAAACTTAAAAAAAAAAGGCAAAAAACTTTAGTGGTGGGTCTTTTGCAACAGCTACATCTTAAAAACGTTTGGCTTAGAAACTAACTTCCCGGAAGGGTTAAACACAAAAGGAAAGAAAGAATTCAAACACTGGCCATATATTCTGTTAAACACACACACACACCAAAAAAAAAGAATCAAAACCCCCCCCAAAATCCAATAAAACCACCCAGCCACTAAAGTGAGCAATATTCCAGAGTGCAGTGTCCTACAACAGGTCAGGAAGATGGCTATAAACGGAGTCCAGGAGGCTCTGGCTGGCTTCCTGGCTCTTGACTCCGATAATCTCAAATAGCCGGTCCAGTTTGTCCTCAGCCTGGGGAATCTCTTCGATCACCCGCAACTCCTCCGGATTCAGGATGTGGAGCATGTCATCGAAGATGGGCTGCAAGTCGCAGGGGTCCAGGCGTACCTGCCGCAACACTGTGTCCTTCTTTTCTGCAGGGGAGAGAGGGCAAGGATGGGCACACCTCTAAAGGGCTGGCTTGAGGGGTGGGGAGAGTGACCTGCCCAGTCTCCAAAATGAGTTCCGAAACCTTTGGTTCACTTTAAGGAGCCAATGAGTTTTTGTTTGCAACACACACAGAAGATAACGAGATTTGCCCAATAGAGATCAAACCAGGATCTGCTTGAAGGGACTGTTGTGCCCATTAGCATGAGTTAAATGCTTGCTTCTAAAAACTCAGAGGGAAAACTCTGGAATACCTAAATGAAACCAAACCCACTGCCATAAATTTAGTTGACGCTGACCTTACAGGACAGAGTCAAACTGCTTCCTAAGATTTCCAAGACTGTAATTCTTTACAGGAGCAGCCAGCCTCATCTGTCTCTCAAGGGAATGGTGATGGGTTTGAACCTCTGCCCTGTAGTTGGCAGTTCAATTCATAACCCACTCCCACTGTTCCCTGAAATACCGAGCTAGAGAAGCTTGAAAAACAATTTTAGAAGACGTTTTGTTTGCTTCTTTCTCCATCTGGGAAATTCTCGGAAATTCTTAGACATCGGTCTAAAATTTTTCTAAAATTTCTGGCTTTCAGATTCGATTGCACTATTTTACAACCAAACTGCTGAGAGTGAATGGCGGGAAGCACACAGAGAAGGAAAAAGGATGGCCGCACAGGGCAGATTCTACACTGGGGTGAGGAATTGTAACTTTAATCATCATCATCACCGTCATTATTTTTATAAAGTTTTCCTTAAAATGTAACATAATGAGTAACAATGTAGAAACTTGAACTATTTGTATAAATACAAAATAAATGATTATAAACATGCACAGTGTACAAAACATATGTAAAATATGTCATAGTTTACAAAATGTAACAACAGATCAAATTACCCTCTCCCTAGGATATAACTGGGAATCCTCATGCCAGGCTTACTTCTCACAAAAATCTTTCATCAGTAGGAGTATATTAATCTCCTACCCTGCATTCAAAATGGAATCTAGCAAGCTGTTTGCTAACTATCCATCCATATTGCCTTAAGTATTGCCAATTGCAACCTAGTTTAACAGAGCCAGTTTTAGGCGCAATTCATGTCACTATTGCTGAATTAGAATCTACACTGCTTTGTAAACATTCACTTTTTATTTAATTATCACTATTATTTTTTTTAAAGGACAAAAACAAAAAATACATATACTCATGAAAAAAAATTTGTACTTCATACTAGACGATAGGTTATACTTTACATCTTTGGATTCAGCTACTCTGGTTAATTATTTCCCCCAAACCTGCCGGACTACATTTTATCAGCCTTTCCCTGAAGCCCATTAGATAGCATCAGGAGGAGAAGGGTAACTTATGCTTCTGGGCAGGCCTTTCCACGCCTACAAAGTTACAGTCTCAGAACCTCACGGGCAGTTGTATCCTGTCCTATGGCGTTCATCATGCCCCCAACAGGCTAACGAGGGGGGTCTCTCTCAGTCAGCCTCAGCTTGGAGCCTCTGTTACTAGAGGGCAGCCGAAAAGGCAGGCAGAAAGGGTCGAGCCTTTTTTGCCGGCGGTGAAGGTGGAAAGCAGGTGAAGGTGCGCGCTTGCTGTCGGTGGGGGCCCATACCTTTGGTAATAAAGGAACCGGTCCTGCTCAGCGCGGAGGAACCGCTGGACGTGGAGTCACAGCGAAGCAGCGGCTCCGACTCATCCACGAAGAAGCCCTTGTTCTTGTCCTGCGGGGAAGGCTCCACCGTCAGGAGGCTGGAATTCTCAAGTTTCATGTTGGGGCTGGGGCTGGGGCTCGGGCTCAAGGGACCGGGGCTGGTCGGGAGGGCCAGTTTGTCCGTTTCCAGCTGCGGGAGAGAAAAATGATCTGCCGTGAAAATTATAGCGGGGAGGGGGGTCGGGGAGGAAGGGGTAACTCCAAAATGAAATCAAAACCAATCCTCAGACACTGAGTTTTGTTCTACTTAATAGTTTTCATATAAAATTCTTACATGTCAATAGTCTATAACTTATTGGTCATTGCTAGATACAGTGCACACACATACCCATATTGTTAAATCCATCAACAAATATATATGGGGGCGTCTATGAGGATTAATTAAAAAATGCACCTAATTCACAAAAAATTTTAAATAAAAAAATAATATAAAAAAATTAAAACGCAGCATCAGCATTTGCGGAAGATCGATTAACGAGCATCAGTATGCAGGTGACCGTTTGCTGAGAGAGAACACAGCTCGGAGCATTTACTATTGAAGACTACAGACTACAACCTTCAGTCTGGACTAGACAGACCTCAACTGAACTATAACCCAGGTCCTCCCCAGGAAGAAACATCACGACAAACAAAGAAAAGTTTGAAGTCCCCTAGAATTTCATTCAATTTAGCTGTTTTGAAGTCAAAGGATGTTTTGAATAGGGCCAATTCGTTGCAAAAGATCTCTGGACAATGTTCGTCGTCACTTTGAAGCAAAGATGGCAAGACTTCATCTCAAGTTCTTTGGTCATGTTTCCAAGAGGGACCAGTTTCTGAGAAAAGCATCGTGCGTGGTAAAGTCCAGGGACAGGGAGAGGCTCTCAATGAGATGGATCAGCACAGCGGCTACAACCATGGGCTCAAAATAGGGAAGATTGGAAAGGTGGCCCAGAACCGGGAAATGTTTGGTTTTGTTGTCAATATTAATTGAGACTGACTCAACAGCATCTAGCAACAATAACAAGAAATCTTAAAAAAAAATTTTTTTTTTAATGAGGGAGCATCTACACCAAGTAGTAATTATAAAAGCATCGGCTACCTCTGAGAAGGGACCTGGGCAGAGATGAGAGGGGGGAAATTCCCACCTGGAGGATCTAATTTTCTAAAGCTATAAGGAACCTGGAGTATCATCTGGGATACGTCTCTCTCTCTACAGAGAAGGAAACCCGGGCCTGAGAACCAGAGACTTTCTTACTTACAGGCTCTCAAACAGTAAGTGTCAGAATTAAGATTAGATCCCGGGGTTTTCTGACATCTATCTCTAACTAGCTCACTAATTAAATAAAATAATGAAAGCAGGCTAACACTGGATGAAGAAGTGTCTGGAAGTGGGGTGTGCGGAGTGAGGCCTGCCCCACGGGAGCCCAGGTCTCGACTCTGTAAAGGAGCCCACCGGGCCAGAGCGGGGGTCAGAGAGATCAGAAACAGAGTAAGCAAACGGAGGAAGGTGATTCCAGATGACGAGAGCTTCATAGCCTCTGGTGGATGTGTCCAAAAAAAGAGAAAGAAATAACAAACTGCCATCGAATCTATTCCCACTCCGAGCACACCTACTGAACAAGATAGACCCTCCCCTATGTGTTTCGGAGACGGTACGGCTTTACATGGGGGCAGGACGCCTCGTCATGTTAGGGAGGAAGGATTCAAAGCAGAGAGACCAGTTAGGATGCTCCTATAGTAGCCAAAGGCCCCTGGATCGTGCAAATGGTTTGGGCTCAATTCTGAACCTAAAGATTGGTGAATCCACCTGCCAGCACTATGGGGACAAGGCCCCATGATGGGCATCCCTACAGATTCCAGCCTAGAAAACCCTCTGGAACAGGTCTGTATGGCAATACCTGTGGTCACATGAGTCAGAGTTAACTGGAATGACTTTCTTCATAGTAGCCAAGGAGTCTGGGAGCAACCAAAAGTTCAGAGGTTCCAGTCCACCCAGAGGTGCCTTGGAAATCAGTCACTGAGCACCCGATGGGGCACAGTTAAACTCTGACACGCATGGAGTGGTCATGAACTGGATGACAACCAGCTTGCTTAACAACCAAGTTCAGTATGATCCTAGTTTGAACCATGGGAATAGAGTAGAGATGGGGGGAAGTGGTAGATGACGTCGAAACCCATCTTACCCAGTGAGGCAACCGAGGCCCAGAGACGGCACACAGCTGCTGGGGGAAATCAGGTCTCAAGACGAGTCTGTTTGACATCTCTATTTTCCCCTTTTATTTCATGTTATACTTTAGAACCCTCTCATTTATTTTTTAGCATCTCTTGACCATTAATTTTACAGTCTTATTTGTCTTGGAGGTATACATTTGGCTGTTAACCACCAGGTCAGCAGTTCGAAAGTACCAGCTGCTCTATGGGAGAAAGGTGAGGCTCTCTACTCCCATCGAGATTTACAGTCTGAAAAACCCTCAGGGGCAGTTCTGCTCTCTCCTGTAGGGTCACTGTGAGCCGGAATTGGATCCACGCCGTGAGTTTGGATTTTTGCTTGTTTAATGAATTCTCTCGCATGGATGAAAATATGGAGACCAGGTGGCCCTCTCCAGAGCTGTGAGATGATCATTCCTCAGAACCCTTATCCCTCCACTAAGCATCCGTATAGTGATTGTTCTCAACCTCTTCAATCAGGAAGACCGAGACTGGAACATCAAAGTCTTGCCTTGGATGGTACTTTTGCTAAGGCACAAAGCAAACAGCGCTTCCTCTTTTACAACTTATAAGACCTGAGAAATGTTTGCCAATGATTACAAATTCTGAAACCACTGATTACTAATGCACCAAGAGTCTTTTCCTCTCTGCCACCACCCAGACCCGTTTCTGTTTCCAGTGTACGTTCAAGACTTGAAGAACAGGCATTCCCAGCAGCCCCCTCTCAATCCATGACAAGTTTCATGCAGAGGCTTCTAAAATTTTAATTCAATAGGGCCTGGCATGTGCCACTCCTCCCTGAAAATGCACATGGCCATTCATGCCAGTTCACATTTCTTATTCATGCTATTAGACAAAGAGCACTTGTCTGCACACTGGTTCTCAGGGACATTACTTTGGAAGACATGGTCAGTCAATATAGGGCTCTGTTCTTGCTTAAAAAGAAACTCCCACCCACACGTCACATGCCAGCAGACCACAAGGGTCCACCCACTGTATTTCCTAAGCTCGATTCGTTCAAATTTTTAAGTATTTTCTTTTCCACTATTGTCAAAAGACTCGTATCAGTAGAAATTAAACATGTGCGCTCCAACATACTTTGGGGGAAATGTTGACCTGGTGAAATCAGTAATCACTGGTTAAGGTTCAGGTGAATATGAACATGCCCCTGAGAACGGGCTTCACCTTCCCACAACAAAATTATTGACCACAGCAAAAGCCAGGTACCAGGCAACACATGAGGAACTGTATTAAAGGGTCGTAACATTAGGAATGTTGAGAACCACTGACTTAAACTTTAGTAGTAGTAACCCTCACTTCATAATAATAGCTGGTTGCTTATCAGATTAACAATCTAAAGGTATGTGTGGTTAAAAGCGCTCCCAGAGACTTCCTCTTTCCTTTATATATTTATTCCTCCTTTACCTAAATCAGGGGCCCTGGTAGCATAATGGTAACAAGTTGGGCTGCTAACCGCAAGGTCAGCAGTTCAAAACCACCAGCTACTCTGCAAGAGAAAGAAGAGGCTTTCTACTCCTATAAAGAGTTACAGTCTCACAGGGGCACTCTACCCTGTCTTATATGTCTCTATGAGCCGGAATCAACTTGATGGCAGTGACTTTGACTTTGGTTACCTTAATCAGGAAAAAGACAAGTCCTCCTACTCCTGTAAAGAATTACAGCCTTAGAAACTTTAGGTGCAGTTCTAGTCTGTCCTACAGGGTCATTATGAGTCAGCATCATCCCAAGGGCAATGAGTTTGACTTGGTTTTGGCTTTACTGAATATTAGGATCCATGGTGGAGTAAGCATCAGATTGCCAAGTGTGGGGTCAATGGTTCAAATCCAGTAATCTCTTCTTTAGGAGAACAATGAGGTTTTGTGATCATGATGACCTACCTATAAGGACAACAGATAGGGGGTAAAAGGAGACATCGGACAGTGCAAGACATGGAAAAATAAAATAATTTCTAAATTATCAAGGGTTTATGAGGGAAGGTGGGGGAGGGAGGGAGAAAAATGAGGAGCTGATACCAAGGGTTCAAGTAGAAAGAAAATTTTTTGAAAATGATGATGGCAACAAATGTACAAATGTACTTGATACAATGGATGTATGTATGGATTGTGACAAGAGTTGTATGAGCCCCCCAATAAAGTGAATTTTAAAAAAAATCTCAAAAACCATGTATGTGTCAGAATTGACTCGATCACAGCCCGGTTGGTTTGGTTACCTTAATAATGACAATGGCCACTAGAGCAGGTTTATACCATTGCAACTCTACTTTCTTTGTGTGATCTCTAGTAGTTTCCATCAGAAAAGACTATGTGGAAGAGATTAACCCACTATTTTGTTAATTCTGAAAATTCATGCTTTCGACCTTCTGAGTTGACAGTAAATAAAGAACAACTATAATAAGATTGAGATTCTGGGAAAGAGAGCCAGATTCCCCAATTCTTAAAAATACTGTGAGCACAAAGTTATCAAAGTACACACAAGATAGATCGTGAGTTAACATATTTCATTACTCATTCTTTGAGCTTTTCAAATTATCTATAAGGGTGTATTAATGCTTATAACAAGGGGGAAAACCCAATAATTTGTTGTTGTTCTCTTTCTTTAAGGGTCTCCACTGATTAAGAGTATTTCCTACAGTCTCAGAAACCCACAGGGGCAGTTCCACCCTCTCCTGTGGGGGTCATATGATTGGTATTCACTTGGTGAGTTGAGTTGTGCTAACTTGAAAAGGTGGCTGCAGCGGTTCTTGTTTAGCCCAGCAGTGGGGTAGGCAGATCATCCACATTGCCGACTCTTCTCTGTACTTCTGTGAAGTGTTCATGGGCACAGGTGTGTTCAAACCATGGAGCTTATTGCACTGAGGCAGATATTAAGACTTAGAAGAAAGGTCTCTGGAAAACCTGACTCAAGAAGGCAATGCATCTGCCAGATATTTGGAGCGCCTTTGGAGACACTGAAAAAGTGCATTTCTTTTTACTTCAGACTCATGCTAACTCAGAATGCTTATGTGGGAAATGAAGTAGCCAAAGTTAGACAGACCCAAATGAAGTGGGACAGGGAGAACTCCCCAAGCAGCCAACAGTACAATTCAACAGACTGAACTGGATAGAAGAAAGGACGGTCTCCTTTGCCCCAGTATTTCTGATTAGATTCCATGCAAGAATACTTAGTCTTTCCACATACTACATTTAATAGTCCCAAACAGATAAGGGACGTTTTGCAACCTTACACAACCTCTGATCACACCTAGGATTTGGTTACTGACTGACTTGACAATTTTCTTCGGGGGTTGCTACCACCGTTGACTGTAAGAAACCAACCAATTGGACTTGCTGAGTAGGTTATTGCTTGAAATTGGTGGGCTTGAATGTTTCTGAGTGGCAGTGTTAGTGAAAACAATCATTTAACTTGTACTTGGGGCTGTACTAGAATGAGCCTTGTCTATCATGCCAATCCTTCACCCCCACCTCAACCAAGCAGAGCTCGAAAACACTGGTGTCTCTTCTTAAATGCTCATTGAAATCATAACCTGAAACTGAAACTCAAAAGTAATTCTCCATTTCAAATGCATTTGAAATTGAAAAAAAAAATCTCTTCCCCTTTCCCATGGATGATGAGCGGAGCCATGAATGGGAAGAGAAATCCTTCCATGTCTTATTCATGGCAAGCATGGTCTAGCAATTAAATGAGATTTTGAGACATCTACTTGTCTTCTCTTCTAGACTGAAACAGAGTCCTTGGGGAGTGCCAACAGTTGACATGCTTGGCCGCTAACTGAAAGGTTGGAGCACGAAGTCTACACAGAGGTGTCTCAGAGGAAAGACCTGGTGAACTTCTTCCTAAAAATGAGCCCTTGAAAATTCTAGAGGCCCAGGTCTATGCTGACACCCCTTGTTATTGTTGTGGGTCAGAGTTAAGTTTTTCTTATGCAGTACCATTCATGGGTGTCTGTGGACTATGCACGTAGGCACATAAGGCTCCAGCTACAGAAACCATCTTTTCTACATGAATTGCATGTTCACCACCGTCCTTAAAAATCGAAGTCATGACAATCGTGGGACATCCTTGCAAGGGAAGAAAGGAGACACACTTACTCACTGGCCATATGGTCTAAAGAAACCACTTCCCCATTCGGATCCATTTCCTCATTCTATACTATAAAGGTTAGACAAGGATGCCCCTAAGTTCCTCCAGTTCAGATGATGTTGATTTTATGTTTGTCTTAATCAACAGCCATTTCATTCTGCTAGCTGCTTCCTACCTCTCACTCCCGTGGTCCTCCTTCCAAGGTACCCCCAACTGGCCCATTCAAATAAGGTTTACCACTGAGTCACTTTCAATTACTATCCAATTGCAACCTCCCTGTGGTTGCACGCTGTTTTCACAAAATGAATCCACAACTTTGATGCTTCATTGAGCTCCTGAAATGAGGCCCTCATTACCCAGCCTTGATGCCGTTCACCAGGCTGCTACCACAGTTCAACTTAACCCCATGGGTCCGGACACAACCAAATTGGCTTCCATCACGCTCCCCAGCCTCCTCTGCTGCAGCCTGAAACGCCTACTAATCTTCAGAGGAAATCCCCTTGCAGTTGAAATTCCTCTTTCCATCTGAACTCCCTTCTAGATCATATCATACTTAGAAAGAAAGGGGCGGGGGGTGGCACTTGTGAAAATCTGGATCACTTAAAAATGATTTTGAAAAACACACTCATAGCTCCTATTTAAACTACTTTAACTATCCAATCTGAGTTGATCAGCTTTTTACTCGGGTCTAGAAAACTACAGGGAACTTTAAGAAAGAAACCACTGTTACTGTGATAGATGATTCAACCTAAGTGATCTGCATAACTCCTTTAGTGGTCAAGCAACTCTCATTAGCTCCATTTCATAGGTGAGAAAACCGTGACTCAAAGAGGTTTAAATAAGTCATCCAAAGTCACAGAGCTGTGATTCAAGACCAGGCCTGTCTCATTTCTATGTTGTTCTCTTTGGTCACCTCCCTGTCTGGGCCAATTGTTCGGGGACATTAACAAACCCTGTAAAGCGGATGGGCCCTGGAAGATCTAAAGGATTTGCCCTTGACTACTAACTTAAAGGTTGGAGGTTCAAATCCATCCAGTAGCCCTGAGGAAGAAAGGCCTGATGATGTACTTCCTTAAAGATTACAGTCTAGAAAATTCTATGGAGCAGTTCCACTCTGTAACACCGAGGTTGGCCAAGCATCACTCAACTCAACGAGCAATGGGTGTAGTCTTGGTTTTAAATAGGCATGTCAGGCTGGGCTCTTAAGAAAAAAAAAAAAAGCTAACCTTTTTGCCAGGCAAGTATCTCTTAATAACCAAATCTATTTGATGTCTTTGTTAATAGAATAAGATTTCATAAGAAAAAGCAAAGCTTTCTTACCCATATCTATTTAGCTCCAGGATTTCAGATATAATGAGAGTCTAGGGCTTGGCAATTCTATTTAAAGAAATGTACCGGAATTTGTCTTAATTCCTAAGTTCAGATACGGAAGAATTCCTGTACACAGTGATTTTGCCCTTAAACAATAAAAGACACTGCCCTTACCAGTAAGAGGTGAGGTGGGAGTTTCTATAAAATCCCAGCTAACAAGAGACAAAGACTTTTAGATTAGGTTTGAAATTCTGGTTCAAATCCAAGAATAACCGAAATTCACTGAGCAAGGTTTCACCACCCACCACCCACAAGCAAAAAGAAAAATTTAAGGGGGAAAGAGGAAAACGCTGACTCCCAAAACTTTGCTTGCTGAAAGTAACAAGGACCTGAAGCACATGCTGATGAAGATCAGAGACCACAGCTTTCCATATGGGTAATGCACACTCAGTGTAAAGAAAATCAAACTCCTCACCACTGGACCGATAAATAACAGCATGGTAAATGTGGGGAAAAGATAGAACCTGTGGAGGGTTTCATCCTATTTGGCTCCACAATGAATTCTCATGGAAGCAGTAGTCAGGAAATCAAAGTATGCATTGCACTGGGAAAGTCGGCTGAGCACGACCTTTTTAAAGCGCTGCAGACCAAGCATGTCACTGCTGCTCTAAACCATGGTGGTCTCAGTCTCCGCATATGCACGTGAAAGTTAGACACTGGCTAGAGGAGATCGACGAAGAGTTGATGCCTTTGTATTCCAGTGTTGGTGAAGAATACTGAAGTGCTACAGACTGCCAAGAGTCAACAAATCTGTCTTGGAAGAAGTACAGCCAGGTGCTCCTTAGAAGGGAGCACGGGGGAGTGCGGAGTGGAGGAGATCCAAAGCCCATTAGTAGGCCACTGGAGATCCCCTTGCAGAGGGGTCTCGGGGAGAAGATGAGCCAGTCAGGGTGCGATGTAACAATGATGAGAAATACAACTTTCCTCTAGTTCCTAAATGTTTCCTCCCCGCTCCCACTACCATGACTCGAATTTGATCTAGCAAGTCTGGCTAGACCAGAGGAGGTACACTGGTACAGATAGGAACTGAAAATACAGGGAATCCAGGACGGATGAGCCCTATAGGACCAGTGGTGTGAGTGGCAAAACAGGGAGGGTAAAGGGAGAATGGGTAGGAAAGAGGGAACCGATTACATGGAACTGTGTGTGACCTCCTCCCTGGGAGACAGACAACCGAAAAGTGGGTGAAGGGAGATGTCGGACAGGGCAAGATATGACAAAATACCCATTTATAAACTATCAAGGGCTCATGCGGGAGGGGGGAATGGGGAGGGAGGGGAAAAATGAGGACCTAATGTCTGGTGTTTAAGTGGAGAGAAAATGTCTTGAGAATGATGTACCAATGCGCTTTACACAATTGATGTGTGTATGGAGTGCGATAACAGTTGTATGAGCCCCTAATAAAATGTTTAAAAAAAAGAAAGTAAATGTCTAGAAAAGAATGAAGACAACATATGTACAAATGTGCCTACTTCAATCGATGTATGGCTTGTGATAGGAGTTGTATGAACCCCAATAAAATGACTTAAAAATAAATAAATAGAAAGAAAGAAAGAAAAAAAAGAAGGGAGCATGAAGAGACTTCATCTCATCTACTTCGTACATGTTATTAGGAGAGACCAGACCCTAAAAAGGCTATCACACTTAGTAACGTCAAAGGTTAGCAAACAAAAGGAAGATCATCAAGGAAGTAAATTGGCACAGAGGCTGCAACAGTGAGCCTAAGAATAACAACGACTGTGAGGATGGTCCCGGACCGGGCAGTGTTTCTTTACGTGGTGTATCGGGTCACTGTGAGTTAGATCCAACTGTAAGGGGCCTAACAACACACACCTTTGAAAGGTGATCAGCTGTAAGACATTTGAGAGACCGTCTTAGAAATGGTAACATGGAATGGAAGACGCATGCGGATCTGTCAGGAAAGCAAAGATGTTAAAGTGTGAATCCCCCTGGATGCGAGGTGGTGGGTTTATGAGTATTTGCTCACCTGTGCTTTCACCTTTTCTTCATTTTCCAAGTCTTACAAAAGGGACAGGAGCCAAGTCATCTGAAGACAAGCAATTCTCAGACTTTCCCTAGGGTTCTGATAGATAGTTCAGCCAAAGACTTTCATTCTCTTTCTTGTTTCCCCTTTCCCCTGCCCAGAGCTAAACCACAGGAGAGGGTGGCAAGGGGGGGTTTCGTTGCATCAGCAGGGAATAGCACTCATGCTGCAATCTTACATTGTCCTTGACAACTGGGCAATCTGAGTTTCAACTTGATGTCGAGTCTAGACTACACTGGGGTCACTAGTGGTCATATGATAGACGCAAACACAAGAGCATGAGTCCGAAATGCTTTGCTCAGCTTCCCCTTGGGTCACTCAGACCAAGGAAGTGGCAGAGCCCAGGAAAGGCTGAGCCTTGAGCTGCCCAGATGTGAGCTAGCCAACAGCAGAGTCTGTGGGACGCACGCACCCTCAGGAGGGAGGATACAGGCTTAACCTGGCCAAGAAATTCCAAAAACACTGGGAAGTTATTTTTAAAGACATCTTCCATCCTAGTTCCGCTCAAGCACAAGATAATGAAAGGATTTTGTTTCCGCTGCGACTTTAACCCATTGTGACCCATAGGACAAGCAGAACTGCTCCATAGGGTCTCCAAGGGTGTGGTCTTCATGAAGCAGACTTCACAGCAGCCACATTTTCCCCCACCAGGTACCTGGGGGGTTGGGACCACCAATCCTCGGACTAGAAGCAGAGTGCTTAAAATTGCCCAATCCGGTTAACTGGCCTTGCTGAGTTTCTCCCTTATTTATCCCACCCCAAAGCAAGATCATGCCTATAGCCTTGTGTTCATGTCACCTGCTAATTCTAGTCCTTTCTAAGAGTTCATTTCAAAATGGAACTCCCAGGGCTATAGCTCCTCCCCAGGTGAAGTCAAGATGTCCTTGGGCCATCTTTGCCCCGAGGAGGAGAACTGTGCCTCTCTTGGGTGTGCAAAGGGAAAAGGCTGCAGGGAGCCCCAAGCTGTGCTGCACAAAGCTGCCAAGGCTGGTAAGAACCAGCTGCTCTGGAGGGAAGGCACGCGGGTGGGTACACACAGCCCAGCTGCTCGCCTGTGAGTCTGCAAGCTGTCTGCACTGCTGGCATCAACAGGAATGTGATGGCAGCCCTGAGCTGACTCACCGAGAAGCTCCTCTCACAAAAGCAAGGGGGGGATATTGAATAGGGGACTCTCTTGATCCTGAGCTGGGGTGGGTCAACTCACATTTTTAGTAGCCTGCTAAACCATAAAAGGTTCAGCTCCATTCTATACATTCTATACAAGCAATTACTTGCCTTTTTCTAAACGTTACTCATGAGGTAATACATGGTCCACCGTGCCAAAGGCACAAAAGGATGAACAAAACTTCTCTCTCTGTCTCCGATTCCCCTCCCAGGTAGCAATTGCTGTCACCAATTTCTTGTGTTCTCTTCAAGAGATAGTCTTATATCAAGAAATACGTGTACCAGGGGATTTCATGAATTTTATGTAAAAAGTGCACTACCTTCTAATTCCCCCTTTCCAAATACTTTTTGGAAACCCTTCTTAAAAGATATATTCTCTAGCCCTTAGATTTTTAAAAAACACAATGACAACATAGGGTACACATTGTCTTGTGCCTTGATTTTTTTTTTTTAATTTAAAAAACAATTATTGAGTTTAGCCCATAAAGGTCTGACTCACTCCTTCTGACAAATCCATATAGGGAGTCTTCACATTCCGAAAGTCTTTCAGTCAAATTTAAGTTAGGTAAGTTGGACTTGGCGCTTAACTGTTCTTTCTTAGCCTTACTTGAGCGCAAGAGAAGGCTGGGGGTCTTTTCAATGAAGTCACATGTGCATGTGCATGTGCATGTGCATCTGTATCTATGAGGGGGCATCCAAAAGTCCATAGAAAATTCCATTCCCTTTACATTCCATGTTCCCATCCACATCTGCAATTCTCCCCACGAATGCTGAGTATATACCAACCCACGGCCATTAAGTTGATTCTGACTCAGATAGGCTATAGTCCCAGAGGTGGGACCAAGGCCCAATCTGTAGACATTTTCGTAGGTACTGCCAAGTGGACCTCCCTGAGGGTGAGACTGCTTTACATACCCATCTGCAGTAGGCCTGCTTCCTCCTTCGTAATACCCCGGAAAGCACACCTGTGTTAGCACACCTTTTCCTCTTGGCCAGACTGGGAGGTTAAAATGGAATCTCCCCAAAGCATGTGATTTGAACTTAACGTATTGTGAATGAGTTTTAAAATCTCTCGATTTTAAAGAGCCTTCAGTATTTCACTTTCCACGAACTGTCTTATTCACTGACTATCCAGTTTTCTAGCTGGTTGCTTGGTCTCTTTCTTAATTAAATTACAACAACAACAAAAAAGTTCTTCCTATTTTAAGGACATGAACACCTGTGCTATAAGTGATCTATCTAAGTTATTATTTTGTCTTTTGACTCGAAGGTGGTGCTTTCTGGCTTGTGTATTGACCAGCATGTCCTTGAATGTGTTCTTATCTCTGTGTCTCCTGTTGGTGCGCATGTTTTGCTTATCATTCTTTAAAAAGCCTTCCTTACTCTTGTGATTATAAAAAAACAAAACAACAACCATCACCAAGAAAGGTTTCTTGTTTTTCTCTGGTATTTTTGAACTTGGTCATTTCATCCTGTTTCCTGATAAATCTGGTTTCCTTCTGAAATGTTTTGTTTTGTTGGAAAATTGGTAGTGGTAGTCTTCCTCCCAAGGAAATGGCGAGGGGTAAGTGATTCAAATGTGGAAATTCCTGCTGAATAAGAACACCTATGGCTGACGACAATGAAATCCCTCCCCCGAAGTCTCCCCACTCTTGGTTCTCAGGGATCAATATTCCCAGCGTCACTCTCACAAACATGGGGAGGGAAAGGAGGCCAGAACTGGAAGCTATGATGCGTCCTCCTGATATAGGCTTCCGGTAAAATAAAATAAAAAGTTGTGCTGTAGCACTGATCGTGGAAGGCATGGGTAAGCTTCTTTTCATCATATTGATGTTGAGTCCCACCCCCCACCACCACCACCCCATGTACTTTTTGAAAAAACCACTAGGGGTGTGAATTAAAGGGGTAAACAATGCCACACCTTCATCAACTACGCCTTTTCTGAATCTTGAGATACAGGGCGGGGGGCGGGGGGGAGCCCATTTCAATCCCTGTAAATAGCAGCTTCACAAAAAATAATTCTACCAATCAGTTCACATACTCAGAGGGACCCCTCCCATAAAAGGGCCAGCTCCACGCTGGCAGACCCTGTGCGTGCGTGCGAGGCTGATCTAGGACTCAGCACACAATGGTGGTCGCTTCACGTTTGCTAACTAAATTACCTGTGTGACACATGTAGGGACAGTGACTTACTTAATGTGGCTCTGCTAGCCAAAGCCTCTAACTCCCACCAAACCACCTTTTCCTGCATGGGTTTGGTAAAGCAGGGGAACTGATAGGTTCATCAGTGAGCAATTACAAACTGAATTCTCTGGAAGGCCATCCTGCTGGGTATAAAATGAACCCTCTGAGAAGCAGGAGGAGGGGGTATCATGACCAGCAAGAGCCAGGAGTGGAGGGCATCCCCTGGACCGCAGATCCCGGTACAGTGAACCTCCTGGATCCTGAGGACAGCCAGAACATAGCAGAGCAGCAGCACTAGAACCAGGCGCCAGAACAGGAAATAAGAGTGGTGGACTTGCTAACCCCCTGGAAAAAGTAAAGCTGAGGGCTTTGCGGCAAGAGGTTGGCTTGTAGGTTGTCTCTGGACGCCTAATTCAAGGAGCTGTGTTTGCTGACTCATGGAGCTTGAGCTGAACACCTTTCGGCTGAGGTTTCTAGCAGAGGTGTCTGCCCCTTTGGGCATTGATTAGCGGACCCAAAAGAACTTTACAGCATGTCCTGATATAGACAGCTATATCCTGAGCAAGTCTCACTTGCATTACAACCTGCCAACTTCTTTCATAAACCATTTGATCATGAATTTTGCCTGTGAGTTCTCCATAGCCATTGCAATGGATATGACAACCAAGATATACAACAAAGAATGCTACTTAAGCCAACACCATCTTTTCCTTTAACGGTATACTGGGGAAAAAAATGTATGTATGTACCGCAATGTCAAGGTCACAAAAGCAGTTAAAGTTTTCCAAAAAGCTCATTACTGGGCAAGACAAAGCAAGATGCTAAGTCAAAGAGATGCCTTTGCCACAGTCTGAAGAAGCAGGTGGGATTCCTGGGGTAGAAAACAAGTGAGGAAAATCTTTGGGCAGAGGGCCACAGTACCAAGCCATTTCATGAGTTGTAAGTCTGTTCCCTTGAAGGAATCTATAGCCTGGTTATTAAAAAACAACTTTCAAGGGAACAAACCTCCTTCTGCTCTAGTCTCCTGGGTGTTGTTCGGTGGGTCAAGTATCCCTGTCTTCTGATGCTATCTTATAATCCTCTGCACACTTCTAAGACACATTATCTGCCTTGTTGCTATCAAGTGGGCGCTAACTCTTATCAACCAACCCCATTTGCAACAGAACGGAACACTCCCCGGGCATGCGTCATCGTCACAATGATGTTTCAGCCCCTTGTTGTAGCTTATCCCACTGAACTCTAACTCTTACCCATAATGTCTTCCTCCCAATGGGTGGGCTATTTAAATGGCAGGGACCAGCTTTCCTCGGTTCATCATTGCAGACGGACAGCTGGGGCTCTACAGCAGGTTGCTGACAAATGTAGTAAAACCTCAGACCCTGTGGTAAGTGCAACACCTGGCTCGCTGTGAGTTGGAAGCAATGGGTAACAACAACACTGGCTGCATGGGAAAGGCCGGTAGAAGCTCAAAGCCTGAGTCATTGGCAGGGCCCTTTTATGCACAGTGACCACCTTAAACGGAAGCACTACTAGATGTACTTGGGGGTGTTGTATAGCAGCAGTCTCCTAGCAATGTCCACTCTCCTCATCACCCCAGAAGTTCTGCGAGGACTACAGGTAGAGCCAGCAAATGAAGTGACTTGGCCCTTAATGGTAACCCAGCAAAGAACACAAGCGAAGTACATGCTGGTTCAACCTAACAGCATCAGGACTGAAGACAATAATCGTCCCTTTGGAAGAGATAGCCAACTAGAAAATTCAAGACAAAGATCACTTTGCAGTGCCAGAAAACCAACAATATTTAAATGTACAGCTGCCATTTGCCTCAATGCCCCCTCCCAACATTCAATTTCTGAAAATAGCTGGTCCGGTCAGACCCACAGATCAGGACAGCTGCATCCTGCAGCTGGGAAGCAAGAGGCAGAGGCAGTAACTGAAGCCCCCTCTGCGGCCGAGGCAGGGGCATTCCTAGCCACAAGGGAAGGCGCAGCGCTTCTTCAGCTACTGGGCTGCTCCCACTTCATGATACCAGCCAAAGCCACCCAGCCTGCAGCACAGAATCTCAGCAGGAACTAGAAGCAGTTGGGGAGAGGGAGGGGAGGAGAAAAAGAAGGGAAAAGAAAGTGGGATACATTCTCTTCTGGTTCTGGGAAAAAAAATAAATCCTGACAAGGACCCCTGGTGGCCCTGTGGGTTAGGTGTTGGGCTGTAACCACAACCGGGGTAGTTCAAACCCACCAACCCAGTACTCCGGGGAAAGATGAGGTGGTTAGCACCCGTACAGACTTCCAGTCTAGGATGGGGTAGTGATGAGCTGACATCGACTTGAGGATGGTAGGTATTGAGGAGTCAGGGGTTCAATGGTAAAGGGCTCAGCTGCTCTCGGTAAGGTCAGTGTTTCAAACCCATCAGTGGCTCTTACCGGGGAAAAGACGTGAAGATATGGTCCTGTAACGAATAGCTGTCTGGGAAACACTACCGTGCAGTTCTACTCTGTCCTACAGGAGTGAGTGTGAGCTCAGAATTACTGGCTGGCACACAGTGGCAAAGAACAATGATCAAATGTCCCTGGTGATGCACAGGGTTAAGCACTTGGTTACTAACTTGTTCTGCCTGGTTGGCACCCACCCAGACGAACTTGGGAACAGTGTCCTCCGATCTGCTTCTGAAAGATCCGAGTCATGTATCCCCCCCTCCCTCCCACCCGGAGCACAGTTCTCTGCACCCATTGGGGTCTCCATGATTGGAAACCAGCTGCAGCTGGTTTGGGTAGGGACGCAAACAATGGGCGTACTACAAGAAAGAAGGAAACCAACACAACAGAAGCACTGATTCAACTACCAATTATTCAATGACAGGCGTTTTAATGGACTTTGTCATAAAGGAGTAGAGGAGGAGGAAGAAGAGGTCTACCATGGCTATCCAACTCCTCTACTTGACCAACATCAATTCTTAGAAAAAAACCTAGAAACTCAGTTGCTCAACTAGGACCCCCACCCCACTCCTTGTCCTGACAGCAACTAAGGAAGCCCATCACAATCGTTCCACATCCAATAGCCTGTACTGCTTCACGGAAGAAAACACCGCGGCCAGCCTAGGAAACTTCAGATGGGCAGTAAGGAATGAATATTTACAAATCCCTGGGATTTCCAATAGTTGGGCATTGAATCCAGCTAGCCACCCTCGTGCACGAAATGGTCTTGGAATTGAGAAACCTTCCTGCCCGACACCAAGTGATCCTAAGTGGTCGAGCTTTACAGGCTCCATTAGGTGTACGAGTTGGAGGTCATTAGGAGAGCCTCCTGCCTCTCTAACCTCTAGATCAGAGGTCCTCAAACTATGGCCCGCGGGCCACATGCGGCCCGCTGAGGACATTTATCTGGCCCGCCAGGTGTTTTTGCCCCGTTTTGTTTTTTTACTTCAAAATAAGATATGTACGGTGTGCATAGGAATTTGTTAATAGTTTTTTTGAAACTATAGTCCGGCCCTCCAACGGTCTGAGAGACAATGAACTGGCCCCCTGTTTAAAAAGTCTGAGGACCCCTGATCGTAGAAATAATAGCAAATATTAATTGTAAGCATTTGCCGAGTGTTTAGTGCCGGTCACATTCACAAAAGTGCCTCATGTTTTACCCACCATCTAATGAAGAAACGGAGGCAGTGAGGCCCAGTAATTTACCAAATGTGCCCAAAGTTATTATGCTGGCACAAGAAGCATTTAACCTGGCACAATTTTGCCACACATTTCAATTTAGAGTCATAATGGCTGCTTAGTTCTCTATTCAGCACCTTCTTCCTCCCCGCCCTCTTGGATTTAGACCTTAAGGTGATAGAAATGTGTGGTCATTTCTCCCACTCCACTGGAGGCTTCCTTGAGGGCACTGAATTAGTCTAATTCATCACTGCATTGCCCAAAGTTCCTGGAATCAGATTGCCCAAAGTACCTGGAATCGTATCTTAGCCATAATTTGCTATGTAGAATAGATTTTTCAAAAAGAAACCCTATCACCTCGGTTGTTGTTTAGCAGGGGAAGCTTAAACAACAAAGAAGGAGGAACTAGTTCTTGTTTAAACTTTGCCTGAAATTCTTCCTTGAGGTAGAGGGAGAGAGAAGTCACATCTTCCAGAGGAAAGAAGTGAAACCACGAGGCAACGGGCCATCGACAGCACTCCCTGCCCACTCGGCTTCCACGTTTGTTCAAGCTACTGGTCTCACTCTTCTCGAAAGTTGAATCGAACACAAGATACTAGTCCCTTGGCATGCTCGTGCATCTGCTTCTTTATTTGAAGATGCTCGAGAGGAACCAAGGCAGCCAAGAACTTGAGGGACCAAATGCAGGGAGAAGGGAAATTCTTTATATTTTCAAATGAACAAAAATACGTTGACTCAGAAGGAAAATGAAGGCAGGTAAAAGACCAAGGCCTATAATACCACGGAAAGCATTGATAGAAAACAACTGTGCGTCAAATATTCTATCTCTAGCTGTCCTTCAAAATCAAAGGTGAAATGATACCATGTAGTCTTTTCACATATCAGGGAAAGGGGAGACAGGGTTCAGTGTTGGAAACCTATGCTGAAAAATATTATTTAGGCAAAAGAAAAATGATCTCAAGTCCACACAGAAGGAGCACCTCAGCCCTGTGATCCAAAGATTGTAACTGATACAATCCAAAAGCAGAGGAGGGAATTGTATTAGAATTTAAATCCCTGAGTACTCCATTTGCAAAACCCAAAGGATGACAGGGAGAGCTTAACATTCATGTTCAGCTCCCCACATGAATTAAGCCTCCTCTGAAGCCCCTCCCACCACTGACCAGGGATGGGACAGCTTTGTCCTCGGGCAGAATGCACTGGAAAGCAGATTGCTAACATTCAACCTCTAACCCTTGGTTCTCATTTTTGACCCAAGTGAAACGTGTCCTGGTTATTATTTTCCACATTCGTTAGCTTTTTCTGCTCTTTAATTTTTGTTGGGTGTTTTCGGTTTTCACTTTTAAAGAAAAACATGTTGTTTTAATAAAATCAGGATAGGTAATCTATAGAATCATTAATTGGCTATGATGGGGGGATGGGGGGAATGGAGAGCTAACAATAATGGATACAAGTGTGAAGAAAATGATCTGAAATTGTGGTGATGATCGTACACTTCTTTGATAGCTTTAAAATGCTGAATGGTATAGTATGTGTTCGATCTGTCGATTTAATAATGATAAAAGGTAAATTATCCCAGGTGGAAGCTGAGGCTGGCAAGTAGGTGGAAGAGAAGAAGCAAACGCATTACCATATCGAGTTAATACCAACTCAGGGACATGGAATAATAATAAAAAATACTTGATTAATATCAGAATGAATAGAATACTTGGTTAATTAAAAGAGAGGATTTTTTACGCCCATAAACACAAAATAAAAAATATTAGATTTAAGCCCAAAGTATATCAGTAATTACATGAAAAAATGCAGCCAAACTGCAATTAAGTAGTTGAATGCTGAACAGTCCCAGGATGAATAAAGAAATCAAAGTAAAATACTTATATGAAATTTATAGTAGGCATTCTTTTAATAAAGATAGAAAATATGAAAGTTAGAGACTGGAAAAAGATAGACAATTTGGAATGCTCTACTAGGTGTGTTTTTTGTTGTTGTTGTTTTGGAGAAAATCCTCATAAACTATTCCTGTGCTTTGCTGCATCTTCCAAATGCTTAACCCTTGGTAGAGAAAACCAGACCCGATCTCAAACACCGAGGTTAAATTCAGATGCTGAAACTGAAGGGCGGGGAGCGCTGACAAATGCACTCACACATGAGACAGGGGAACAAGGCTGACTCTGGGTGTGTGGAATTTTAAAAAAAAGGCTAATAACCCACCATGGTTATTAATGGATTAGCTGCTCTTGACAGAAAATACAAAAAGGCACACACCAGGGCTAATCCTTTGAGTGGAACATAACATAGGTGCTCTCGGGCTCACCAAAAGGGAAGAAAAAACTACCATTCAAAAGTCATTTTTACACATGAAGAGCCCATTAACTCTGGGGGCAAAGTCCCAAATCTCCAGTGGTACCACCATACAAAGGGAGTACAAACTCATCATGAAAAATGGAAGGATTAAGTCTCAATTATGCTCCCCACCCCGGCCTCCTACTGCCACCCCCCACAGCCTTCTGATGCGCTTGTTTTGACTTGACAAATTGTAGACATATGCTATGAACCAATAGTTACATGGTGTGCAACTAATAAGTTGGCTGCCAGAAAACTGTGTTCCCTGGCAATTTTGAGTCAGAACTAGATCCAGACTGCAGGCAGACAATGGTGTTCGGTTAATAAGGATGCTCACTATTAAACCATGGAACAAGACCTTGAATATTACCATCTCACCCTCATCATAACAAGTAGGCCACTGTTTCTGAATAATAATAATAATAATAACCCTGAGAAAAATATATTAGTATGTTTAAGAGGAACGAGAGAAAGAACATGAAAGTGTAGAACTTGGGGGGTAGAGACTGTTTTCTTGTCCACTGACACTGACCCAGTAATTCTGTCAGGAATCTTTCTTGACGTCAGGAGGTACCCATACATCCACATTTTCCAGCACCTATGACAGGGTTTAAGAAGTTCTAGTGGTGCTCTGGGTTAAGGTCTGGGCTATTCATTGCAAGGTTATAGTTCAAACCCACCAGCCAATTCTTGGGGGGGAAATAAGGCTGTCTGCTCTAGTAAAGACTTACAGTCTCGGAAACACTAAGTAGGGAAACTATAAATCAGAGTTGATTCAATGGCAGTGAGTTTGTTTTGGGAATGGTATAAGAATGTTAATAAAGTAGGGCTTGATAAACATTTATGGAGCTCAGAGCCTTCATTCCCCTACTACACTACCTCCATCACTCTCAAGAAGATAGAGGACCCTAAAGACAAGACACACATTCCGAGTGATCAGGGGGTGTACAGAGCAAAGACATAGCTTTGCAAAAACCAACAATGAATGAGTTGGTGGCAAATATGGCCCAACATAGCAAACCTCACTCAGTCCTTATGAAGATGGGTTTCCATAAAAATCACTGTCGGGTGTAAGATATGACAAAATAATAATAATTTATAAATTATCAAGGGTTTATGAGGGAGGGGGGAGCAAGGAGGGAGGGGAAAAATGAGGAGCTCATACCAAGGGCTCAAGTAGAAAGCAAATGTTTTGAGAATGATGATGGCAACAAATGTGCTTGACACGATGGATGTATGGATGGATTATAATAAGAGTTGTGTGCGCCCCCCCCCAAAATAGTTTAAAAATAAATAAGTAAGATATAGAGTCTGGGGTCCTATAAGCTTGAAGATAAACAAGTGGCTATCTAACTAAGAAACAGCAAAGCCCACATGGAAGAAGCACACCAGCCTGTGAGATCACGAGGCGTCGAAGGGATCAGGTATTAGGCATCAAAGACCAAAAAAAATCACAGCATATGAATGAGGGGAGGTGCACAGTGGGGACCCAGGGCCCATCTGTGGGCAATTGGACATCCCCTTGCAGAAGGGACGTGGGGATGAGATGAGCCAGTCAAGGTGCAGTGTAGCTATGATGAAACATACAATTTTCTTCTAGTTCTTGAAATGCTTCCTCCCCCCCACTATCATGATCCCAATTCTACCTTACAAATTCGGCTAGACCAGAGGATGTACACTGGTACAGATAGAAACTGGAAACACAGGGTATCCAGGACAGATGAACACCTCAGGACCAGTGTTGAGAGTGACGATACCGGGAGGGTAGAGGGAAGGTGGGGGAGAAAGGGAGAACAGATTACAAGGATCTACATACAACCTCCTCCCTGGGGGACGGACAGCAGAGAAGTGGGTGAAGGGAGATGTCAGACGGTGTAAGATGTGACAAAATAATAATAATTTATAAATTATCAAGGGCTCATGTGGGAGGGGGGATGGAGGAGCGGGAAGGGAGGGGGGAAATGAGGCGCTGATACCAAGGGCTCAAGTAGAAAGTAAATGTTTTGAGAATGATGATGGCAACAAATGTCCAAATGTGCTTGACACAGTGGATGTATGTGTGGATTGTGATAAGAGTTGTACAAGCCCCCAATAAAATGATATAATTATTTTAAAAATAAAAATAAATAAATAAAAAGACAGCAAATCACTGTCAGTTCTTCTCTTTCTCAGTTTAGGGGAGTAAAACAAAGCCTTGCTTATCCTTTCTTCTGAATGCTTTCAGCTTTGTCCCTTAAAAATACTCATAAGAAGAATAGTTTTTTTCTAAAACAATCAGTTCTTGGGAACAAGGCCCTGCTCGAAACTTAGCCTTGTGCAAGGATCACTGAAGATCTGAATGAGTACTATAGTAAAATGTGGTGCTTGGCTCTCAGAAAGAATAGTGTCTGGGGTCTTAAAAAGCTTGTCTTAAAAGAAGCAATCATCTAAGTGAGGTGCCAGCCAAACCCACACAGGAACATACCATCCTGTGTGATCCAAGGATTATAAATAATAGAAATCAAGACCAGAGTAGGGGATTGTATTAGAGCTTAAATTCTGAGTACCCAGTTTGCAGAAGGCTGTGGATAACAGTGAAAGGCAAAATCCATTTGCAGAGATCAGGCTTCCATTGAATTCCCTTTGGACTGTTCATGAGGGATGCGAATAGCCTCCCCTGCGCTCAAGTAGAGTGCATCACAAAGTGACTTGGTGCAGGTATTGTCAGTTTAATGTTAACACCTTATCGCTTGTTTTCCCTTCGGCTGCTTTTTAATATGTCCTAGCTTTTATTATTTTCTACTTTCTCTTGGATTGAGGGTTTTCTAAGTTTTTATTATTATTGGCTTTATTGTGTATATATGGCTTTCTTTATACGAAATCCAAGATCGGCAAATCTGGAGAGGAAGTAACTAGATGAATCATTTCTTGGGGTTATGGCAGGCGAGGTTGGAGGGAAGTGCGGAGGGTAATAAAAATGAGTTCAAAAATGAGGAAAATGTCCTAAAATTGATTGTGATGATGACAACTTTTTAATATACTCAAACCCTTAAGTTGTATGTTGTGCAGATTTTAGGTCAAAACTGTGAAAAAGAAAAAAAGATGTTTTTCATTCATAAAAATAATGTCATAAAAAAGAACAAATCACTTTTAATTCTATAAACCAGATTCAATCACTACTAACACCAACATTAATGCTTTGGTACCAAGAAGCTCCGTGACTCTTTCTCAAATATCTAAGTCCTTCTTCAAGTCTCCGCCTCATCCCATCAATTCTTTCTCTAAGGGAGCATTGCAGGGCTTTGCCTCTGACTCCGTTCAATCTAACTGCAGCCGGTGTTCATTTCAATGGAGGATACACATCTCCCTTGCTATTCCCCAAATCCAGGGAAAACCTACTTTGCCTTGGGAACCATGTTTATCAAGACCATTTGTCAGAAAGCCACTAGACACTGGTGTATACCTTTTACTTGTAATCCCTTGTTCTAATTCTCAACACAGCTTTCTGAAAATCCACATTTAAATTTGCGGAAAATATGCCAGGCATTCTCAAGAACCCCTTTGGAGTCAATTAGCACCGGTACATTTTTATCCAAACAATCATTCAGATAAAAGATCCACCAAGTGAATGCTTATACTTCACTACCATGTCCATAAAAGAGGGGAAAATTTTTTCTGGACTTTTAAAATATATGGTAGTGTGCCTTGGTATGCAAATTTTGGCGCAGAATCATAATGAATCAATTTATGAGAAAAAAAAACCTCTACCTAGCTCTTGTATGGAATGGAATAATAACAGAATGGCTCTTGAAATCTTATGTGGGGGGTTATCAAACCTTGTTCGCTCCATCTCGTCACCCCTGCCCTCTAACACAACAGTGACATGATGCACACGTGCTCAAAATGCCCCAGTCCTGAGTCATGCCCATGGATCCTTAGGAGTTTCATTGGTTGCTTTTGGAAGGACAGGGCTATGTCTTTCTTCCCAGTCTGTCTTCATCTGGAAGCTCCGCAGAAATCTGTTCAGCACCATAGCAACACGTTAGTATCCACTGCCGGAAAGATAGTAGGTGGCTGTCGTGAATCACCTGGCCAGGACACAGGCCCAGGTCTTCCACACAGAAAATGAGAATGCTGCCATGAAAACACTGGTGCCTCTTACTGCCTTTAAGAATTTCTTTTCTTTCGGAATACATTTTGCAACTTTCCTCCAAATGTCTGGCAAATAGGATTCAATGATTGGTACCCAGTTCATAGAGTTGGCGGAAAGCAGAAAGGGCTCAGGAAAACCCGCCACACCATGATCCTAAGTACCGTTTGTAGAACACCTTCTATACAATATGTCCAGCTTTTAGAAACTTGATATCTAATCTTCCCCCACCCCATAAAGTAGGCTTCCAAATGAGATCACAGAGACAGACAACTGTAGTAACTCACCCTTGGCCAACCCCAGCTACTCAGGGTCAGAGCCAGGATTAAAATACAGTAATGACTATCTGCCTTCAAAGCCAGGGCTGCCAGGCCACTGACTATAAATAGGTCAAACCCTCCTCTCCCCGAGCGCCTCACTTCCCAGCTGATGTGCAGTACTGAACAAGCCCAATCCTGTTATCAACTGCTGGCAGCACCACCTGTATCCCCAGGGGGGCACACCCTTTGCCCCACCACCACCACCCCCCACACACAGACATCCTCTGGAGGGAAGAATATTAAGAAAAGAAGGGGGGGAGTCCTCCTTCGTGGCCTTACTTGCAGGAGGTTGTGCGAATGAGATGGTAGCACGAGTGAGCAAGAGCAGAGCTGGCTGCGGATGCTGACCCCACCCCAAAGGCAATGATGCTCAGCTGGGTTCCTTAGTCCCCTAGAGAGCTTTCTTGAAAACATGCTGGTTCATAGGTCCCCTCACTAAGGATTCTGATTGACCCCTGGTGGTACAGCGGGTTGTGCTTCAGGCTGCTAACTTTAAGTCCAGCAGTTTGATCTCACAAGCTGCTCCACAGTAGAAAGCTGAGGGGAGTAGCACCCCTAAAGACGTACAGCTTCAGAAGCCTAAAGAGCCACTCCAGGCTACCCTATAGCCAGAACTGATTTATGGCAGTTAGCTTGGGGTTTTGGTAGTGAGGCCCACGCATCCGAGTTTCTTTTCAAGTTTTCAAGATGGCGTAATGGACAGCCACGGACAACCACGTGTTCAGAGAAGGAGTGGTATGCAGGCCTATGGGTGACTCTAAACATCTAATAGCAGTTTTTCTTCTTGTTAGATAAAACCTGATAAAATCGGAAAAGGCTTTCAGAGCAGATAGACAATCAGCTCTACCTTACCTGGGTGGTATCTTCCATCAGTCCCCGAATCTTCTCCACCACATCGTTGCGTCGATGTTGGCGCAGGGCGCTGATGAGCTGAGCCAGGCTGGCCTCTGGCCCCCGGATGGTCCAGTGCTGCAGGGCTGCGTAGGCCCGCTCGTGGTCCGCAGTGTACCCGTTGGAGAAAGCGGCCACCTCCCGCTCGCTGGCATTGCACAGAAACTGGTAGATGTCCTTCCACTGGCTTCCCACCTGGGCTGCTACAAGCTTCAGGATGTCAATCCCTAGAGCAGAGAAAAAGCCAAACAAATGCAGGCGTGTGAAGAAAGGTCTGCATAGAAGGCTTTCAGGAAGTAGAACAGGTGAGCCTTCCCACTGTCTTCCTCATAACTCGGGAAGGCTATCCTGAGGATAAGTGGGACTCTCCTACACGTCTCACTGTGTAAAGGCAGCACCAGGAAAGGGAGCCATCGTAGGAGTATAAGTTGCCCTAAAAGACATGAGAAACGTCAAATCCGAACAAGATAACCAGAGTGGCTCCTTGTTAAATCTACTCATCACGGCAGCCATATCAATCAGAGGCTCTCAGACGATAAATTAGACTACCTGAAATCTAGGGAAAGATATAGATGATAAGGGCAAGAGTTTATCTAGCACGGTCTGAAAAAATGTCTCTGGGACTGGAGGCCTTTATGAGTCTCAGCCCCACGTAGGCGTTCCTTATAAACGTCTAACCACCCAGACTCCACCCAAGTAAGCAATATCTACGTCTATTCCTCAGTGTTCTCCACCAGCAGTATAAAATAAAGAAAAGCTTACCAGTGTGAATAACAGAAATTTTCTTTTACCTATAGCTTAACCTTGGGCAAGATTTCTTTTTTTCTTCTAGTCAGTTGTTATTTAAAAAAAAAAGTATGTATAAAATAAGCCCTCAATATTTACTTAGTAGTACTAATCTTTTCTGAAGTTTCATTGCTACTAGAGAGACCATGTGGCTTGTCTGCATATATCCTTAATCTCCCATGAATCCCACAGAGGCACATGATAAGGAAGCCTGTAGACAGATCTTGAGTCAATCCCCTGAAATCATTTTTTGAAAAGCAAGCTCCTAGGAGAAGCCTGTTTTCTCATCAGCTGTCAAAGTAGACTGCCACAGAATGAGACACCACTCTCCCTCTTACTCTCTGGGAGGGTCCACTGTATTTGAAACCATCGCTTCTCAGTTCTCACAGCCATGTTTCGCCAGATGCAGAGCTTTTGATTTCAAGCAAATAAGTCCTCTTAAAAAAACCTGTGTCTTATTCAAAACCCCGCAGGTAACTTTCAGGAACAAGTCCGCTTTTGTGGTTGGCATGTAAGGCTCTTTCAAACACCCAAAGGCTTGTTAGTCCCCGAATCTTAATTTAGGTCCTTTGACTAAGACCCAAAATGCCTTCACATGAAAACATGACTGCGTTTTCATGCACAGAGGACCATTGCTTCAATCTCCCTGCTGCAATGACAGTGTGGCTTTGGGCAAACCACTAACTGTCATGTCCATTTCCTCATTTGCACAACGGAGACACTCACGATAGCCCCTGGGGATGAGCTGGTTAACACTTTCCATAGAGTTGATTTATTTTGGGATACACCCTCATTCTTCTCACTGTTTCATGTACTGGGCACCAAAACTTATGGAAAGAACTCTGATACAGCAGTGACTGAATATTTGTCTGCCAACAGAAGGGGCATCAGTTCGAACCCACTAGGCCACGCAGAGGGAGAAAGAGGGGGCAGTTGCTGCCATCAGTTCTACAGCATTGGAAACCCTGCGGGACAGTTGTTTGTCCTCTGGGGTCCCTGTGAGTCTGGTTGGCTACATGGCAATTGTTTGGGTTTGGATAAAACTTAGACCTCATGTTTATCAGATGCAAATATGCAGCCTTGGAAGGGTAATTACAGAGTTCAAAAGGCTTATGTTTAACAACAAATCCTTTTTCCCAAAGGCAGTACTGACACAGCTTTTAAGCCCCCAAATATAGAAAAAGCACATAAGGAATGAAGACCATGAACTTTTTCTCTAATTAAAATTGGCTGGAAACTAAATTTAAGGCCAACTCAGGTTTCATGTTTTCATTTACTCAACGAGATTTCCCTGTCCTTGAAAACGAGAATTCAACTCGAGCAAACTCTCCTGGGCCAGTAATGTTCCTCACCAACTGCCCCTCCCCTTCAGGCATTGGTGAATAAACAGATGGTGCAGAAACTGGCCCCATATGGGCATGCCAGAGCTTTCCGCCCAGGGCGTTATCATACAACCCGAAAAATGGGAAGGGGAGGCCAGTCTGAAATAACAGTTCATGGCCAACTACTGGAAACTTGTACTGGAGTTTGCTCTACTGTTTCTGTCCCATGTCCAGAGAGAGAGAGAGAGAGAGAGAGAGAGAGAAATGAATGCAGAATATTTTAACAGTATTTATTGAGCCACTACCGTGAGCAAGGCAGTAACTGCTAGGTAGAAAACGCTATAACCTCTTAAGACAGAACGAGTGTAATCCCAGAAGAATGAACCACAAAATTTGATGACTTTGAAAGTGTTCTTTGTTTAGGAAAAGAAGAATTCACCAGCTTTAAACCAAAGTTAATGCTAAACCTTTGGAGGAGGGCGGAGAATTCAGGGTAGCTTCAGACGCTACTTCAACGGTGTTTGTGAGGTCCAATGGCCTAAGCTGGAGAACGGGGAAGCGGGTCCTTTATGTTTGTTATGATCCCCTTTAAAACGCTCTGTGTACAAACACACACCGCTCACGCGGTGCTGTCAAGCCCATTCCGACTCACAGTGACTCTGCAGCACAGAGTGGAGCAGACCCTGTGAGTTTCTGAGACTACTAACTCTTTATGGGAGTAGAAAGCTCTATCTTTTGCTGGGGAGTAGCTAGTGGTTTCAAACAGCTGACCTTGCAGTTAGCAGTCCACTGGATAGCCACTGTGCCACCAGGACTCCTAATAGATCTACAATATACGTGTAGTTATATATAGTCTAAATCTATATGACATGTGCATGTGTGTTTTATAATATATTTATAGACACACATTTTATATATGCAGGTTGTGTTTAAATACATATATACACACAAATAGTTGATTTTTTTTGGTGTTTGCTATATTCTATAAAATCACTGCCAACAGTGGACTAACATCTTGAGGGAATACAAATTAAGTTCCCAAGGACTTCTGGTCACATTTTCGTCAGTAAATTAACCTACAAGCTTCTTTCCCTTGTGTTCCAGTTGAAAGGCAGCTTACTTAGCATCCATTGCTGACTCACCAACATTGCACACCTGGCCAGCAGAACCACGACCCTCATCTTGAAGGAAGGAAGCTTCGCTAACATGTATTTTTTCCATACGGCAACTCACAGTCTTGCCTGCAGACAAGACACCAGCACTGTGCTTGGGGAGCACTTTAAAACAATGGAATCACCAACAAGATAGACAAAGATGCTAAAAGTTAGGAATGAAATAGACCACGATCTAGTATTAAGGCAGCAGATGGACACTGGGTCTCCACTCAAGTACTTACTCATTGCAAGAACACGTTGTTCTATTAAATTGGCATTCCAGGATGCACACCTTCCCGACACGATTGCTAAAGAAAAATGTGTGCATAAGCAAATGTGGTAAAGAAAGCTGATGGTGTCTGCCTATCAAAAGATATTGCGTCTGGGGGGTCTTAAAGGCTTGAAGAAAAACAAGTGGCCATCTGGCTGAGAAGTATCAAAGCCCACATGGAAGAAGCACACCAGCCTGTCTGACCACAAGGTGTGGAAGAGATCAGTTATCAGACATCAAAGAACTAAAAATCCTATCAGTGAGTGCCCACCTTCCTGATATGATCACTGAAGACAAACATGTGCATAAGCAAATGTGGGGAAGAAAGCTGATGGTGCCCGGCTATCAAAAGATATAGTGTCTGGGTCTTAAAGGCTTGAAGATAAACAAGCAGCCATCTAGCTCAGAAACAACAAAGCCCACATGGAAGAAGAACACCAGCCTGTGTTGATCATGAGGTGTTGATGGGATCAGGGATCAGGCATCAAAGAACAAAAAATCATATTATTGTGAATGAGGGGGAGTGCGAAGTAGAGATCCAAAGCCCATCTGTATGCAACTGGAAATCCCCTTACAGAAGGGTCACGGGGAGGAAACAAGACAGTCAGGGTGCAGTATAGCACCATTGAAACATACAACTTTCCCCTAGTTCATTAATGCTTCCTCTCCACAACTATCATGATGTCAATTTTACCTTAAAAATCCGGCTAGACCAGAGGTTGTACACTGGTATACATAAAAGCTGGAAACACAGGGAATCCAGGACAGATAAGCCCCTCAGGTCCAATAATGAGAAGTAGCGATACCAGGAGGGTAAGGGAAAGGTGGGGGGATAAAGGGGAAACCAATCACAATGATCTACATATAACCCCCTCCCTGGGAGACAGATAACAGAACAGTGGGTGAAAGGGAGGCATCAGACAGTGTAAGATATGAAAAAATAATAATAATTTATAAACTATCAAAGGTTCATGAGGGAGACAGGGTTGGGGAGGGAGGAGGAAAAATGAAAAGCTGATTCCAAGGGCTCAAGTAGAAAGCAAATGTTTTAAGAATGATGATGGCAACAAATATACAAATGTGCTTGACACAAAGGATGGATGGATGGGTTGTGATGAGTTGTATGATTTCCCAATAAAATTATTCCAAAAAAATACCTGCTTTAGTTGAGATGCAGGCATCAGAAGAAATATTCAGATTTTAACACCCTCCCCCCCATTGCACATGCACGCGCATATATATATATACACACACACACAGGGAGGGAGAGGGAGAGTGAGAGAGAATGAGAGAGAGAATCTCTGAAGCAGAACAAATCACTAGATTTTTAAAGGTTCAGTGGACACTAATTGTAGCTCAGATGATTCTCAAAAGGTCCTAAAAAGCAACTGTGCCAAGATATTTTTCCAGTTAAGGGGAAGAATGGTTTTCAATAGCAAAATCTACCAGAACACTATACAGTTTTCCAGATGGGTGAAACAACAATCGATAATGGTCTTTCATTTCATTCCAAGGGCGGGGAAGGATTCTCCCTCCCTGTTTTGTTCTTTATTTGAAGCTGTCTCCAATGCTCGGATCTGCTCACTTATTCATTTCACAGCAAAAACAACAAACAACAATGTATTAATTTTTAGTGTGACAGACACTATTCTAGGCACTGGGGCTACAACAGTGAATACAAACAAGGCGGAAGGAAAACATGTACCTTGAGAACCTTACTTTGTATAGGGGGATGCATTTTTTCCCTTTTTTAAGGAAAAATGAAACAGGAAAAGCGAGAGGGTATAGTGTTTGATCAACATCAAGGATTGCAGTCTTCAATATCGATGACAACTCAATGTGAAGAAAACCCAAATCTTCACAACTGGACCAATAGGCAACGCATCATGAGGCACGGAAGAAAGATTTGTTAAGGATTTCATCTTGCTCAAATCCACTTACGGAAACAGCAGTCCAGGGCTCAAAGGGGTAAACGTCCCACAACAGACCTCCTTACACCATTGAAAAAGAAGGCTATTACAGGGTGCACCTGACCTAAGCCATGGTGCTTTCAATCACCTTCATATATATGTGAAAGCTGAACATTGAATACAGAAGTCCAAAAAATTATCGATGCATTTGAATCATTGTGCCGGTGAAGAATATCGGAAGCACCTTGGACTGACAAAAGAACAAACAAATCTGCCTTGCAGGAAGTACAGCCAGAACGCTCTTTAGAGGCAAGGATACTATGAACTTGTTGTCAGGAGAGACCAGTCCCTGGAGAAGGACATCATGGTTGGTAAAGTACAGGGGCAGCGAAATAGATGAAGGGCCTCGACAAGGGACAGACACAGGGGCCGCAACATAAGAACACTTGTGAGGAGGGTGCAGGACCAGGCGGTGTTTTGTTTGGTTGGACATCCGGTCACTGTGAGTCAGAACGGATGCCACGGCGGTAGGTGACCTTGCAGTTAGCAACTCAATGCACAGCGCACTATACCATCAGGGGTCAGCAGATAGTCTGTATTTAAAGCCAGGCGATTGGCTGAGGTCAAGGGAGGGAGCGTGTGTAGGTAGGAGAGGTGCAAGAGCTGACCCCTGGGGTCTTCCACAGTTTACAGATCGGGGAGATGAAGGACTAGTGAGAAGCCAATTTGTAGATTGATTGCATTGGTGTTTCTATGTTTGGTTGGCTGTTTTCTTGTTGCTGTGAAGTGCTATCAAGTCAGTTCTGACTCCTGCCTGGTCCTGGACCACCCTCACAATTGTTCTTAGGTGCAGCTGACTGCTGGAGCCATTGTGTCAATCCGTCATGTAAAGGGCCTTCCTCTTATTTGTTGCCCCTCCACTTTACCAAGTCTCATATTCTCCTCCGGGGGCTGGTCTCTCCTGATAACATGTTCGAAGTACTTGAGACAAAGTCTCGTCTTCCTTGCCTGTAAGGTGCAATCTGGCTGTACTTCTTCCAAGACAGACTCGTTGGTTCTTTTCACCGTCCACGGTACTTTCAATATTCTTGGCGGCCCCCTAAGTCAAATGCTTTGATTCTTCTTCAGCCTTCCTTATTCACTGTCCAACTTTCGCATGCATATGCACAAGTTGAAAATACCATGGCTTGGGTCAAGTGCACTTAGTCCTCAAGGTAACTTTCTTGCTTTTCAACACCCTAAAGAGGTCTTATGCAGCAGGTTTACCCAGTGCAATGCGTCCTTTGACCTCTTGACTGATGTTTCTATGAGCAGCAACTCACAAGCCACCACAGAATGACAAACTGATCGACAAGTGGGAGCTTGAGTTCGCCAGGCTGTTAAAAGACCCGTATTGACTCAGGCTCTTGCGACCCTATAGCACACAGCAGAGCTGTTGCCTGTAGTTCCCCAGGCTGGAAGCTTTAGGAGCCAAATGCCAGGTGTTCCTCCCCCAGAGCCACTGGGTATATCCGAACCATCAGGTGTTAGGCTAGCGACCACCAAAATACAGTTCCGAGGTGTTAGTATTTTTCTAAATTTATAAACATCAATTCACCTATGTAAAAATGGTCACATCCCATCAATAAGAATACTCCATCCAATTGTAGCTCTATGCCATCATTTTTCATGCAAAATTATCAAGAAGCTTCTAGAAAAGCCTTATTCTCGGCAAAATCTATTTAGGTAAGGCCAGACTGACCATGTTGACTCAAGGATATTCATTTTTAAGAATTCCCCTCCCCTTTGTATTTTAGCTCTAAAAGGGCCAGAGGAGAAGGGTGAGGGCACATGCTGATTTGAAGGTCTTTTCATATCCCAGCTGACTTAAAATCAAAAGCTGATGAATTAATAGACAAGTTTGTAAAAAAAAACAAACCAGAATACCTTTCCCCCAAGTTCCAGAGAAATGATCCTCAGGGAGTGGGTCTTGAGAGGACATTAGCCTTCACCTCGGTCCTCTGAGTCTTACCTTTCCACTGTGGGGCGCAAAGGCCCCCCTCACATGTTGTACACGAGATACTGCTTTCTAGGCTGTGGTGATAAGAGGCTTGTCGGCAACTGTGTCATGTGCTGAATCGTCAGACAACTGATGAGATGAGCTGTCTGCTAGAAATATTACTGGAAGCAAAGGTGGAAAAGGGTGGGGTGGGATAGAGCCGGGGCTGGCCTCTGTAAAATGACTGCCCACCGTGGGGCAGAGGACTGCCCTGGGCATGGAATGCTGGGGCACAGAGCCTCTTAGACAGACCAGCCAGCTCCCTGCAGTCTGGCCCTGGTGTGTTTATACTTCAAGTCTACTTCCCATAGGAAATTTGGGCTGACAGAAAGGATGACTGTTGTCTGGGATTTCCAGTCCTGGAATTTTCAGTCTGGCAAAGGAGGCAGGAGGACTCCTCATGGCTGCTGTTGCTGCTTCTCTTAATGCCAAGCAAGCCACTAGGTTAAAGCGATGTGGACACCCATCAGCAGGAGCCCAGCACCTTTGACTTATTAGAAGCAGTCTTTATCTTTTAAAGCAGACGCTCGGAGCTTTCAATCCCTAAGCATCTGGCTTCAGGATTTTTCCATTTCAAGCAATCATGGGGCATGGGTAGAGGGAAAGGGGTATGTATGGGGGCATAAATCAAGAGAGAATTCTCTGGAGATGCCATTGTTAATGACTATTTGATTTCAGAAAAATCTGGGTATTGCTAAGGGAAATACATTTTTGGATTCGGTATGTTTTGTTGTTTTTTAATTACAGAAATCTAGAAATTGCTAAACAAACCAAACCATCACTCCCACTGAGTCAATGCAGACTCATAGTGACCCTCTCTATCAGCAGTTCTCAATCGGTGGGTCACAACCAAAATGACAGCTATGAAGTAGCAACGACAATGTTATGGTGTGGGGGTCACCACCACATGAGGAACTGTATGAAAGGGTCGTGGCACGAGGCAGGCAGAGAACCACTGCTGTCTGAGGCTGTAACGTCACAGAAGCAGACTCATCTTTCTCCTTTAGAGTAGTTGGTGGGTTTGAACTGCCCATCTTGAGGCTAGTAGCCCAACACCTAACCCAAAGAACCAACCAGGGTTCCTTCAGAAATGCCTAATAGTGGTTATTTGACGGGAAATTCAAATTCTAAAAGTCAAGGAGCAGTTTCTAGAGTCAAACTACTGCTGGATTTCAAAAACTGGTTGTGATACTTTCTAGCCGTGTGACCTTGGGAAGTTACTTAACTGCTCTAAGCCTTAGTTCCCTCCCCTGTGAAATGGAAATGAAAGCCCCCTACCTATTACGAAAGGGGCCTTAGTGGCACAGTGGGCTGAGTGTTGGGCTGCTAACTGCAAGGTCAGTGGTTCACACTCACCAGAGGCTCCAAGAGAGAAAGACGAGACCATTAGCTCCTCTTATAATTTAATATTCTTGGAAACCTTATGAGTTGGAAATAACTCAGTGGCAGTGGGTTTGGGTTTATATCATAGGGTGGTGAGAATTAAGTATTTGTAAGACACGTCAACCAGGATCTGTCTCTCCATACTCATACACACATAAGTCTTTATTGCAGAATATAGACCATGACAACTTATTCATGGTGGCAGAAAACTTTTGATAAAGCTTTAAAAATAGTAACCAGGTTATGATGTCATGGCATCCCAGATCACTTCCTGCTCCTGCGTAGGTCAGTGTCAAACACACACAAGCTCACTTACAGTACTAGAGAAGTCTTTGTTCGTTATTGAATTCTTAACACATTTCATTTGGTCACCATTTATCAATACTCCGTATGGTGGGGCCCTTGAAGCTTTAGTGGCAATGCGCTGGGTTGCTAAGTGCAATGTGAGAAGTTTGAAACTGCCAGCTGCTCTGAGGGAAAAAGATGAGGCTTTCTACTCCCTTAAGGACTTACATCTCAGAAACCTAGAAGGGCAGTTCTACCCTGCCCTGTAGGGTCGCCATGAGTCAGAACTGACTGGAGGGGAGTGTGTTTGTTTTTTATTTGTATGGTGGGGTTGATAGCATGCAGGTCAAATGTATTCTTGTCATCCCTGACACCTGATTCAGAAGTACGTTGATATTAGTCAACCATTAGTCCAGGACACCATTTCCCATTGCTAAACACTGTCACCTAACCACCTCTGGGAACGATTTATGCACGAAACACATTCAGTTGGAAAGCCTCTTCAACAAATGGAGCTCATCCCTGAAAAGGAGGCTGCAGAGTTGTAAATCCGAGAGATTAATCTCATTTACAACCCCCACAAAGACCAATTCTTCCACCATGGACCCAACAAAAGGAGGGGCCACAATTTACAAAGAAAGGCAACATTGTTTTCCTAAACTGGTTGTCGGGATTTGAAAGGATGTAGAAAGGAGAACCTGGCTGTTACTGAATCAAATCTGAAGTCAACAGACAGGTGAGGGAGGCCATGTTTTGTTTGCTTGCTAGGTAAGATGGGATGGCATTCTATCTTGCTTTGTTTCCACAGTGAGTTGGCCGAAAGGATTAGGTGGGCAAGAAGTCAAAGAAAACCTATCACCAGAAATTCAAGGTTTAAAGCATAAACTCAATGCAAGGACCATGCCTGAACTTTTTCACATCCATGAACTGAGTCTTCCCATACAGATTGGAACCTCAAAGTTACACAAAAGGTTCAACCACCATGCCCTCTGGTCTGTACTTGCGGTGAGTCCTGGGGCTTCAACATACAAAAGGGCTTGACTGGGGGTTGGTCTTAACGTCCTGTTTCGGTGTTTGCAGCACTGAAGGACAGGGCTGGAGAATGGGGACAGATGTCAACCTTCCCAGTGTCAATGGTCATACCCAGGGCCCACAATGCGCTCCCTCCCTCCCCAGCCAACGTCTCCCACTGGACAGGGGTCCCATGTGTAGCCCTTGCTTTTCTTCTCCCATTTGCCCTGGATTTGTTTCTTCCCTCCCCGTGTTCTCCTCGCGGCACCTGAACAACCTTCTCCCCACGTTCCCACTACAAGGATCAGAAGCAGGCTACAGCCGGGACCACACCATCGTTTACTTTTCCCTATCTCTGTGTGCCCTCAGTGGGTTTCTACTTTGGTTGAAATTGAGCTACCATGGCTTCCCCGCCCTGCCCTTAGCGCTCCATGAATGAATGCTTCCGTATGGCTCTTCTTGTGGGGGAGAGAGAAAGAAGGACCAAGCAGGATGCTCTGTCTACCTTCTGTATAAGACCTCATTCAGTCTTCACTGACAAGCCCCTATGAGAAAGGCGCCTTTCCACATTGCGGATGAGAGAACAATGGGGAGGCGGTTTTACAGCTCGGCACAGTTACAAAGGCAGGGCTGATACTTAAATCCGGGCCCATTCTGATTCCTCAGCCCTCTTCTTTCCACATACCACGCTGCCTCCCAGGACCAAATAGTTAGCAGCCTCATTTATCTGAGTGTCGGTTCCTTCTTGGTTTATGAAGCCTCTGCCTCCGTGGCCCGACCAATGCCCTTCCCACTTCATGGGGCCACAGTCAGAAAGCCAAAGGGTAATACAAGAAGACGTAAGTTGCAATGGCATGCTCTGCATGCAATGGTTTGAATGTCAATTGTCTGTCCACAGGCCTGCCATTCCTTCTCCAAAGGGCAGGGGACAGAAGGGAGAAGCAGTGAGACATACTGGTTGGTAGCCAGCTCCGAATCTAAGCCTGAGTGCCAGTCAGAGCACCACTGACTTGTGATGTGACCTCAAGCAAGTGATAGAATCTCTCCGTGCCCAATAGGCAAAGTGAGCATGGGACTGGTGCCCTAAGGTTATTTTGAGCATAGCATACAGGATAGTGCCTAGGTCAGAGTACGCATTCCTCCCCGCACCCCACAAATGGGGTGCCAATGTGGGGTGCCAATACTAAGGCACTAGGCAGACGCCCCCAGAGAAATGTTCACATAGATTTCATCTAGGCAGGCATTTTCATGGAGAAGGTTCAGGACAGCCAGAAAAACATTGCAGGCCCCAAGGGTGTAAGACTGGGAAGGAACAGGGAATGTAAAAACAACCGCAATCCCCTCTGTCTATTTAAAGGAGAGGCGGGAAGGTTCCTCACAGATTGTAAGACCTTTAGGGATTTCCTTAAGTTCCTTTCTACTGGTGACATGATCTCCCAGCCACCATATCCCCTGAGCACCTTTACCCCGCAAGCTGAAAATCACCAAAAGGTAGACACTGATCATGCCCCCTCTGACAATTTCCTTCGAACTATCACTGTGAGCAGCAAGGTGCCAACAAGTAGATCTCTTTCTCAGAGAACCACCTTTCCTCTCCCTCTTCCCCAATTGCTTCCCAAACCCTAAATAAACGACAAAGGGCTACATTCCTTTGTTCTCCAAATCCAGCTTGGAATCCTCTGCTTTTGATCGCCACCCACAGGTCCTGAGCAGAATCCTGCAGGTCTTCAAAAACACAGGCATCTTCTATCTTACAGTCACCAGCAATGATCACCGGTCTACGAGTCAACAGACCCAGGCTCCACCGTCACATCTAACTCTACAGGCTGCATGGCCTTAAGACAGGTCAGTCTCCTTTTCTGTAAAATGAGAGGACTGGATTATAGGGGTGTCTACCGACTCTGGCTTTTGTGTTTGTAAACGTCAAAAGGAAGCCCATGATTGAAGGCTGAAATGACAAATGTTTTGCTACATATACTTTTCAACACCCTCCCCACTACCCTCACCCCCAAAGTCACTGTATCAACCCTAGCGCATGGTACCCCAAGTGTGTCAGGGTAGAACTGTCTGTCTCCATAAGTTTTCAGTGGCAAGATTCTTCAGGAGTGGGTCACCAGGTCTTTCTTCCATGGTGCCTCTGGGTGGACTCAACCTCTAACCTTCCTCTTAGTCGCCGAGCATATTAACTGTTTGCACCACCCAGGGACTCCCCATATATATTTACCACAATGGAAAAGGGAACATGAGAGGATGCAGTAGGGTCCCACAAAGGCCACATCCTGATAAGCATGCTGGGTATAAAACTCCAGGCTTCATCAAAAGCAGAAACACAGAAAATGCACTGGTGACACCCGTACACACGAACTCATGATCTCCCCTGCTCTCCAATTACAAGTGAAAGGTAGACAGATCAGTGATAAAGGGGGTTGTCTCCACCTTTTATTTAGCCTAAACTCAACAGAAATCAGCTGGACATGCCAAAAGAAAGAGGTTGGAAAGTAATCAGGCACACATTAGACACCTATGGGGACTATGAAAAGCTGAAGATGCTCAGACCAAGGTCACCTAGGTGCAGACCTTGGTCAAGCTGGGCAACACACATAATGTCACACATGCACCTAAACTCAGCCAATATCCTCAACCATGCCCCCCTGCTCCACACAAGAAAATCACACACATACACACAGGTGGGGATTAGCAGGGGATAAATAGCACAGACTGAGGGCAGGCTGCTCTCTCAAAGGTTCCTTCTTTCAGGTCGGAGGGTGGGATCGCTCTTGTGTGCCTTTTTTGTTTGTTTGTTCTGACCCTGGACTCGTTTGGTTCTGTGGACTCCACTTTCCTGCCATTTTCCACATGTTTGTTGGCACTTCTCTGAAGCAGCCATTTTCGGTCTCTAACTTTCCCATGCCCCCACCATGCAGCCTTGCACGCTTTCCAGAGAGTGTGCGTGCTAGCTGAGCCTCTATCACACAAAGCTTCCCTTTCCCTCATACAAGTTACTCAGATTCACAAAAGTGCTTCTGCCCAAGGAGACAGAGTAGAACTGCCCCTGTGGGTGGCAGAGAGTATAATTCTGTATGGGAACTGAAAGCCTTATCTTTCTCACACGGGGCGGCTGGAGGTTTCAAACTGTTGACCTTGCAGTTGTTAGCAGCCAAGACTAACCTACTACGCTCTCAGGGCTCCTTCCAATACACATAATCAACTAACACAGCCCACGCCGAGCGCTTTAAATAAGTGGAAGCACGTTCCCAAAGTCCCTCAGCATTTGCTTCGCCTCGAGATTCCCAGGCACTCAGTTTGAAATGCCCCCCAAACGTCCCTCCAGCATTTCAGAGAAGGACTTGCAGAGTGCAGAAATATTCACTTCAGATCTTCTTTCTGCTTCAGCCAAGTACAGCAAATGCCAAGGCTGGCAGATTGACTCTTCGGGTTTTTCTTTGTGAAAACAGTGCCACACATACGCGACAATATAACAGCAAAGCAGAACCCAAAGGGGGAGATCTACAATTTCTCTGGCAGAGAGCCGCTCCTTTACCTCTCCTCTCCCACAGCACCCCGCCCCGGGGAACCTTGTGGTTCTCATCACCAAAGAGAAACCTATGGACCGGAACTCTGCCTGGGCTTCTCAGAAGTCAATTTGGGTCTAGTGGGCGGCCTGACCTGTTACCTGCAGGCAAAACCAGGCTTGAACATTGCCTGTCTGGAAGTCAAAGAGAATGTGTCCATCACCCTCAATTTTCCCATCCCTGTACCCCAGGGAAGCACTTTTAGATGATCTTATAAAAGCTTAAGTACATAGTCCCCAGGAATTACAGAGATGTGCTGAGCTGTGGTAAACGTGTAATTTAAAAGTCCTTTACTAGAGAGAGTAATGTTCACCTTAATGAGCCGTGATTAGAATATATTAAAGTTAAAGAGGCTTTCGGTGTAGCCAGAGGCTAAGCCTATTTATTAGTACCTCACTACACAGTAGCCCCGACATTGGCTGTTCTTTAGACAGGTGTGAGCCACTGACCTCTTGTTAGCTGGTGTGAAATTTCACCAATTTTTCTGAAGTCCGGGAGCACCCTACCGGGTAGGTATGGCCACCCTGGAATCATCCGCCTGAGATGAATAATACAAAGCTGGTCCCAGCAGTTGGGTTTGTGGATGGAATGCCATGGCTCAGACGAGAAGACCAAGGATCCCCTCGGCATAAATGTTCTGAGCTGGGTGAGACCCTAGAGGCGGGCTTCTCAGCTCCTTTGTGACCAAGATGCATGTGGGGATGTAACACATTTCCTAATCAAAAATGCTAGTCCTGGGATACCCAATCACTGTCTGCCACACTACAAAATGTCCCATACTGTCCCAAATATGTACTTTAGACACGCTATCTGGAGGAGCCAGTCCTTGGAGAAGGACATCATGTTTGGTAAAGTTCAGGGTCAGCCAAAAAGAGGAAGCACCCCCAATGAGATGGACTGACACAGTGACTGAAACAATGGGCTCAGAAAGCAACCACTAGGAGGATGGCGCAGGACCGGGCAAGGCTTCATTCTGCTGTTCGTCGGATCATCGCTACATGCGGCAGAACCAACCGACTTAATGAAGCCTAAATCTACTATGTCCTAACCGGAAGATTGACAGCTCAAGTTCACCCAGAAGTGCCTTGAAAGAAACGTGTGGTGATCTCTGTGAGGAACCACAGCCATGCAAACCCGATGGAGCAGCCTTGGGTGCTGATGCACGCAGCGGGCTGCCATGAAAGCGAATGAACTCAAGGGCTAGGATTTGTTTGGTTTTCCTGCGCAGCACATCTGAAACACCTCCCAGCCTTCCACCCTCCCTCCCTGAGCTAAGAAGCCAGCTGATCTGTCCCAGATGCTCAACCAGGAAAGCAGGAGCAGAGACAGACTCTACAGCAGGAAGTTCCGTCTGCCCCCCTCGGTCTCTCTCTCCACTCGAAGTCCATCAGGTCACTGCGCAGAAAAGGTCCCAGGAGAAGGAGCGGAACAATCCTTCTCCTCCCCACGTCTGGTTCTGGGTGTGGCAGGTAGACCTGGTGAGAGGAGCCCCCACAGTATGGTGAGCTCTCCTGGTAAAGACTGGTAGCTACAGGAGCTGGAAGGACTGGGATACTTTTTAAGGGGACGGAGCACGTGAAATGCCCCGTTTTCCTCGTTCCCACACAGCTGATGGTCCTGCTCTCTATTCGTCCTGTTCGCAGCTTGGGAAACAGTGATTGCTAAACGTAAGGAATTCAAGAAATGCATTGAGAAAAAGCAGATTTGTTTCTTGAGTTGTGCCATTGACCAGGGAGACCATAGTGCTGCTTTCAGGCTACACAGGCAGAGTGGAATCACTGCAACAGAAACCACACAATCCTCAAAAGGTAAAATACATACTATCTGTATGCTGATACAAAAACATGTGTTGACCTTGACAAACAGTTTAAGGAGCCCTGATGGTGTGAGGGATAAACACTGGGCTGTTAACTGCAAGGTGGGCAGTTCAAATCCCACAGCTGCTCCTCATCAGGAGAAAAACTGAAGCTGCTCACGCCTAGAGTAAGGTGACCAGACGTCCCGCTTTTGGTGGGACAGTCCCGATTTTTAAAAATTTTTCCCGCTTCCCGTGGCGTTTTTAAAAAGTCCCAATTTTTGGAAAGAATGCTCGATAAACTAGGGTATACGGTTTTCAGCTGCCATGTGGCTATTTCGCCAGGATATGAGTTTTATCAATGGTGTCCTACTTTACCGATGTTAAAATCTGGTCACCTTATCCTAGAGAGATCTAGTAAATTCTACAAAAGTCTATACAGCACTGCTATGAGTCGGAATTGATTCAATGGCAGTTGGCTTGTGTTTGGGTTAGGTGGTTTAGGGAAAATGTTTCCGTGGAAGAGATGGTCCACACTCAGAGATAACACCATTCAGGAGTCTCCTTTGATTATCTAAGGGGCTTTCTGCCTGCCCGAGAGATCTACAGTACTTGTATTGATCAATAAGCAGCCTACATTCTCCCCCTCGAAGCTACCAAGAGGGAAACGCACTGCATTAGCACCGTTGCCAGTAGATTAGAGGAGAATGCTTCTGGGTCACTGATGGCCAATCACCTAGTGAGTCAACATTCGAGTGAGTCAGAAATACCAGAAAAGATGGAGGTGACGATGACAACAGCAACGATGATGTTGGTGAGGACGACAAGGACCATCTCCATCATGGTCATTCTTTCCCTGATCATGGTCTGCACTCACAGGCCACCTACCTTGTGGCAAAGCCATGTTCTAAGCACTGGGCACACATAGTTCCATCTGTTCCTCACACTGACCTAGGTATCACAACCCCCCTTTTGCACACGAACAGAAGCACAGAACAGTGGAGCAACATGCTCTGAATCACACAGCAGGTGGTGGAGCCAGACGCTTAAGTCTACAATCTTAACTGCCTATTATTTGGCTTTTTTTTCCTCTCTACAGTACAAAATAAAATGAAGAATAAAAGTCCACACAATACCCCCTCACTCTAGTCCCTCTCACATCCTATCTGCCCCACAACAGGCAAGATAACAATAGCTCTCACTCAGCAAGCCATTGTACATTAAATTCCTCAATCAATGATCTCTCAAAAAACTAACTGATCTTGGTTTCCTTTTTTTTTTAAAAAATGCATGTGTGTGTGACTGTTTTATACTAATCATAGAACCAGTGATTGTCTTGAGAGGAAAGATACCAAAACTGCAGAAAACGATACCAACTATTATTAGAATCTTTCTAAGAGTTCCCAGGGAATGACTCTCTTTTACTTTGTTGTCTGGGAAGGCCCAGAGCAGGTAGGGATAAAGTTACACGTATGTCCTTGGTTCCAACGGTGCTTCCTGAGAAGAGCGATGTGCACAAATGGGTTCGATACTCAAACTTCTGCTTGCTACTCGAGGATGCCCAGCACTCACCTGATTTCACCTCAAGAAGTATATCGCAAATTCTTCAGAATATTGTCATTCACAAAAAAGAGGAGCTGATACTAAGGGCTCAAGCAGAAAGAAAATGTTTTGAAAATGATGGCAATATATGAACAAACGTGCTTGGTACAATTGATGTATGGATTGTTGTGAGAGCTGTAAGAGCTCCCAATAAAACGATTTATATTTTTAAAAAGGAAAGAAAAGAATGTAGTCATTTGCTCTCCCTAAATACGTTAACATCAGAGCCTCCGGGAACCTCAATCTGCGAACAAGTGCTTTTTAAACACCTTATTGACCAAGTGCTAGTGAAGTAAAGGTTTTCACTGAAAGTGCACCACTCGGAATGAGCTCCTAAGCGACATGTCCAGACAAACCGCACACCTGTGAACAGTTAAAAGGCAACGTCCAGTAAACCTAACCGAATTCAGAAGAAGTGTCTTAGAGTCCACTTCTACAACCTGAGACCTTTGTCCCTTTGCTCTCCGAGTTCAAAGTCTACTTGAAAAAAAGCGGCCTGTTGCTCTGACCCTCCCTGCTGTCCTCAAAGCAAAGGAAATTCGCCTTCGTGTCACGTGCTTGAAGTAACTACCCAGGGAGGGAGTGGCCGCCCTCAAGAGCCTACCACCTCCCCTAGGCCGGGCACTGGACAGGCTGCTGCCAGGAACTCAGCTCTACTTGACACAAGATAAATCCAGTCCCATGGGCTCTGATCCTTTTTTTCCATAGCCTGAAGTCTGAAAGGTAGAGGAAGATCTAAGAGCGAGGTGACTGTTCCCACTGTTTATCACCTTGCAGAGTTTTCTCTGACAGTACCTTCAGGGCGATTTCCTTTCTTCACCTGCTTTTCAGACCTTCCTCTCAAAGTTCCAAGGACAACACAGTGCTGGAAACCCAGCTTCATACCTCTTTGTTTTTCTCAATGAGAAATAGAAGGAAGTGCGCGAGAATGAAAGAAGAGAAAATGGCCATGACTTAGGCAGCCCTCATTCTCACTTGCAGCCGGACAATAGATTATTATATTCTGCTTTAAGGTTTTGAGGACCACCACGTGTCTGTCAAAAAGCCTTCCAGTTGATGTTGGGTAAGCATTGGACTGCTTGCCCCAAGTTGGGAAGTTCCACGGGAGAAAAATGAGACTGTCTACTCCTGGGGAGGGGGGGGTCCGTGTATGGTTATAATCCTGGGAGTTATGTCTCCAGTATTCCAACTGTAAGCAGGTACTTGGTGGACAGGTTCAAAGGGGAACTTCCAGATTACGATAGATTATTAGCCTTGGTGACGCACTCCTGAAAAGCAGCCAGCAAACTTACCCTCTGAATCACAACAGCACTTTCGTTGTTCAATACAGTGTGAAAGCTACGCCCCCTAGGTGCCCACAGCAATGAAATTGAACTTACTGATGATCATGAAGGTGGTGTAAGAGCAGGCAACGCCTCATTCTATTGAACCCAGGTCAACCAACACCACCACACTGACCAGGAAGTGAATGAAGTGGCTATTTCGAATTCATTTGAAGTGTGTGTGCAAATGTACACTCAGTTATGAATGAACAAAGGTTCATCTGTATTTTTATGCTCCTTTTGTGTCTAAACAGACGATACGAAGAATGTTGTTTTCCAGGTAACCCTAAATTAACATCACCCCTGCATTCAGTTTAATTTGAAATGAATGTGAACGTCATGCGCGCACGCACAGACACACATATACCACTGTCATGTATCCTGTTCTGTTCGAGTTATACTGATGGGAGATAAAGGCAAAGAAATCCATTTCTAGAAAGGACAGATTGAACATTAATAGACTTACATCCTGACGACACTTGTGCTGGGTAATAAACTCTCAAATTGATTTTTGTACATAATTAACTCTGAAAAGACTTCCAACTCCTGCAGTCTCAATTTACCAAAAATAAAACTGCCTTGACTTTGGAAAGGAAAGCAGCATACAAAACACCGCTGCACCCTCAGCTCATTCTCCCGGCCTCCCATGGGTTCCCAACCCTACGACCCCATGGAAGTAGGATTGCTGTTTTGGGGAGAAGGCGTCTTTGCTGTGCAGACAGGAGTGAGTGGAGCCCACCCATAAAAAAGATTTGTAAGAAATATAAGAGCCAATGGGCTGGCTTTTCACTACTGACAGTCTGTCATATGGCCCGGGAGGACACAGCATGGTCTGCTTAAAGTGGGCAGGGTGAAACGAGGCCTTTTGTGATCTCTTGGTGGAGAGCCATCCATGGCTAATCAATATTTTTTTAACCTTTTTGTGGAGAATTAGGTGTGGGTAGAGCTAATCAATTTTATCACTACTTTTATCCGCCAGACTATGCATTGTAAAATGGACAAGGACCAGGAAAAGATTTTACGAGACCAACATTTTACCATCGGCTGCCCAGAACTCCCTGCAATCAGATCAACGAGGCATTGTTCGCAGAGGCCTGGAAGCTCCCAGAATGGGCTCCTATTAAAGAGAACCTCTGTTTATAAAGGATTGTACCTGCGTGTACATTGGAGTCATAATTGGGAAGACAAAAAAACCTTCCTTAGGAAAACTCCTTAAATATAAACCTACCAATGCAAAACTTTGTGTGGGGGGGGGCCCCAGGGAGGGAGAGAAGAGGGGGATGGGGCGGAGGTAGAGATTTAAATTATCAGAAGAGATCGTTACACCTGAGTGAGATGACTGTGACCTGGTTTGAAAAGCTTATGGCTGAAGTTGTGCTTTCACCGAAGGCATGATTGGGCTTTGTTTGACTTGGCACTTCCCTTCTTCCTACGAAATTGGATATTGCTTCAAGGACACAGGCATAGGAATTTACAAGGTTACCATGGTCATAAGGAAGGCCAAGGTCACTGTATTAAACTGGTTTCTGCTGTTGGATGTTGCATTGTTTTTCTTCTACAACTTTGTGTTCCCAAGAATTATGAGAAGCACACTGTAGAAGAGATGCAGGTGCTCACAGTCTAATCCATAAATGCAAACAGGAAACACCCTAGTGTCTCCAATAAAGTGGGTGAGAAAATATTTACATCCTTCCAGTAGGATATTCAGGTTGCTTTTTGCTAATGAGCTACACCTAGGGTAGAGCAAATATTTTGATTGCCCACTTAGAGCACGATTTAAAGCAAACCTTCCTAAGGCGTTTGCTAACAGAGCAAAATGGCCAATCAGACATAAAACTGGGATGCTCTTTAGAAGCGAGGATGGCCAAACTTCATCAGAAAGAAGAATCACTAAGGAAAAGGACAGCATGCTTGAAAAAGTTATCATCATCAAAAAGAAGGGACCCCAAGATCAAAAACAAGAGACGGATGGATGCAAGAGCCAAGACAAGCTCCAACACAAGCAATCCCAGCACAGGGCGGAGCAGTTTTCTTTGTTAGGCATAAGGTGGCCACGAGTCAGAGCCGTCTCAGTGTGAAAGAACAGAAGGAACATCAATGTCAAATTTATGGAGGTTGAAATAGGTACATGACTTTTAAAGGGGAGCCCTGGTGATGTAGTGGGCTGCTAACCGCAGTGTCAGCAGTTCAAAACCACCAGCCACCCCCAGGACCAGTGGAGAGAGTGGCGATGGTGGGAGGGTGGAGGAAAGGTGAGGGATAAAGGGGGAACAGAGGACAAAGTCTACATGTGGCCTCCTCCCTGGGGGACGGACAGCGGAGAAGTGGGTGAGGGAGACGTGGGATGGGGTAAGATATGATAAAATAATAATAAATTATAAATTATCGGGGGTTCGGGGGGATGGGGGAGTGGGGAGGGAGGGGGGAAAATGAGCTGACACCAGGGGCTCAAGTGGAAAGTGGGTGTCGTAAGAATGATGAAGTCAACATACGTACTAAAGTGCTGGACACAGATGACGTATGTACAGATTGTGATGAGTTGTATGAGCCCCTAATGAAATGATTGAGAAAAAAAAAACCCACCAGCCACTCATGGGATAGGGATGAAGCTTCCTACTCCTGTAGGGGTTAGCATCTCAGAAACCCACCTGGGAAGTTCTGCTCTTGTTCTATAGGGTCGCTATGAGTTGGGATTGACCGAATGGCAGTGAGTTTGGTTTTGCTATGTATATTGTATAGCATTATGCTATGTATAAATGATTATTACATATAATATGTATTCCACAATATAAAATTGCATATGTGATTTATAGAAAGAGCAAAGGATAAAGTCAAAAGACTCATCGAGGTCAACCTGGCACAGGTATACATTTCTTTGCACTTTTCTTTCAACTTTTCCAAATATCCAAAGAATGAATTGGAGGGGGGAAATATGTTTAAATAAAGTTGTTTTTTAATAAAACCAAAACTCTACTGCCATCGAGTTGATTCTAACTCATAGAAGGTTTCTGAAACTGCAAATCTCTCTGGGAACAGACAGCCTCATTTTTCTCTTGTAGAGCAGCTGGTGGGTTTGAACCACTGACCCTGCAATTAGCAGCCTTATGACTAACCTACAGCCCCAGAAAATCTCCTTTTTTAATAACAAGGGGAGAGGGATTAACCTTCCCTCACAAGGTTACCCTACAGAGGAGTCTTGTTCAAGTCTCCCAAGAGTTCTCTCCCAAGTAAAATGGCCAACTCAGTCTGGATTTGGACGGTTCACCCAACTCAGTACAAGGAAGCAAACTTACATATTTTAAAATCATCATCAACTAAATTTCTAATTATAAACATGTTGCTGTTACTACTAGGTGCCCACAAGTCAAGCAACCCTGCACGACAGAGCAAAACTGCCCCAGAGAGTTCTCTTGACTGTGACCTCTATGGAGGCAGATGACGAGGGTTTTACCCACAGAACTGCTTAGTGTGACCTGCCAACCTTGAAGTGAGCAGCCACACAGTTAACCCCTGTAACACCAGGGCCCCTTGACTATAAGTACGATGACACCTGCTGTCATCAGTTGATTCCAACTCATGTCAACCCTACACTTACTGACATGGAACCAGTCCTCACGGCAAACCTATACGACAGGGTTGAACTGCCCCTGTGGGTTCCTGAGACCGGAAAGCTTTTCCTAGAAAAGACAGGCATGTCTTGCTCCCACAGTGCAGTTGGTGGGTTCAAACAGCTGACTTTTTGGTTAGCAGCCCCACAGAAAACCACTATGCCACCAGGGCTCCTTTGGCAGCCTTGTAGAATAGCTTAGAACTGACCCGGTGGGTTTCTGAGACTCCATCTTGATAGGAGTAAAAAGCTTCTCAAAAAGTGGCTGCTGGTTTCGAACTGCTGACTCTTCAGTTAGCAGTCCAATGAGTAACCACTATGCCACCAGGGCTCCACGTTTATAAAAGAAGCATATGCTTATTATAGAACACTAGAGAATGTACAAACAAATGATAAAAAACGAATCCCCAAATCCCACTAATTGAAAAGCACTATTGTCATTTTGGCCTATTTCATTTCAATCTTTGTTGTAAACGTTCAAAGAGTTTGAGTATTGATATGATGTCTGCAGCCTGTTTGTTTTACTTTAACCCATATCATGGGGGGTGGGGAGCATTTTCATCAAATCTTCAGTGGCCACACATTATCCCATAAAATGGATATGCCATCAACTGACTGTCAATTCCTTACAGCTGGTGCTCGGTTTTGTTTCCAATATTAAATTACCATACATAATGCTAGGTTAAGAATGAAAGATCTTTGTGTGTTTTTTTCCCCTCCAGTGCAAGAATTTCTGGTTTATTCGCAGAAGTAGAATTGTTAACTTTCAGGGGAAAGGAAGGTGTCTGAACTAGGATGATGAGAACTTGAAACTGTACTCTTATTTAGACATGAAAGAGAAAGGGAAGTTGCTACCGGTCTGAGAATTCCAGTCTTCTAATCAAATTTAGCTGCTGGGGCAAGTTGCGTCAGCTGTTTTTATGCCCTCTAAAGAGGAAAGACCGACGTAATGGAACCAGTATCACCACACATGACTATTAGGTAAAAGATGCAGGGCCCTGTCTCCCCAAGTCATCAGCTTACTGAGCATGGGATAGCTATCATCCCAAAGACTCTCTTACCCACCTGGTAGAAATGGAATCCTAAAAATTTACATGGAACAATTTTTTTAAGCAATAAAAGAATTTCTTCATTTACATATAAACTTACACTTTTTTCAAGTGACAGAAACCTAAAGCGAGGCTCAGATTCAAAGGACAGACTTCAGTTCCCCCACCTCCACGTCTCTCTGTTCTTAGTGGTCTGTTGCTATTGTGTAGTCTTGAATCAATCCTATAGGAGTAGAACTGCCTCCAATGGGTTTTCTACGCTGAAGTCTTTACGGCAGGAGATTGCCTACGTTTTTTCTCACATGGAGTGGCTGAGGGCTTTGAACTACCGGCCTTTTGGTTAGCAGCCAAGTACTTAACGATTGCACCAGTCCACTTCGGCTCCTACTTAGTTCTAGGAGTGTAGGGGGTGGGGTGGGGGTTATAAGGGCTCCAATAGTCAGGACACCAAGAATCTAGTCCCATCTGACCTGAGCAAACAATGGGGCCGTAACAACACAGCCAAAGCACTCAGATTCAGTTCCTTGTTGGGTAAACGTCAAGGTTGCACCAAGTCCCTGGGGTCACTCTCCCGGCTCTGACTGCAACACCCTCGTGTTTTCAAGGTGCCAAGGGAAAAGGGAGGAGGTGGAGTTAACTGTCTCTGAACACTTTAAGCGAATGCTGACCACCTGGTTTTCCATAACGCAAGTAGATCAAATAGCGCTTGGTCTACAAAAGAGAGAGCAGAAACTGCGCATGCCCCATTCCTCCAACCAACTGATACGAGAAAAGCCAAGCCCAGGGCATCTGGAAGCAAGGAGAAAAGACAGAGGGCTCACCGTGGCCATTGCAGTAGTAGACCCACTTCTCCCGGTTCGGGGTCGGGGTCATGGATTTCTTCAGCCCGGCCTTGTCCACGATGGTGCTGGGATCTTGCCGGGGCCCTTTCTTCAGCGTCCGGGAGCTTTTCCGGATACTGCACACCACGATCACCACCAGTACCAGCAGCAAGAAGAGCACGATCATCCAAGGCAAATGCTCGTTGATGTCAAAATGCTTGTGGAGGTTCTGTCGGGGATGACCCCTCTTCGGGGCCTTGATGGGTGTGCTGGACTTCTCGCCCCCGGTGGCCTCCATGGAGGAAGGCAGCAACTTCAGGATGTGTCTGTGGTGGGGGCCTTGCTGGTGCTTAATGACCTGGAGGTTTGGGAGGGTCTTGTTGGCCCCTTCCTCCCTCCTGGAGGAGCTTGTGTTGTCAAAGAGGGTCCCTTCCTGGATGCCACTCGGTACCTTTGGTCTAACAGAGGCAGAAGCGTTGGAGTCTGTTGAGTTCGTGCCTACAAAAAAAGAGTAGGGAGGGGGGAGAGCTTTTCCATATTTGGGGGATCTATATAGTCCCTCCGCTCCCGACTCATCTCCACGTCAGACCCGATGATCAAAACGGAGATGACCTTTGGAGTTTAGGAATTCAGTTCTTTTGCACATTTGCCATAAAGGGCCTAAGGGCAACTTCATGTGGAGGGTCAAAACGAACGACTACACGTCCTGCCTTCGGGCCTTGAAGATGCCACGGACATCTTCAAGGGTCCTACATCGGCCCTTCGTGGGAGCTTCTCCTTCTGCCCCACCTTTTGACTAACTCATAATGGGGTGGGGGTAGGGGGGGTGGACAGGGACTGACCAAAAGAATGAAAAGAGCTCAAATTCAAGGTGTGGTGGGGCAAGAGAAGGTTTAAACTAGGACAGAACTTTCTCAGCATCTGCCCCTTCGTGGACTTCCGGCAGAGCAGCTTCCACGAGTAACCTTTGTTAAGGAATGTACACACTAGGGATTTTGGGTCCCAAAGGCAGGACCCGGCCTGAACTGTATCAAGCCGTGCAATCACCTGGGCACACGCCATTGGAGCCCTCTGAATGCAGTTCTTCATTTCAGAAAGAGAGGTTGGGAGAAGCCTCTCCTCACAGGACTATCAGGACAATCAGTGTAACCACGCATGAGAATGCCTTAGGAAGTATGGCTCAAGTTGGTTACCATCTCGTGGCAATTGAGATCAATCAGAAAGAATTAGAAAATAAAAGGTAAACTTCTCTATTCTGACTCAGCTTCGAAATGCATTATGAGAAAAACTGGATGCTTGAAAATGATCTAGAGAGTCAAAATCTTTGGAGGAGGGGGAAGTCAAGTGATGATTTTTCTAAATGAGAACGCTAGTTACCTTCCAACTGGAAGCATGTCCTTGTTTCTGGAAGCTTCTAACTTGTCTTCCCACTCCCTGCTCCACCTTTGATCTAACACTCATCCCTCGCTTCCTGATTTAATAACATTTTCTCCCTTTCTCCCTCTTCCTTATCTTCTGGCTTTGTGCACTCGGGACTGACTCCATTTCTGTGCCATTAGACATCCACTTCACCCAGCGTGAAGCATGAGCCTGAAGAGACTAAGTGCCTCACACAAGGTCACACATTCTCCTGTTCCTCTCAGTTAGTACTTTCTCGCCTCACGGGGTCCCCGCTTTTAGCTATTTGATCTCCTTTAACAGAAGTCCTCTGGAATAAAATCGAATACGTCTAAAGAAGCCAGATTTAATTAGTCACAAACGGAGACCCCTTCTTCCGAACGTGACTTTAGAGTATGTAAAATGAAGAAGACTCCTGGGTCTCTAAGCCCTACCGAGTTTAAAGCGTTCCTCAAACAAATCACTCATGAGGGTAAGTTACCTTTGGGAACATAAGTGGAGGAAGGGACTTCCTGGGATTCCATGTGCTCAGGGCGTGAAAAGATGGCCGCGCCAGGGGGAGGCGGGGTCGTGCTCAAGAAGGACCGGGATGGGCCACAGACATTGTCTGCCTCCTTGGTCCCCGGCTTGATCACCACCAGGTTCTGACTCAGACAGTCTGCGTATGCTTTGCATTTCAACACACTAGAAGGCACATCAGAGAAGGTACCCCGAGGGCACTGCTTACACCGCACATCCTCCAACTCTGTCCCTTTCTTTCGCACACCCCAACCCACAGGGCACACCGTGTGGGGGGCGCAGGTAGCGTTAGACTGGAACATGCCGGGTGGGCAAGTGCATTCTCGGTCAGTCAAGGCAGCACAAGGTAATTTTTCAACCATGGGCCATGGGCATGGCTGGCTACAATCATGGCATTTCTCAATACCATTCTCATGCCTGGTGAAGGTGCCCCTGGGGCAGCTGCTGCAGACACGCAGGCTTGTGTTGGTACAGTGCTCAGACACATAGGTTCCTGCTGGACACTTGTCACAGGTAAGCACCTGGCCAGTGGCACGGTCGACATGGTGGTACGTGCCAACCAGATTCGGGGCCTTCTGTTCTGGCTGAGCGGTGATGGTGCTAAGGAGCCCGAGCTGAAAGAAATAAAAGGGGGAGGGGGCACAAAAACCAAGGTGGCATTAGATAGGCACAGCTGAGAATTAAGGAAAGAACAATCCAAAGGCCACCACCATCATGCCTCTGGTTGCTGCTGCAACCCAACACAGACTTGAATCAAAGACTTGAATCCCATCCTAGTTTGTAACCTAGGAAGCCAAGCTAGTTGTTTCCATGGAGTTGATTCTGAGTTATGGTGACCCTGAGTGTGCCGAGTAGAACTACGCTTCAGAGGATTTTGAAGGCAGGGACTCTCAAAAGCAGATCGGCAAGACGTTCTTGCTTCTGCAGCGCCTCTCAATAGGTTCAAACCACCAACGTTTTCTTTGTTTCAAGAGCTTCACTCCTTGCACCACCGAGAGCCTCGAAGCACCTGCCCTACGAGCTGGGATGCAATCCTTCAGTTGCTTGACCTTTTCTTTATTCCATCTGTAACCTGAAGCTGATGACACCTCCCAAACTTATCACGGAAATACAATTGAGCCTGTGCACCTTCAAGTGTTTTATGGCTCATATGCTACATAAAAGTTGAACTCCTAATCCAAGAAGAAAATAACTTGCTGAATATTTGTCTACCTTTTGGCGCCCCAAACGTTAAGCTGCCACTTTCTGACATTAGGATAAAGCACTAGGATGGCATTTGTTCAAGTTTCTCTGTCTATAGCATGGATAGCCCAGGCACAAGACAGAAGGAAGACCCTCCACAAGACAGAAGGACACTCGGGCTGCAACAATGGGCTCAAACATAAGGATGAATGTGAGGATGGCAGAGGATGGGGCAGTGTTTCGTTCTGTGGTACCTAGCTTTGCTGTGAGTCCCAACTGATTCAAAGACACCTAGCTACTACAACCTAGACCGGCACGGCGTCTTCTAGATGCTTGGTCAATTAGAAGTCAAACAATTTTGTTTTCCTTTTCATACAAGAGCAGGCTCTTCGTATTCTTGGTGGTGTGCTTTAAACAACAGAGCCCAGGCTTCCAGATCCACATCTGGTTTGTTCAGCCTCTGAAGGCCATGGCCATCAGGAGCCTGGACCTGCAGACTCCAAGGAGGCCAAGCACAGGGCTGGGTCCGGCGAGTGGTGCTCCACAGCCAAGTTTACCTAACTCCCATCACACGAACGTCCCCCAGCTAGACAACAGTGTACACCTGTTCCCAGACTGAGAACTTGGTGAGGGGCAGAGGGCAGGTAATTTATATTTGTGTGCTAGCTCATGGGTTCCTTTTGGGGAGAGAGGAGAGCTTTAAAAACAAAGTGAATCTGCATTAGTGAGAAGGGAGAAAAGTTGCTTTTTTTTTTTTATTCCCCAACAGTAAAGCTTTCGATGTCCTTTATGAAATGGAGAAAGGTTGTGTGTCAAGAAAATAATGGCTGCTTCCAACTACCAGTTCTGACAGGGCAAGTGCCTTTTAGCTTGGCCACTAATTGTGTGCCGGCTGTTCTAAGAAAGTAAAGCAAGATTTTTTTTTTCCTCTGTCAAAGTGATCACAATGTCTTTCAGTTTGTTGTTTTGTTTTGTTTCCTAGCCTCCTTGAAAGTGAATTCAAGGTGTGTTTTTCCCTAAGCTTAACTACCTGAAACAAACAAACAAACAAAGGATCAGTTTAAAGCCCCTCACCCCCTTGCTGGAGCTGCCTTTGGCTAAATGATAAGATCTAAAACAAATTTTCAGCTTATGGGAACAGTGTCATCTTTTCTTTATAGCGAGGCAAAGGCACCTCACTATCATGTCTATTGACTCACAGCGATCCTATAGGACAGGGCGGAACTGCTCCTGGGGGTTTCCTGGCTTGTACCTCTTTTTACCAGAGTACAGTGTTTCATCTTTCTCCCACAGAGCAGCTGGTGGTTTCGAACCGCTGCCTCTGCAGCTAGCAGCCCAACGCATAACCACTGCACCACCCAGGCTCCATAGGCAAAAACCAAGTTAGTGATTAATTTTCACATTAAGAAGCTTAACATCGTTTCGGGCTGTGAAGTAAACAAACTCCCTGTAAAAGCTCAGCAATGGTTTCCCTTGTGAATGCTGGCTCCACCTTTCCTCTTCTTGCTCCTTCGATTCGCAAACTGGCCCCCACCTCCGAACCTAACAGATGCTCTAGGTAAGGAGATGAACAAAAAGCCTGCCCCGGGGAGGCCAAAGTCCATTTGGCGGATCCAGCCAGGGCAAGATTGTTCCAGTCTTTTCTGTCACCAAAGAGGTTGCAAAAATGCCCCTTTGTGAATGCGGAGTAGAGACCCAAAGCCCATCTGTAGGAAATTGGACATCCCTTTACAAAAGGGTCACAGGGAGGAGATGAGCCAGACAGGTTGCAGTGTAGCAACGATGAAACAGACAACTTTCCTCTAGTTCCTAAATGCTTCCTACAGCCCCCACCCAACCCCGCCCTCCATCATGATCCCAATTCTACTTTACTAATCTGGCTAGACCAGAGGATGTACACTGGTACACATGGGAACTGGAAACACAGGGAATCCAAGGCAGAGGATCCCTTCAGGACCGGTGGTTAGAGTAGCGATACCGGGAGGGTGGGGGGAGAGTGGGGTGGAAAGGGGGAACTGATTACAAGGACCTACATGTGACCTCCTCCCTGGGGTATGGACAACAGAAAAGTGGGTGAAGGGAGACATCGGACAGTGAAAGATATGACAAAATAATAATTTATAAATTATCAAGGGTTCGTGAGGGAGTGGGGAGCGGGGAGGGAGGGGAAAACGAGGAACTGATGCCAGGGGCTTAATTGGAGAACAAATGTTTAGAGAATGATGAGGGCAATGAATGTACAAATGTGCTTTACACAACTGATGTATGTATGGATTGTGATAAGAATTATATGAGCCCCTAATAAAATATAATGCCCCTTTTCCCTCTCAATTTTTGCACGTTCTAGATTAGCTGGTTTCTATGGACAAAAGCCATTTTGGGGAAGCTGCAGTGTTCTGGAAGTTTGAAGAGAGGTATCAACCACACAAAGGGCAGGTTGTTACACTGAAGCAAATGAAATGGAAGCGCAGACTGGATTGGAGACCTGGCCAGGTTCCAGCATCACTGTGTGTTCTAAGTGGGCCTTTGTTACTGCCCGGGAAAACACACACCCAGGAGAATAGGTAACTCAGCAAAGAGAACACGGGGTGGGGGGTGTTGCAAATAACACTGTTAAGGGTCTGGAGGTGAGGGTTGAAGGATGGGGGAACTTGGCCTCCTAGCAGCATCTAGTTCCTTAGGATATGCACTGTGCACTTCTGAATGCGGCTGCAGCAGCCACCGCTGAAGACAGTGGGGACAGCCGGTTCTATCTGGGTTTCTGATCACCACATTATCAAAGGGCCCTGGTTATTGGGATTGGGCGCCATCAAGGTGCTGCCTGACTTATAGTGACTCCAGGTGACGGAGCAGAACGCTCCACAGGGTTTCCTAGACCATGGGTTCCTTAGAAGATCCCACGCAGTACACAAAAATCTACCCCCAAGCCCCACTCCACCCGGCTGATTCCCCATCCTTTAAGTGGGTTTCTCGGTGCTTTGTTCACTTAGAATAACTGATCATGTTTCTAATTAAAGCAAATCTCAGGACTATTTAGACAGCATGATCCCGGCTCTCACATGACCTTTAAATTACCTTAGGAGGCTACTCCCACAATGCCTATCATACTAGCAAGGCCACTTCTGTCTTGCCTTTCGAGGTAGTTCACTGTAGGCTCGACATTATGAAGGAGATTTGTGCAAACCCGGGACTCCACGTATGAGTGCATTCGGCAGATGTGTACTGGGGAGCTACTCTGCGTGAACCCAGGTGCAGAGAACAGAACCTCGGAATCCTTCTAGCTTCTCGCGGAGCGTGCTAAGGAGAAGCTGACGAACCCTGCTGACGACGCCATAAATAACTTAGCAAGAATTGCAATTATTATCGTGGAGGGGAAATAAAGATTCTCAGAGAGAGGGTTAGCAGATAGGGCATCGTTCTGGGGTGCTAAAGAAGTGCTTTGGAGTCCTGGTGGTGTCATGCTTATGAGGTGAGCAACTAACCACAAGTTTTAAACCACCAGCCGCTCCGAGGAAGAAAGACTCGGCTTTCTACTCCCATAGTGACAGTCTCGAAACCCCGCAGGGGCAGCTCGACCCTGCCCCATAGAAGGTCGCTGTGAGTAGGCTTCAACTCAACGGCAGTGAATTACCGTATATACTCGATTATAAGCAGACCCAAATATCAGCCGAGGCACCTAATTTTACCGCCAAAACTGCATTAAAAATATGTGGGAAAACTCACTTTATATTTGAGCTATACGGTAAGTTGAAAGAAATGCTTTGGAGTAGCACTGAAGGACAGAGAAGTAGACAGTAACTCAGGGCGAGTCAGATGGAATTGACAGAGGAACCACAGCAGAAGAACTTTGATGTCACTAAAAGGGTCTACCTCAAGATGTGACACAAAGGCTAGAGTTACAATTGGGGCCACTCCAGATTTTTATCTTCATCCAAAATGTAAAGAGACACCATTATATGAGGCGGCATCAAAAAGTTTGTGGACCATGGAATTAAAAGATAATGGAATTTCTCACAAACTTTTTAAAGCCCTAGTGTACAGTTATATAAACTCAACTCACCAGTCAATTCCAATTCATAGTGACCCTATAAGGCAGAGTAGAACTGTCTCTTTGGGTTTCTGAAGTTGTAAATCGTTACAGGAGCAGAAAGCCTCATCTTTTCCCCATGGACCTGCTGGTGGGTTCAAACTGCTGACCTGACAGGTCGCAGCTCTCCGTGGAACCCACTACACCTACACGTGCGCAGCCCACGGTCGCTGTGAGTTGGACGGACTGGATGGCAGTGAGTTAGGTATGCTTTCCCAGGGGGGGAGAAAAGAAAAGAAGGGCTATCTAATCAGATTTTTGAATTTAAATATTTCTCTGGCTGCAGAGCAGAAGGTAAAAGGGGATAGAGAAGAAGTCCACTTGGAAAGTTAAAGCTGATGGTAACTTGAACTAGGCTGTTGGCCTTGAACATGGAGAGAAGGCAATCGATTTGGTGTTTAAAATCACCTGGATTTGGTGAGGGGTTATCTAAGCGAGGAGGAACAAATGATTTTTACATTGGAACAGAGTTCTCAGGGCTGCCCACTGGGTGGAGACCAGATGGAAGTGCAGAATGCAGGGCTCAAAGAGAGCAGCTCATGTTGCCAATTGTCTAATGGAGTTTCCAAATAAGATTTCATCTGAAGGAGACTGCACTGCTCAAAACAAGTTTGAAAACTACTGAGCTAGACAGACCTCTAAACTGTCTCCCAACTCTGAAGGAACGGCTAACCAGAGACACCCACCTGTGCTAAGAAGCTGGAGGAAGGGCTTTGAGGGCTCATTTACTAAGGGAGGGGAGGCGGAGGTGGTAGCATCCCTATCTCTTTACAAAGACACGGATGGAACATAAGACAAATTCTTTTCCTTTTCACCATCTGAAGAATCGTAATGTAAAACTAGAGCTTTTGCCTCCAGCTACTACCATTCGCAAAGAGGAGTAGCTAACGAGGAGACGGAGGAGGTGGAAAAAGTAGCATTTAAGGAAGTTCCCCCAAGTAGCATAAAAAACACATTTAGATGATGCCTGCTGGGAAAGATGACCAAACAGGAAGCAGGCTGGTGAGAATTACAAGAGGCGACAGACAGCCCAAGCGCCCCGGAGACTCTTGAAGACCCTTAGTTCTCTTTGTACAAAGGTGGCAAAACTACACGCAGCCTTCCTCTTCAGACGCAGCATCAGAATCACCAGGGAATCATTTGTTTTTTTTCAAAGACTCACATCTGCAGGTAGATTACCTGATTACCTGAGATCACAGGTGAGTTTGACAGCAACAGGTAAACTGACTCAGGACCCCTCTGTCTCTAATATGCTGGGATTCTATGAAACATACATTGGAAATAGCCCCTTCCTTCATCTCTTCCTGAGTCATGCACTTTTTAGTGTCTTAATCTTCTTTTTATACTGATTTATTATACTTGTTATTATATTTATAACACAAAAATGTTGTAATAATTCGGATGGGAAATATAGAGAAAGAACCTATACACTCGAGTATAAACTGACCCAAATTTTTCAAAATTTTAGTTTGAAAATTTCAGGTTGGCTTATCCTCGAGTATATACAGTAAATTGTTTTAAGTCTTTGCTCAAATTTGGTGCATATCTTTCCAGACCCATTCATGAGCCTTTGTGCACATGCATTCGTGCATTCACACACACACACACACACACACACAATGCATACTTTTAAGTTGGTTGCTTCAGTTGCTTTGAGCTTTGGTTTGTTTTACATATCTGAATCAGACAGGCCATCCATTCTGTGCTGCAATTTATTTCTGTTCATCTTTCCAGGCGGTGGCACTGAAATTATTCCATGTCGGAATAGACAGCCTGCCTCATTCTTTCTAACAGTCAAGTTCTCTTCCACAGTCTGAATAGGCCTTAAAGAGTCTTCCTAATGCCGTTCCCTTGACCATCTATCATTGTGTGCATCCATTTGCCTATATTCCATACTCCCCTCTCCCCCTTCCACCTTGAAGCCTAGACTACAAGTTCCCCTTTCTTTCCTTCCCATTCCAACTGACAGGTACAACCAGGCCCCTCTCAGTCCTTTGGGAAATGCTCTCTTCAAAAACAAAAACAAAAAATCCATACCCAACCCACTCCTAACAAGTAGACTCTGACTCATTGCAACCCGCCATAGGGTTTACCAAGGCTCTGTGGCTCTTCATAGAACCAGATGGATTCATCTCTCTCCCAAAGAGTGGCTGTTGGGTTTGAACAGCTAACCTTGTGGTTAGCGGTCTGACAGTACAGTGCACAAATGGACTCTCTCAACCCATCCTCTTCTTCCTATTCAGAGGTACCTACTGTATCTTTGGGCGTACACAGGAAGACCAAACTGAGAGCAGAACAAATATTTGGGCATAGATTTAAGAACAGAAGACTTGTGTTCCTGTGTGAAAACCACTTGTCATTGAGTTGCCATTATAACTCCCAGTGATCCTGTGTGTGCCAGTGTAGAATTGTGCTCCCTGACTTTCCAGTGACTGGATGTTTGGGAGATCTCCTGGCCTTTCTACCAAGGTGTCTCTGGGTGGAACTCAACCTTGAACCTTTCAGTTGGCAGCTAAGCACGGTAACCCTTTGCATCACTCAGTCTCTGCCTTAAGTTCAGGGAGTTCATCTCTTTGTACCCCATTCTACTAACCTGTACAATTAGCTAATTGGATTAAGTTGTATGTAATGCCAATTACTGGGAGCCTGGGATAGTTTACATTTGCAATGAAGCCTTTGAAAACTACTCCTAGACACCCAGATTCCCAAGCAGAGGAGCTGACCTCTTCGTCACATTTCCTGTTTCTGTTAATGACTTTGGTAGATAATTATATATTGTCTTGTAATGCTTCCTAATGGCCTCATAAGTGTATATATTTATCTTCCCTTTATTATTATAAGCAGCTCGAGGGCAGAGAGAGTACATTGATTACATTTCCTCCCTTGTTCAACCACCTCAAAACTGAAGATGATGAAAATAATAATAATAAACAAAGCATCTTCTGGGACAGAAAACTAAATCCCACGTGCTACCTATTCTTGTACATGAGAATTAGAACACAGACAGCCATTCATTTATGCCTAGTTAGGTTCTCTTGGAGGCCTGGTATTGCAATGGTTAAATGTTTTGCCTACTAATTGAAAGGATGGAGGCTCAGACCCACTAGCCGCTCTGAGGGAGAAAGATGTATCATCTACTTCCATCACCACAATCAATGTTTAAACATTTTCTTCATTATTGTACCCATTATTTTTAGCTCCTAATGATCCACTGGTTTCCCCTGCCAAAGCCATACGAAACTATTAATCAAGTTACTATCTCTATAGACTTATATATCCTGGATTTCATCTAAAGAAAATCATACCCACAACATAACAATAAAAAAAAAAAAAGAAAATCCTCAGCGCAAAGGAAAGCAGAAAATAATAAAAACTAGAACAAATTTAAGATGGATCAAAAGGGAGAACAAATGCTAAGGGGTTAAATTTTAACTTAACTACCTCTGTATGAACCACTTTTCAACATTCCTGGTCAATGGTAAGGGAGGATTCACCATAAGCTTAATTCATGTGGGGATTCTGCAGAGGGATTTTGGGCTTTCACCGACATCCATAGCCTTCTGCAAACCAGAAGCTCAGAATTTAAGCTTTACTACAGTTTCTCCTCTGAACTTGCATTCTATGATTTACAATCTTTAGATCACACGTTAGATGCTTCCTCCGTTTAGACTTAACTGACACCCCACTTAGATAGCTGCTTGTTTTAAGACAAGAGTTTAAGACCCAAATGCTATTCTTTTTTTTTTTTTTTCAAATGCTATTCTTTCTGATAGTCAGACATCATCTGATTTCTTCTCCACACTCTGTGATAGCACCCATATCTTCAGTGATATCTTCATGAGGGTACGTATCCAGTGGGGCCATGTCACGAGAACTGTTATTTGATTAGGACTATGATTGTGAGCTCAAAATTCATTCATGTATCTATGGTTTATATATGTCCCTGGTCTATTTCAGAGACATCATTATAATGGTTGATTTTTTTTTTAAAGAAGGAGATCACCTGGCCCTTCTTCCAAGGCACTGCAGGGTGGACTAGAATCTCTGATCTTTTTGGCTAGCAACTGAGTCTATTAACCTTTTTTGCACAACATAGGAGCTCTTGGTGATGGAAATAATGGAAGGTGTGTTTAAGCTAAAGTCTGGTTCAATTAGTGAGGCTTCCAAATTGGATCTTTCTAGTGTGGCCTATGAAGAATGCTGTGCACGTCAAAAGCACAAAGTCTAAAGTCCCAATGGTCTATAAAACACAGCCTGGGTCATGAGGGGCCAGAAAGAAACGTGGTCAAAGGTACCTGATTAGAAACAGGTACAGGACCTATTCTCCTCCCGGGGGTCTATATAGGTAATGTTTAGCATTTTCCCCAATGACAGGTTGCTCCTCCTCGTTTATCCCCCAACAGATGTGAAGACACCTTCTCTCAGACAGAGATGCTGCCACCCCCCACCCAACCGTTGGGCTTGGCTTTCCAGTAAAGTTCCCTGGGCACCCTTGTAAGATTGTCTGCTGTCTTGGGGTGACTGTGGACCAGTGCTGTATGGCAGGAGCTGCCCAGTCTTCCCCTTCTCCCCTAACCCTCAGTGGATGTGAGGCCTCTTCTTGTGGGGAACAGAAGGAATTCTCTTAAGTTGTCTCCCCAAAATATGTACCAAACTTAGCTGCTTAAGAGTGACTGTGGGCAAAAGTAGGTCAGAGGTTATCCTCCTTAACACTGGCCATCTGTAGTGGCTAGACTATTAGTCTGACTCACCCTGAATAAGACCCACTCCCTTCTGATAAGGATAATGGTGGTCTATTCACTTGCAGACTTACCAGAGGTCAAACCCGCCCAAGGGTGACCAAGGTTAGTTAGCCATTATCAGCTGTCTAGATCAAGCAGATACCACTGTCTATTCCACAACCAATGTGGGCACACCCCTAGGTGATTCCTCTCCTATTGATTGTATTGCCTATGTTAATATCCCTCCTGGTGACTCAGGTTATTGTCCACTATCAGGGAACTTGCATGCCTCCCAGAATAGTAATTGTCTGTTTTATTATGTGAGACATTAGAGTGATCGAACTTGTTCTAGAATGAATTGTATAGCCCTTTATGTGATGTATAACTCTATGATGCGTGGTTAGCAATAAATATCGAGGCTCCCTGGTACTCGGGAGGGTGGCTGGAGAAGGTGACTAAGGAGGATGAAGCAGCGGCTTCTTCTCTGACGGCTAAGCCCCCTCCACGAGGACCATCAAGCCGGGCTGAGGTGAGATATGCTACCATGAATTGCGTCTGACTCCATTACTTGACTCTATCCTTTAACTCTCATGCTCTCTATGACTTTACTATAATCTCTACTTATTATCGCTGTACAATTGCGCCTACCAAACCTGTGATGTTTTGTGGGGTTCCCTCTTACCCTTAACCCCACATCTTCTGATAATCATTTTTTCAAGATATACAAATAAAGGAATGATGCGCATAAGGATTATGCGCATAAGGCAGGCATACCACCTCATTGCCTCAGAGACCAATTAGAAGATTATATAACCTGAGAAGAGCTGCTTGCCTTTGTCTTGGTATTTATACTTATAGCCAGGACTGCATACAACATTTGTCCTTTTGTGATGACTAACTTTGCTCAGTGGAATGGGTTCTAGGTCTATCCATGTCATGAGTTGCTGCATGGCTTCATCACTGCTTGTTAGGGGTGCATACTATTCCATCGTGTGTACGTACCAGAGTTTCTTTATCCATTGTTCTACAAATGGGTGTTTGGGCTCTTTTCAGCTTTCTATGGTCAACTGTGTAGCAGGGAACTTGGGAGAGCATATGTCTGTTTGTGTTGTGTCCCTTACTTCTTTCCATGAATATTTTTTGTAATGTTGCTCTCGTTTTTTTATGAATGCCTTCGATTTTCCTTGTCTGGAAATATTTTCATTTCTCCATAGTATATGAGAGATAATCTTGCTGGAAGTAGAATTATTGATCAGAAGTTTTGTTTTGTTTTTTTCTTTCAGGAATTTATATTTATTATTCCATTGTCTTCTTGCCTACATAAAGTTTATTCTTACTGATTTTCCTTTGTAGGCAACTGCTTGTTTTTCATTAGCTACACTTGGGATTCTCTCCTCCTTGAAACTGGCGAGTTTGACTGCGATAGGTCATGATGTTTGTCTTTTGGGATGCATTCTGTTTGGAATTCTCTTAGCTTTCTGAATAGTGACTTCTCTTCTTTTATGATGTTGGAGAAATATTCTTCCATAATTTTTCAGTTATTTTCTCTGTGGATTATTTTGTTTCTTTTTGCTTTAGGATCCCAAGGAAATATAGGCTGTTTCTTTTAATAGTGCCCACCTCATTCTCAGGCTTTCTTGGGAGTCTTTTGCTGTTTTTGTGGAGTATTTCTTCAGCGATTAGATCCAGTTGTCCTTTTCTTCCATTCAATGACTCGGGTCCTTTACCATGCTGTCTAATTGTTCTCTCCTGTGTGTCTCTGCTTTGCCTTTTGGTACAAGGTTTCTAGTTTTCCAGTTCCTTCGGTTATTCTCATAGAACCCCCCAGAGTTCTTGAAGGCCCACGTACACACTATTCTTCTGAATTATATTTCTGGTAATTCCAAGGCCTCTCTTTTCAGAGTACTCCATTGATTTGGGGTAATTTTCAGTTATTTGTGCTTGTTTTCTTGATTCTTGGAGTGTGCTGTGCTTGACTGCTGTTTCCATGGCATTGTGGTGCAGCTTTAAGCGGTGAATGGGATACTGGGTCGTGTAGGGTACTTGGCTCTGTCAAATGGCACGAGAGGACTAATAGGAGCCAAATAACGTCTAGTGAGGAGCGTGATGGACAAGTGGGCAAGGTGAGGGAAGAAGAAAGAAACTAACATAAATGTATAATAATAATAAAGATTGTCTGAATGGACCAAGAGGTTTGTACAAATAGTAGAAAAATGTATTTTAAGAGGGGTAGTAAGAATGAGTAGGTTTCATGCAAATATATTTCATGAGGAAAAAGAGAACAGAAAGAGATAGTGGGTGGGGCAGGCAGGAAGTGTAAGCAAACAATCAAACAATCAAAAGAAGAGTGTGTGTGTGTGTGTGTGTGCATGTGTGTGTGTGAGAGAGAGAGAGAGAGAGACTAGGAGTTAAAAAGAAGAGAGAGAGTGGAGGAGAAAGAGAGAAGAGGAATAAGAAGGAATAAAAAGGGAAAGGCTAACGGGCATAGAAGAGAGGGGGAAAGGGGCATAGCTTGGACCGGAGTTCTGTTGCCATGGCAGGGTGAAAGTGGGTGGGTGTGTGTCCTCAGGGGCATGCAAGCAGAAGGGAGACAGAATGAAAACCAAAAAACAAAAGAAACCATTTGGGTGGGTGTGTCCAGATCTGTGAGGGTGTGGGTGGCCCCTGTCTGTCTCAAAGGCAAGCTTATCCACAAGGTGGTGAGGCCAAATGGGAGGAGGAAGTAAAGGAAAAGGGCAAAAAAATGCTGCGTTTGTGTGGGAATTTCTGCTTCTTTGGCTTGTTGACCTCTGCGTGTGTTTGCTGTGCAGAGGAGGGAAGC
>NW_022107432.1:18572158-18589475 GCF_000313985.2 Echinops telfairi | reverse complement strand
CTGTGGTTTGTCCCTGGGGGGTTGGGGGGGTGCACCAGAGAAGGGAAAAAGAAAAAGGGAAGAAGGGATCAAGTATTTGCTTGAAAGGGACATCTGTGCTGGGTAGCGAGGATATCTGCATCAAGCCGTCTGCTATCCATGCAGGGCCACCAGAGGCTGGAGAGGTCAGCCATGAGGCTGGCTGGGTGGGAGCAGGGGCCCGGAAGGAGTCTTTCTACGATGAGGGTCAGGGAGTGTCCGCTAGTGCGTTTGTGCAGCCGGGCGAGGAGGGCATCGATGCGGCGGGGTCACTGGTCAGTGGTGAAGGGGGTTCATGAACAGCCTTGCGGTGTTGCTGACCTTCATATAGGGGACTGCGCTGCCTCCCCCCTTGTCGCCTCTGAGCCTACAAGCCCCAACTTTAAGAAACTTCAGTGCACTTAGCTTTTATGTTGAGCTCTGGCTTCCCCCTTGGTGGAATTCCTTTAGGAGTTATGGAGATTTTCCTGCGCTTCGTGTCTGATGGCCATGATCCCAGAAACTCCTTGCTGAACACGCAAACCAAACAAAATTCATTCCCATCAGGTTGACTCCGCCTCCCGGCAGCCCTGTAGGAAAGAGTGGAACTGCCCTTGTGGGGTTTCTAGGCCGTCATTCGTTACGGGAACAGGCAGCCTTGTCTGAGACGGCTGGTGGGTTTGAACTGCTGACCTTGCAGTTCGCAGGGCAACTCATAACACACTATGCCGCCCGTTACAACCTGAGCAACCTATGAGGCAGTCATACTCTGTCCAAGAGGCTGACTGTGAGTTGGAATCCACAAGTGGGCACACAACAACAGATGGTTTTCAGGCTATACACGCAGCTGGAATAGTTGCTGCATGGCTCATAAACTTAAAACATATGCTTTCTATGAGGCCATTGATACAAAAACAAAACAAAACAAAAAAATCCATCAACCCCTGCTCTGAGCAGTCAAAAGAAACAGGAAAAACTGCAAGCCCCGGGAGCTCAATTACTGGAAGCTTCAGACGGACTGCCTCTGACAGACTAGCAATGACGGCTGAGTTCCCGGCTTCCTTTCTTCACCCCCACCCCAACTCACCCCCTGTCGGACCCTGTCATCCTCTCAGTGGCTTCCCATGCGACTGCACATGAAAGGTAAACTCTATCAGTGAAGGGACTGCCTCTGAATCTCTGCTTCTCCCGATGTTAAACGGATTCCACAATCTCTCTTCATTCCCATTTCTGAAATTGTGGGGTTTTGCCTATACGGCCACCATCATTTCATACCTCTCTGTGTGACGTGTATTTTTATCACAAGCTCCGTGAGGCTAAGGGTCGGGTCTACTTGACAGGCTGATCACTATGGGAGCCTTCAAGGACAGCACCTGATTCATGAGATTCCTGGCAAGCATTTCTTGCTTAAATGAAAGGCTTTGCAGACCATACATAATGAGAAGCAGCAAATGAATGGGTGGTGGAGGAGGAGGTTGCTGAAGACAAGCACAGACAATGAAACCAAGTGTGATAAAGGAGAGCCCCCAAAATAATAGCCACAGATTGTGAAGACGTAGAGCCCTCTGGGGACCCTCCGATGCCCAAGCAGATAGTTCAGCTCATCTCCAAAGACCCCGAAGGCATCACTCGGCTTTCAGTCCCACCACTGACTCACGGGAGTGATGCTCAGCAACGGACCCTAGACAACAACTCCTTCTTTTAAAATAAAAAAAGATTATACCAACTTTGTGCTTAGAAGTAAGCAGGGTATAAAGATATTATTCTCCAGAAGTTATCTAGGTAGGCTCCTTCTAGTTTACATGTCAGTTATTTAGTCCATTTCACTTAGGTATTGCAATATCCGTGCCCTGCACTATCCCAATGTCTACGGAATACAGGTGTCCTCTACATACTACTGAGAGACACAGATCAGGACAAAGCAGTTTTCAGAGGAGGGAAGAGGTAGCTCTAAAGTAGGGGCAGGGACCCCTTTTTCTGTCAAGGGTCATTTGGATATTTGTAACATTATTTGCCAGCCATACAAAATTATCAACTTAAAAATTAGCGTGCTATATTTGGTCAAACATTTCATTAACTCACCCTAAATGTGAAGGCTGAAACCACTTCTCTTTCATGAGGTATATGGTATTAGCTGGTATTGATGATTTGGGGGGGGGGGAGGGCTATTTTGACCCAAAGGCCAGATGTTCCCACCCCTGTTCTGAGGTACTGACTAGATAGGCTGGTTTAGGGCCGTCAGCACCCACTCTGTCCTGTCCCTGCTACTCCTGAACCCAGATGGAGGGAAGAAGCACCGAAGTGCTACTACATGCTAGAATATTGAATCTCATCTTTACAACTCCCATTCCATGGCCACAACCATAAAAAATAAGTCTTGCAATGTACCATGATGCCATACTTATGTCATTCTTGTTCCCTATCAAGCTCTAAGAATGTTTTCTTAGAATATAAAGTGAGCCACCTCAAGGCAGCGATGCTGTCGTGAGTGTTTCCAATGGACAAGCAGGGAGGCTGCTGTGAGCCTGCTGCAGAGCTTTCACTCCCCAACTACTGCACCAAGCTCAGCTTTTCCAAGGAAACTCTGAAAATAAAAAGGCGGCAACTGTCACACATGATCAAAAGGCAAGAAAAGCTAGCACCCCCCAGAATTTCTGACCATTTTATTGTGCGTCTCTTGTTAACTTTGTAATATGAAGGCAATGGCTGCCGGAAATGCTTTAGCGCTGGGGAGTGGGGGATACATGAAGAGGAAAGCTTCAAGGATAAGCCTTCCACAGAATACACACATAACTGGTTGCAGTGATGTTACATAACTGACCAATCAACTCCTGCACTTCCTACAAGCCCCTTTGATTGGAAAACCACCACCCCAAAACAAACACCCAAACCATCTTCTGTTACTAGGGCAGAAGCCAGGGCCAGTTTTTCAAGCAGGCAAAATATGCGATCTCTATGTGGGGAAGGAGGCAAGCACAGGGACCGTCATTGGGGGTGGGGGGGGTGGGGGGAGAACCACCGGGCAGGAGGAGCCTGTTTTCCCTGGAAGCTGCAATGCAGGTGATGGCAGTCCTTGGAGCTCAGATGCACCTCTTTTCTCGTCTGCAGTGACTATCTCTGCGGCTAAGACCTCCGTCTACACAGAGGTGTTCAGAACACGTCGCTCATTGGTGGCATTATATTCAACCCAAATGCGATTCAAAACACACAGTGCTGTAAAATCAGTTCCTATCCTCGAGACCCTATGGGCTTGAGTAGAACTGTCCCCATCACCTTATGGTTAGGATAAAAACCCACGGTGACCCACCTCCTAGCAATCATATATGGAAATTCCAAGGCTGTAAATCGTTATGAGAGTAGATTGTCTCATCTAGCTCCCGAGGAGAGGGAGGTGGGTTTGAACTTCCCACCTTACCCTTAGCAATCCAATGCTTACCATGACAAAGCCACCAGGGCTCCTTACGACTGGGCTAGGTATAGGGAAATATTCCTCTGTGCCCATCATTACTGACAGGCAGAAGAGCTGATAAACCAAAACAAACCAAGGACACATCATTCGGAACAGCAAGGTCAGCGTGAAAATATCAGCACCGCCTATTTTGAGTTTGACGTTTATTGGGTCTGCCCGGCTCTATAAGGCAAGCAGCTCAGCTCTGTGCCTCAGTTTCCTCTTTATATAATGGAGATAATCCAAATATCTACTCTCATAAAATTGTTTTGAGAACGTGTAATGCAGGTAGAACATGCCTGATACATCCTATAAGCTCACTGCTATCATTTTGATTTGACTCTAGGAACCCTAAAAGACAGAAGAGAACTGCCCCCATCCGGCTTCCATGGGAACAGAGAGCCTAATTTCTCTCCCTTTCAAACCAGCTAACCTTGCCCAGCGTTTAACTTACGGAGCCACCAAGGGTCTGACACACAGTTCAAAACCCCAAACTCACTGCCAGCAAGTAGATTCCCACAAGTACCGGGTCACTATGGGGCACATAGTAAGTGCCCATACATGTTAGTTCTTTTCATTATCATCCCCTTGTATTGTTGTAGCTTCATTCTCTTGAAATTAGATCATCCCCTTTACAGAGCAAATATCCAATCTCTGAGAAATATCCAATTCCTTAGGAATTTCAGATACACGAGATTAAGAGCATAACTCACTGCCATCGAGTCAATTCTGACTCATAACAACCTGATAAGGGTTTCAAGGCTGTAAATCTTTACAGGGACAAATAGCCTCATATTTCTCGTGTACAGTGGTCGTGGGTTGCGAACTACTGACTTTGAGGTAAGCAGCCCAACTCATAACCCACTATACTATCAGGGATCCTTTCATTAAAAGCATACTACACAACAAACCAATGAAACAGAGTGCAGAGCAACAATGTAGAAGATAAAAAGGGCCAATTGGCATCTTCAAAAATAAGTATAAAACATACTTAGTATAGAGCAAAAGAGAAAATGAAAGAGGACAAGAATGTACTATTAATAAGAAGACGTTGGACAAGTGGAGCAGAATGTAAATGAGCACTTTCCAGAGGAAGTCTCCTTTAATTCTACAAAATGTTAATAAATCTACGCTCTAATACAGAACTGAAACACCAAAGTCACTGCCATTGAGTTGATTCTGATTCATAGTGAGCCTTTACTATGCCCAGTAGAATTATGCCCTTTGGAATTCCAAGATGATGAACCTTTACAGGAACAGGAAGTCACAACATTCTCCCACAGGGCAACAGGAAGATTCTCACTGCTGATCCTGCAGTCCGTAGCCCAGTCCATAACTCACTATACCACCAGGGCTCTTACTACAAGGATGGTCAACCCCCAAGGGCTGCCTATTTTGTATGAGCTAGGAACTAAGAACATATGAGGGGAAAGACCGAAAGAAGAATAGCATGTGGGGAAGCATGACAATGATAGGAAATTCAAATGTCAGTGTCCACAAATAAAGATTTATTGGAACCCTGTCACACCCATTCCCCTAGTTCCTACCCAGGGCTGCTTTGCGGTACAAAGGTAGAGTTAAGATCAAATGACCCACATCATTGAAAATATAAACCATCTGGCTGAGTTGAACCATCCCTGATCTCAAAAATTTAAGAGAGCATCCTGAAGATAGCCCTCTATCCTGAAAGCACAATAAAAATAAGGGGCCTGGTGGTGAAGATTAAGGATTCTGCCCCTACTGATCAGGTTTGGTGCTTCAAAGCCATTTAGTAGCTAAAGGGCAGAAAGGTCTGGCGATCTGTTTCTGTAATGATAGTTGTTGTGTGTCGCGAATGGATTCTGACTCACAGGGACTGGAACGGGCAGAGTAGCACTGCCCTATGGTACACCTGCGGGTGGTCAGCGTTCCCGAGGATTTCATCTTATGGGACTGCTGGATCTTTCCTCCCACTGTCTAGGAAACCTTAGGGGCAGTTCCACTCTGTCACACGGGACCACGATGAGTTGACACCAGTGGTATCTAACAACAACGTGGGTGAATCCAGAAAGCCCTGCAGAAGGGCTGCAGAGCACAGACTTGGTTGAACCCCTCATTTCACAAATGTATTTGGTCATACAAACCTTTCCTCAAGCAATGGACATGAACTGCATGTAACACGCCCCAATGTAGTCTTCACCACAAACCTGGCACTGAAGTCCAGAAAAATCAATGATCCCAACACTTCAAAGCAAATAAGCACACTCATTTCATCTGTAAAAAGACAACGATCCATTCCAGGAAAACGAAGGGACAGGAGCAACAAAAAGTCTCAGACACAAGAGAGAGCAAAAGCCAGAGCAAACCCACCTCACTGCCTTCGAGTCAGTTAAGAGCCGAAATTCCAAACTCCCTGCCATTGAGTGGACTCCCACTCATAGGAGCCCTTGTGATGCAGTGGTTATGCCTTGGGCTTCTAACCACAGGGTCACCGGTTCAAAACCACCAGCTGTTCTTTGGAAGAAAGATAAGATTTTCTACTCTTATAATGAGTTATAGTCTCAAAAAACCATGGGGTGGGGCGTGGCGGAGGGAACTATCCTACCCTATAGGATGACTAGGATTGACATATAGAGACCTTATATAGAGTGTCCGAGACTATAAATCTTTACAGGAACAGATCGATAAGGAAAAAAAGCTAAGGGGTTAAATATACAAATCTAACTTTTTGATACTATTAAATATCATAACATTGAATGTGAAAACAAATGCCATTCACAGCTCATAAATCCATAAAATCTAAAACATATGAAAAATTGATGCAAATGAGATTAAAAGAAATTCCACTCAATAGTGACTTCATGAGGGATTTCAAAGTCAATCATTATGCAGTTAAGTTTATAACAATGCAAACTTCCACCACAAAGAAACTTTGCATACCTATATTAAAGCAGCACACATAAACCCAGGCTTGGCAGGCTTGTGGCGTGGAAGGCACATTTGTAAGTTGCTGATGGCACTATAAATTAATTCAGCCTTTTGGAACACAATCTGGCAATATACAACAAGACCCATAAAACCATTCATTCATTTCCTTGAACCTGGCACTTCCACGTTGGGGAATACATCACATGGAAATGGCCCAAAAGGAAAGGGGAATTGGTTTGAACAGTGACAACTTCATTAATACCACCCAAGCATTGGACAACAGAAGGTGGCCCAACACGCTGGCTGCCAGAGCAAGACTGCTCATTCAAGTGGCACGCCATGAAGGCATCTCAGATTTCGCTAAAAACCCAAATATGTCAGACTCCCCTGTCCCACTCACTCCTCTCCCAGCCTTCCGTTCAAAGAGCACTCATTTTATCTGTAAAAAGGGAGAAATCCATTGAGAGATCAAGCGAGGAAGATCAGCGTCAGTCTTGATAACTGCTTTTTTTCAACCCTTCGTATCCTCACCATCAGCAGGCTGTCAGTCATCCTCCAAAATCCCTCAGCTCTGCCCAGCAAGCTTGCTCACTCTCACTGACACTACCCCAGAACCATCAGCTCTTCCTAAACTACTTCAAAAGACTCCAACAGACCTCTGGATTCTAGGGGTCCTGATGTCACACTGGTTACCTGCTAGGCTGCTAACTAAAAGGTTGCTAGTGAGAGCCCACCCCGTGGTTCCACGCGAGAAAGGACCCATAGGTGATCTACACCTATAATGACTTTATTTTTAAAGCCCACTGCCATCCAATTGATCCTGACGCGTAGAATCTTACCTAGCTTTTCTGAGATTATAAATCTTTACGGGAGCAGACCGACTCGTCTTTTTCCCAGGGTTGAATTTCAGCCTTGATGGTGGCAGTCCAATCCCTCAACGCCCAGTGTTACCAGGGCTTGTTCCTGTGAGGGATTACAGCCTACTAGGCGGTCATTCTAAATCTGTCACCTGGGGTTCCAATGACAATAAGAAGTCTTGCTTTCATGCCGCCCCTTTCTGATCCATTCTCCAAACAGCAACAAAAGCGATCTTTCTAGAAAACTCAATTCGAGTTCTATCCGAAACCTACTTCCCACTGCACTTGAGTGATATCCCAGCACTTCATGCCTTAGACATGATCTGGTCGAAGATCTGGATCTGGTCCTTGCCTGACTCTTTAACCTCAAGCAGTTTATTACCCACCCACTCGCTCCCTTCAGTTACGAAGCACCATCCACAATGTGCTTCTTTTCATGCCCTGACTGTGTAGATTCTTTCTTATTTCTGGACAATTTCATGTGCTGTTTCCTCAGACTGAGAGACTCTTCCTTCTGCGATCTCATGGCTGGCTCTTTCTTAAATGTTACTCCTTCTGTCTTCCTTGATAAACTATGAATTGCAAGAGGTAGGGAGCATGAATAGTCTTGTATCATACTCACAGACTCTAACAACATCTGAGATTTAGTAGAGGCACCATAAATATTTATCCATTGAATGAAAAAAACACAACAGAAAATAGCTACACAGAAAAACAGAACGCAAGCAGGCACACACACATCCGTTTTAGCTGTGCATGAATGTCTGTACACTGCTAAAGGAAAAAAGCGAATCAGGAAGACACACAAAAAGAATTCCATATCCACTAGCTCCTGCTAGCCTACCAACTTGCTTAGATCCGGCGTGTTCTTTCTCAACAATTCAAATCCTCTTGAGTTGTAGATCAAAAAACGGAGATGGATAGCTCAAGTTCCAGCTGCCCTTCAACTTGATGGTATAATGTCTTGTCTATAATGAACAGCAACTAGTTTAAAGACCCTTCTGGAATTCATTCAACAACCATTTATCGCTTAACTACCATGTGCCGGGACACTGAGCCAGAAAAACAAAAATGACTAGCACGTGCCTGGTCTGTTGTCTGTGAACGAAATGAAACGGAATGACAACACTGGCCCCTGTGCATTCTAAATGAAGAGAGAACACACAGACCTTGTGCATCCATTCTTCTTAGTTCTCTTGGACCAAGTACACACCAAGAAAATAGCTTGAAAAGATTTAAAGCCAAGGCTTGAAAAAAAAGTCAGGGCTTGAAAAGATTTAAAGCCAAGAAGAGACCCTCGCCTGTGAGTTGTACTGAAAGAGCAAGGATGAATAAATAATCATAAGCAGGCAAATTCATCCGCAAACCTATCTCATTTGTCTATGAATATCATTCTCCCTGTTCAGTCCTCCGCACCTCTTCTAATCCTGCCTAGCCTGATCTGGCTGTAACTAGAATGAAACCAGATGGTGATTTTTGTCTCAAAGGTGCTTTGAGAGACCAGCACTCTAACATCTTTTCCAGAATCAAGGAAGGATTCAATCAGTTCTTCTCAGCCTTCACCCTTCGGCATGCTCCTCAGTGTCAACAATCTGTAAACCACTTGCCCTCAATTGGATGATGACTCAAAACACGCCATGTGGGTAAAGAAGACGTGTAGCCCTCTGATAGGTCACATACAAACACCACACCTGTGAGCCCACTCATATCATGACATTACACCAGTTTCTATGAGACCTGAAATGAAATGTTAGCCAAAGGAATCATATCATCACATGATGCAAGCTACGCAAATAATTAAGAAGCCCCCGAATTTCTCAGGGCAAGTGTATTGAAACTCCTTTGCTAAGCAGAAGCCATGCCACACTCTTACTCACTAAGCAAATATTTTTCAAAATGACCCAAGTAGCAGAAAAGCAAAGCATCCACTCCCTATTTATAACATTTCAGTTTGCGGGAGTATCTTTCCATCTTCCCCATGGCACCATTGCCCGCCAGAATCACACCATAGGAAAATGCGTGCCAATGACTCCACGCCCTCCCCTTTCGATCCGAGTACACAGGTTACTCTGACTTAACCTCCTAGCACCATCCTGGAGCAGAACCGCTCATTGGCTGCAAAGACAACATCCAACCCATCGGGAAAAGCCTTCCTGTAACAGGAAACAAACTTCTGGTCAATTAAGGCGGCCCATTCCTTACCCACAACTTGGCAGAAAGAGCAGGGTGTACCAAGCCACCTTGACCTAGATTTGAATCTCCTTTAGAGCAGTCACCAGCTGCGTGACCATAACCTCTCTTAAGCTTCCTTTGCCTGTCCATCTGTAAAATGGGGCTGATGTTACAACCACACAGACTGGGAGTCTTGAAAGATTGGGGTCTTCAGACAACAGCTGGGCATGTACATTGTTGGTATCACAAGGACTGCCTTTGTACTATCTTTAGTTGACCGTGAGTAGAGTACAACTCCCAGTGATCTCATCCATGTCAGAAGAGAATTTTGCTCCATAGGCTTTTCAGTGGCCAATTCAGAGGATAGTAGATCACCAGGCCTTTCTTCCAGTGGCCCTCTGAGAGAGCACAAACCTTCAGCTTTTCTGTTGGCAGTGAGCAAGTTAGCGATTTGCGTGGAAACTCCTTTTGCTTCTATCTTATTGTTGGTGTGAAGCATACGACTGAATTTTGATTCATAGTAGAATTACCCCAGAAAGATTTCTAGGTTACAATCTTTATGCAAATAGATCACCACGTCTCTCTCCCATAAAGTCACTGGATGAGTTTGAACTGTCCACCTCTTGCTGAGTGGTCAAACTCTTAACCATTACACTGCTGGGACCTTTTTTCTTTGGGACTATTAAACAAAAACTTATGCCAAACGTATTGGCAACGAGCCAATTCCAGTTCATAGTGACCCTTTGGGACGCACAAGAACTGCCCAATAGGATTGCCCAGGCTGTGATCTGTACGGAAGGAGTCTGACACATCGTTTTTCCCAAGAAGTGGCTGGTAGGTTTGAACTGCCCACCTTCAGGTTAGCACTCCAGGGCTGTAACCACTATGCCACCAGGGTTCCTCCCATAAGGCTGTTCTGGTGGGAGAGCATGAAATGAAGCATGTGAAAAACTCTAGGAAGAGCTGCCCCATTAGCTGGCAGAGCCCACCTCCATTAAAATATACATATACTTTAGGAAAAAACCTTAGGACATCATTTTTAAATATTCCAGAGAAAACGGCCTATAGCTCGGTGCCTGCCCACTCACCTACCCTCAGCCCAGACACCCTGGCCCCAAGTGAGGTCCTTCTGAGCCTGCCTTTCCCAGCACTGACAACATCGGTTGTCTCCAAAAGAAACTCCCAGAGAGCCACTGAATGGAGGCGAATGGCCCATCCCAAGTGGCCGGTGGACACCCCTCAAGGGACAAGACATCACTTACTTCTTGGAAATCATGGCTTATATCTCAGTGAGCCCCACCCCTCGCCAGCCCCTGGTCCTGCACCAGCCCATTGACATTTGCTCCTCTGGCCAAACGTCTCTCCCCTTGGGCTGGAAATGGGTGATGGTGGGAGAGCCAGGTGGCAGCACACGAGCCAGCTGAGACCCGGTGGACATTTTTACATGTATATATATGTAAAAATACAAATACAAACACTGGCAAGGCCAGTATTTGTTCATGGTCTCAGCCCTATTTCAAAAGAATAGCAACTGCTCAGCAGCAGCAGTAACAAAGCCCCACCTCCCTCGAATGCCAACTACAGTTTGGACTCTGGGGGCAAAGCTGAGTCCCACTGTGGCTTTGGGCTCCATTCTCTCAAACAGAAGGCCCAGGAGGCTTCCAGAAGTTCATGGGGAAATTCCATTACCTTTTCATCCCATTGTTCCATGAACACTTTGTAGCCCCCATGTACCTGGCCAGAAGGTTTTCGGGAGACCGCTGGGCTGCTCCTCTGTGTGAGTTAGGAAGTTGCAGGAAGCATGACATCACTGGAGTTTGCCAGGCTTGCTCGGAGGAAGAAGCCAGCAGGGCGACCAGGCTTACTGGAAAATCGGCAGTGCCGTTTGGGCAAGAAAAAGCCACTCAATTCATATTGGTCCCTGAACAGTCTGATGATGCATCTGACCATTTCCCGTCACCCAAAGAAAGAAAAAAGCTAATAACCTTAGCTTAAGTCAATTATAGCTGACATGCTTTATGAAGGGCCTGAGGGATACCAATCTGAACCTTGCCTATGGCGCCAGCAGAGAGCTTTACCTCCCATCTTTGCAAATGAGGCAGCGTGAGAAGGGTGACGTCACCTCGCTCTGATCTATGCCATGCCCGCCACAGCCAGCTCAGTGCTTCACACCTACAGTTCCAGTCCCTAAGGGCACGCTTGGACACAGGAGCCATCTGACAACTGTTCTGGAATCTGTGGCACTAAGTAGGAGGCTTGCTGGCATCGTGGTTATGCACTGGGCTGCTAACTGCAAGGCCAGCAGTTTGACACCACCAGCCGCTCCTCAGGAGAAAGACAGGGCTCGAGGCTCCTGTAAAGAGTGACAGTCTTGGAAACCCACAGGGGCAATCCTACCCTGTCCTACAGGGTCGCTCTGCATGCAGCTCTAAGGCCAGGGGGTTGGCCAGGTTTGATGCTTTAGCTTCACCAGCTTGATGATAGACTCGATCCAAACTCAGCCCGTTGGTGCCAGTGAGTCCATGATGGCTATAATGCTCTCGTGTAACACAGTGGCACTGCTCCACTGGATTTTCTTGGCTGTTGCCTTTACAGGAGCGGATTGCCAGACCTTGCTCCCGTGGTGCTGCTGAATATGTTCAAACTAACCATCTTTAGAGAAGTAGCCAAACACATCCATTTAGTCCCCGCTTTTCCTCCCAACTTATAGTAGGATGAGTCCTAGTGTAAGGCACTTCCTGCTTGCTTATTTGGTTGGCTTGCGTGGTTTATTAACACTGGAAGTTTCTCTGCTGTGGATGGGACCTGAGGCAGGTTCAACCGTATTACAGGAATATGTTTTCAGACACAGCCCAAGAAGACACCCGGAGCCCGGTCTCGCCTTCTGGCTGGAGCGATAGGAGGCTCCCGGTGTCGGGCAGGACCCCACATTGCGGTGCAGGCTCTGCTTCCGCCATGCCCTCGATGATGTCACTGTCCGATGGCCCTCAGGTCCGAGCTCCATTATCCTGAGCTGGGGGAGCGTTAGCTTTCTCGGACTTGCAAAACAGCTTTGTGCTGTCCATTCTCCCACTGATTAAACATAAGCAATGGAACCTCGAACCAGCAGTCCTGATGACCATGTAGATGTTAAGTAATCGAATAAATTGTACCTTGGGGACAAGATCCACATTCAAACACATCCCAGCCCAGGACAGTGCCTGGCTCAGGAAGGGTGCTCCATGAAGGCTTGTTGACACCAAAAATAAAGCACTTCCACAATCGAGTCTCTTTTCCACACCAACCAAAAGAAATAACCAACAAAAGAAGACAAAGAAGCAGGATACTAGAACAGTTGAGTTTTTCCTGCTCAGATTGTGGAATTGAGGATAAATGGAAGGGGACAATCTCTTTTGAGATAAAGTTCAGTTAAAATGCTAACTCGAAAGTTCAACCAGCACTTGCCCAACCTAACATGATCTGGGACTTCAGTCCCCAGTAGCCAAGCCCCTTGCTTGCCCAGTCCACCTAAGTCCACTGTCAAGGTAACAGGGAATGAACGTCTGTAAGCAGAGGTCAGATGGCAACACTCAGCGAGATGTCCAGTCTCAATGGTGTTGCCAAACACAAACAGTACTTTCTAGGCAAGCAGACAACGAGGCAGGGTTGTGCAGTAAATGGCCCGCTTATCTCTGCTTCATAAAACATGCAGACTTCTCCACTGCCGACCCACAGCCACCCTACAGGGCAGAGTAAACGGCTCCACAGGGTTTCTGGGGCTATAAATCTCCACAGAACCAGACTGCCTCATCTTTCTCCTGAGGAGTGGCCAGTGGGTTTAAATCACTGACGTTTTTTGGTTTAGCAGCCCAATGCTTGACACACCGTGCCACCAGGGTTCCCACACACAGAAGAGCCTTGCCCAAACTTCAGAACCCATTTCCTTATCAATTGTGGCTCCTCGGATGGCCTGTCAATGTTACATCTGTCCAGAGCCGGCTCCCTGTGAACAAGAGGACATTGTCCGACTGCCCTGCATCACATCGAGCAAGTCCACTGTCATCCTTGAACACGGGCACAAGCCTAAGGGTCTCATTTATCTTGTCTCCAGACGTTTGGCCGGCCACACATCAGATTTTGTCTTCCAATCTCCTGTCACGCAGGTGCCTCCACTCCCCAAAGACAGGCCTGCAAGGGGCAAGAACGCTTCCTTCCGAAGGCTCTCCTGCAATTCTCAGTCGGGTTCCGCCGCGAACCAGGCTCAACTTTCCCCCAGTGAGTCTCCGCCGCCACGGCTGCATTTCATCACCCAGCTGGTGGAGGTTGTGAAACAGGCAGTGGGACACAGGAGGACGGAGGGAGCGCGAGAGCTGAGCACCCTGGCACCCCGGGCCCCGCCCCGGAGCCATCATTTGTTTGCTCATTGCATGGCCTAGGATACCCACACAAATGTTTAGGCCTGTAGATTTTCTCATCGAGGGAATACGCTTACCACCTGCTTCGTGAAATACTGTACTGAATCTAAAGAACCTGGCGCGGGATAATTGCTCGCTCTCGCTATCATCTCTTTATGCAATATGTTATTATATAGAATTTATATTGGGATTTTTTTCAAGCTTATAATAAGTTCTCTTTGATTTAATGAGCCTGTCATGACACAACAAAACATAAAGAAATAATAATAACAGTCCCACCTGAATATCTATACACATATATGGATTGGAAGGGAAAGGGGCAGCTGAAAGCCAAAAAAATTAAAGCACAGAATTTATCAAGGTGTTAGTTTTTCCCCTAGATGCCCTCTGTGAACAGTCACTAACTACTCCCCACCTAGAGCCAGCAGTGTTGTCAGCACTCTGCTGTGCTTATCTGGGCTCCAGGACTGGTATCTTTCTGCACGTTTCACATGGCCAAGACTCCCTGGGGCAGAAACAGCCTTAAAGCTTCAGGAAGACCACTGTCTTTTTTTTTTTTTCAATCATTTTATTAGGGGCTCATTCAACTCTCACCACAATCCATCCATCCATCCATTGTGTAAAGCACCTTTGTACCTACATTGCCGAGACTGTTGTCTGACACAGTAGAAAAGCCTGTCCTGAAGATGGGAGCGTGCAGAATGAAGATGGGAAGCCAGAGGGCATCCCCTTCCCACACTGGCTGGGGGTTAGGCCATTGTCCTTGAAGACCCTGAGGCATACGCATGCTCAGCCACCCCAAGAAGGAAGGAGTCAAACCCAGCCCATTCCATAGGCTTCAGTAGAGCCTTTTAATAAAAACTAGAAGAAATCCTAACACCCTTTACTAGTTCTATGTCCCAGGATGAAGTTCATTTTTCAGCCAGCCAACCTGCAAGTCCAGTGCACAGCTTTTAAGCAAGCTGAGTTTAATGACTTACGAAAAGGGCCTTTTCTAAAAGTTCTTGTTTCAAGCAACCTACCCCTTGATTTGATGTAAACCTTATTTTAAGTCCTAGGAGCCTTGGTGTCATAGCAGTTACATGCTGGGCTACTGACTGCAAGGTCAGCAGTTTGAAACCACCAGCCAGCCACTCCTCAGGAGAACAACCGGGCTTCCTACTCCGATAGTTCCAGTCTGGGGAAACCCACAGGGCAGTTCTGCCTTCTCCGATAGGGTCGCTCTGAGTCAGCATCAACTCAGGTCAGTGATTCAAACTCACCAGCAATTCCATGGAAGAAAGATGAGACTATTTGCTCCCATAAAGATTTATAGCCTCAGAAACCTTATCTATATACCATCTCTATGCATCAGAATCGACTAGATGGTGGTGGGTTTGTTTTTATTTTAAGCACCTATCTCAACACCCATGGAAGCAGCAGTCAAGAAATCAAATGATATATTACATTGGGCACATCTGCTACCAACGTGTTGAAAAGCAAAGATGTCACTTTGAGGACGCAGGTGCATGTGACCCAAGTCATGGCATTTTCGATGGCCTCCTACGTGCTGGGAAAGCAGAACAAGGAATCAGATTGAAGAACTGATACTTTTGAATGACGGTGTTGGTGTGGAAGACTGAATGTACTGTGAGCTGACGGAGCAACAAACAAATCTGTCTCGGAAGAAGTACAGCCAGAAGGTTCCTTACAAGCGTGGATGGTGAGGCTTGGTCTCACATGCTTTGGACATGCTATCAGGAGGGACCAGTCCTTGGAGAAGGACATCACACTTGGTAGAGGGTCTGCAAAAATGAGGAAGTCCCTCAACAAGATGGGTTGATGTAGGGTCTGCAACAATGTGCTGGAATATCGCGATGATGGCAGGGATGGTGCAGGACCGGGCAGTGTTTTGATCTCTTGTAGCTAGGTCACTAGGAGTCGGAACCACTTAACTGCACCTAACGGTAACAACATCTCATGTTAAGAAGTAAAAATAAATGGAATCCTGCATGGACGAGTTCATCTGAGAGTGGCCTCCATGGGTGCGTACTAATCAGATGGGTTGGAGGGACCTGGCAAGCATGTGCTGTGATAGGCGACGGACCTAAAGCCTTGGGGACGGAAACTCAGGACTATATCTAAATCTACTGATGGGATCCATGGATTAGAATGCAGCTCTCTCCCCGCCAAGACTGTTTAGTTAAGGTTCACAACCCAGAAGAGGCTTACCATTCATCACCCTTGTTTTCAGGAGAGAGACCCCGTGTTTACCCATCTTACGAATGGGCATACTTGTCTCAATGGAGACTGGGACTTATGACACTTGAAATGCTAAGGGCAACAAACTTGTATTCTCTCCTTTCCTTTTAGAACAAACACACACAGGAACCCAGAGTGTCTGTCCGGTGAATGCTCTGACCACTGCAACTGCACTGCGCTGAGGTCTAAGCAGAGCTTGGCTAGCCAGGCCCTGGGCCTTTGAGGATTCGTTTCCGGCATCCTTGCCTTTTCCTTTACGTAGCCCTGCCTGGAAGGTAGACTCTTGTTTTATTATTTATTATTATTATTATTATTACTAACTGAGAATCTCCACTCTCCCCAGGCTGTGGGGCCAAAGGATTGACATGGGCATTTAAGGTGACACAAGGGTTTCATCTCACGTAAATGTTCTTCCACCAAAGTCACCCCAAAGGAGAATAAGGTACTTGGGGAAGTTGGGGATAAGTTTTGGGTCAGGAATGGATCCAGGCTTTAACCAGATATATGATGGGAGGCTAGGTACCCAGCACGCCCCAGTGGGGATGCAGCTTAGATGCTGATGAAGAACCTACACCACACCGCAGGATCACCTGCCCAGCCGCAGGTAACTGGGGAACCGGCCAGAGTGGAGAATGACCTGATCTTCCTTTATGTAGCTCTTTTCCCCTCCCCCGCGTTTGAGTGCCAGTGCCCTGGCTGGCTGGGTGCCGGCGCTTTTGAGGCGCCTGGGAGTGGGTCTGTGGGTTTTTGGCCTGCAGACACTGGGACCCACCGAGCCAAGAGGGAGGAGAGATGGAGGCGGGCAAGAGGAGCGGGCGGCTGGCGCCCTGCTGGGGAGCGAGAGGCGCCGAGGCACTCGGCGGTCTCCAGTGGCCGGCGCGCGCCCGGTACCACTCTCGCCACTGCCGTAGCATCCCGACATGACACTGCAGTTGAACAAAGCGGCGGCCGCGCGGAGCCCGGGGCGCGGGTGGCCGCAGCCTGGGTCCCACACCAGGCGGAGGGGCCGGCCGCCAGCGAGTGTGGGCTGGCGGGCCCCCGTGGTGGGCCGAGCAGGGGGTGAGACCCCGAAAAGCGCAGGGAGCCTGGCGGCCACCTCTAGCGCCTCCCCCAGCGCAGCCAGGCTGCCAAAACAAGTCCCCTTCGTTCCCGAACCCCGCAGGGCCCTGCAGAAGCCCCAAATGAGCCCTTACAAGCCCTCGGGGGTGCTGGCTGCTCTTGCACCCCGCAGGAACCCCGCCAGCCCGACTCTGCGCTGCCAGCAGCCCCGGCCCGGGACCCGCCCCGCGCCCAGCGCGCGG
>NW_022107432.1:18569744-18571499 GCF_000313985.2 Echinops telfairi | reverse complement strand
GGGGCGGGGGCTCGGCCCTTTGTGCTGTCACCCGGGAGGAGGCCGGGCTCTTTGTGCGCAGAGAACGAGGGAGGCTTTCCAGGCGGAGCCGGGAGGCTGAGGGTGCCCCTTGGCGGTCGCTGAAGAAATTGCAGCTCTCTGTCACGCCAGGGAAAGTGCCACGAAGTTCTTTAACATCCGTGACCACCCCCCAAACATATGTGTGTGTGTTTGAGAATATATACGTATATTCTCAGTAATATTTTCACCGAGCAACGTTCTCATATATTCTCAGTAATTATTTCACCGAGCCACATCTGCGTAGATGCCTTCCAATTGCTTCTGATGCGATGGTGGAAAACAACCGATGTCCTCTTAGCCATCCCGTGTGAGAAAGAGACCTGTGCACTGGTTCGCCAACGTGGCAGAGCTCCAGGACGCAGAGCTAGAGTTACACACGCACGCGCACGCACACGCACGCGCCTTCGATTCAAAACTCACTACCATGGAGTTGATTCCTACTCATAGACTTGGCTGTGAATTCCGGAGGCTGTAACTCTTTATAGGAGTAGGAAGCCCCGTCTTTCCACCGCACAGCAGCTGGTGGTTTTGAACTGCAGATCTCGTGGTTAGCAGCCCACTCGTAACCGCTGTGCCACTAGGGCTCCGCAAACTAGTTTATGGCAACCATGGACCTGTTAGCTAGACAGACCTGGGCTCAGAGGAAGACGACGATGGTGAAAGGAATCCTACAGCACAAGAGAGGTAGAGGCATATGGTAGACAGGATACACTTATCAGTGGGAGACACCAGAGATCATCAAAAGCCCGTTGGGGAGAGGGGAAGGAGGGTTGGGACCCAGAAACAGAATGTTCATCATGCCCTGAATTGACTGGATTGAACCTTAGTTTGGGGGCTTGGCAGTAAAGACAGCACGAAGTATGAGAGACAGAGGGGCAGTATCTGCAAAGGGGAGAAAGTCAGCCAATGGCAGGAGGTCTTCTCTTAACAGAATAAAAAACTAGCTTCTCATTCTACTAGGCCTGTGGATTAGCTGGAGGAGGGGGGGGGGGTGGCTCTGATTTGACATAGCAAAGTACTTCTCTCAATAAATTCACTGGCTACTTTCAAACCTTTCTCTGACCTTGGTCTGAATGTTGTCTCACACCTGAATTCTTTCTTGCAAGGAGTACAAAATCTGAGAGAGAGGAGGCATGAAACCTGGAGTCTCCTCATGCTTACAGAGGTAAAGAGAGGGAAAGATTGCTCAGTCTGTCCTGCTTCATTCCCACAGTATCTTTGTAGCTCTTGTGCCAATTCATCTCACCTCTCAAGCCCTCTGCTTCTCCAAGCTTGATGCCCTCCTCCAGCGATTGATTGATAGAACCAAATTCTGTTGTGATCCCACTGGTTTTCATTGACTGGTTTTCCAAAGTAGGTCAGCAAGCTTTTCTTTTTAGTCTTAGTATAGAAGCTCCATTGAAACTTGTCCATGGGTGAATCAGTTACTATTTGAAATACCAGTGGCATAATCTCCAGCATCATAGTTTCCGGCATCAAACAAACAAAGAATGGGTGGAGAATAGATAGAGATGTTTGAGTCTCACCTCCAGAGATTCTGATTTAATTGGAAAGGGATGTGGCCTGGGTGAGTTAGTTAGTTTATTGTGCCAACCTGGCCGATAAACACATGTGGGATTAATTGAAGGGCGGAGGGATAAAGGCTCAGTGAAGCCTCCCCATTTGAGTTCTCGGGTCTCTTGATTTGTGATGGTC
>NW_022107432.1:18559552-18568662 GCF_000313985.2 Echinops telfairi | reverse complement strand
TTTTCATGTCCTCTATGCTCTAACTACGAAAATATTTGATTTACAAATAAGGAATCCTACTTCGCGGAATTTCATTTATCACGGTAGGGTCTAAAACCGATTAACCGCGATAAACGTGGGTTCACTGTAGTCCAACTTCTGGTATTCTCTGCTCAGCACAGAGGTTGAATAAGTATGGTGAAAGGCTATACCACTGACTCACTTTTCCTGATTTTAAACCTTTGTTCTAGTTGACCAACTGCCTCTTAGTCCATGTACAGGTTCCAGCATAATGAACCCCTCGTGCTTTGTGATGAGGGCCATAGTTTGTTCTGATCCACACAGCTGAGTGCTGCACTTGCACTGGTTTCTAATTTCATCAGTTTCTGGGATGACCTTGATCACATCAGGTGTAGCATTCAGTATCCACTTTGTGAGATGAGAAGTCTCACTCAAGCCTGTTTCCTACCAACATTTAAGTAACTACTACATTATTTATTGTTTTGCACCCTCCAACCCACCCCCAAAATAGTCAAACCCTAACCCCTGGTATTGTGAATGTGACCTTATCTAGAAATGTTATTGGGTAACAGGTTATGCTGCAGTGGGCTGGGCTTTGTCTAGGGCATCGAGTGGAAGGAAGGAGGTACCGACGCAGTGAGAATGCAGATGAAGGATGGGAGCAGAGCCCTATCAGCCAAGAAATGCCAAGGCTCACCAGCTGTCACCAGATGCAAGTAAAGAGTCATGGGAAAGATGTCTCCTTGGAGTTCTCAGAAGGAATCGGCAACCCCCACACCATGGTTTTAGAATTAGAGACACTGGTGGCATTGTGGTTATGAGTGAGGTCAACGGTTCAAAACCACCGGCTGAGGATTCCCGCTCCTAAAATGTGAATGTCTTAGAAAATCCAGGGGCCGTTCTCCCCCGCCCTGTAGGGCGGCCATGAGTCAGGATGGAGTCCGTGGCAGGGAGGGAGACTCTAGAACTGGGAGAGAATAAATGGCTGTTGTTTAAAGTCACTCAACCTGTGGACCATGTTTCAGCAGCTCGAGAAAATGATTCCAACTAAATAAACCATGGATGATCTGAATAGATAGGATTTTAATTAAGATATTGAAGCATCTTTCATTTCTGGGGGGGAAATATATTTACCACTGAATAACGAATGGATTTCCATATTTTTTTAAATGATTCAAATATGTTCTGGGGGAGAAAATCAATAATGCAAGGCATTTTCTTTTCAAGGTCCAAGGTAAAAGAAGAGAAGTGCTGATAAATTATACAACAACTGAACTCACTGCCATTGAATTGATTCCAACTCATAGCATTCCCATAGAAGATAGAGCCCCCGGCCCCCGCCATGAATTTCTGAGGCTATCAATATTTATGGTAACAAAAAGCCTCATCTTTCTCCCAAGGAGCAGCTTGGTAGGTTCAAACTCCTGACCTTGTGGTTAAAATCTCAATGCAGAACCAGCTGTGCCACCAAGACTCCTGTAATAAAATATAATTATAGCTAAAATGCAAAGGTATAAAACAGGCCTAAGTGTATAAAACTGGTCATCTTGGCCATAAAGGCACTTTGTGCCAGACCCCCAACTTCCCACACGTACCCCTTGCTGTTAGCTGCAGATCAGACCACTGTGGCCCCCAGGGTTTCATTAGGTGATTCTCAATAGAAGGTAACCAGACCTTCCATCCTAGTCTGTTATAGTCAAGAAGCTCCACTGAAAACAAGTCGGCATTGTTCTTGGGGAGGCATCCCAATTTAAATGGGTTTTATAAACCAAAAACCGAGTTTACTGCCATCTAGTCCATGCTGACTCACAGAGAGCCTGTTGAACAGGGTAGAACTGCCCCTGTGAGATTCCCAAACTGCAAATGTTTATGGCAGTAGAAAGCCTTACCTTCCTCCCACGGATCAGATTGTGGTTTTGAACCGCTGATCTTGAGGTTAATACCCCAACGCCTAACCACTTTGCCAACACTTATATTTTGCAAAGAACTCTTTAGTACAGTCTAAACAAGGCAAAGGCAGATGAGGGAGACATGCGGCTGTAATGATGTTCAAAGGATTCGTGGCCAGATTACTAATTATAGAACATAAAAAGCCAAAGTAATTTACCACAACACCATGATTGGTGGCCGACCAGTTCATCACTGTCATGGGGCCGGGCGGGCAGGGGACACACACACGACTGCAAATTAGAAAAGGTGACAAGATCGGTTCTGGACACTCCCTCCCCCATCCCCACCTTCATCTTATACAACGCATAATGCTTTCACCCTGGTCATTTCCTTTGAGGGCCCCAACTCACTACCCTGGAGTCCATTCTGACTCACAGTGAACCCATGGAGCAGGGTAGCACTCTCCCAGTGGGTTTCTAAAACTGTAACTCTTTCTCCCTCACGAAGGGCCATCTCAGGCAAAACCCTGAGGGCAAGACTACTTCTCCCTGGGCTGGCTTGAGGAGTTGTACTTTCAAGCACACTCAGCTTGGGGGCAAAACTTTTCCAGTGCTGGTTTATGGTCAGAATGAATTCAGTGGAGGCTGAACTTACATCGAAACTCAAAATGGCGTTAGGACTCTCCCTGTAAATGGTAGCCTTCCACACACCAATTGCTTAGAATTTATCCTCTAATACAGCGCCGTAGCAACACAGAAGCCTCAACTGTCAGGCAGGTGGTAGCCATGTATGCTACTTTTGACCAGGAATCAAATGCTGGTCTTCTGCTTAGAAGGCGAGAACCTAACCACTAGGCCACCACTGCCTCCCCCTATAGCCCCAGTTCTTTTCCATGTCAACCAAAGCTGAACAATTCTCCGAGATCCCCAGCCTCAAAACATCGCAAATTCCACCCTCTTCTTTGTGTATTTTCAATCAGCTCGTTCTCTTTTTTAAATCATTTTACTGGGGGCTCCTACAACTCTCATCACAATCCATACATCCATCCATTGTGTCAAGCACATTTGTACATTTGTCGCCATCATCATTTTCAAGACATTTTCTTTCTACTTGAGCCCTTGGTATCAGTTTCTCATTTATTCCCCTCCCTTCCTGACCCTCCCTCATGAACCCTTGGTAATTTATAAATTTTTATTTTTTTCATATCTTACACTGACGTATGTCTCCCTTCACCCACTTTTCTGTTGTTCGTCTCCCTGGGAGGGGGTTATATGTAAATTATTGTGATCAGTTCCCCCTTTTTCTTCCCACCTTCCCTTTACCCTCCTAGTATCTCTACTCTCAATACTGGTCTTGAAGGGTTTATCTGTCCTGGATTCCCTGTAGTTCCAGCTCTTATCTGTAGATGCTCTGATCTAGCTGGATTTGTAAGGTAGAATTGGGATCATGATAGTGGGGGGGATGGGGGGCAAGCATTAAAGAACTAGAGTAAAGTTGTATGTTTCATCCGTGCTATACTGCACCCTGACTGGTTGGTCTCCTCCCTGTGAGCCTTCTGTAAGGGGATGTCCAATTGCCTACAGATGGACTTTGGGTCTTCACTCTGCACTCCACCTCATTCACAATGATAAGATCTTTTGTTCAGAGTCTTTGATGCTTGATACCTGATCCCATCGATACCTCATGATCACACAGGCTGGTGTGCTTCTTCCACGTGGACTTTGTTGCTTCTGAGCTAGATGGCTGCTTGTTTATCTTGAAGCCTTTAAGACCCCAAATGCTATATCTTTTGATAGCCGGGCACCATCAGCTTTCTTCACCACATTTGCTATCACACCCATTTTGTCTTCAGCGATCATGTATGGAAGGTGAGCATCATGGAATGCCAGGTTATTAGAACAAAATGTTCTTGCATTGAAGGAATACTTGGGTAGAGGCCCAATGGCCATCGGCTACTTCCCTATCATCATATATAAATATATTTACATATATACATGCCTGTATTTAGACCTCTATAAATGTCCTTTGCCTCCTAGTTCTTTCCTCTATTTCCTTTTACTTTCCTCTTGTCCCACTATCATGTTCAGCCCTCATTTGGGTTTCAGTAATTCCTCTCAGTTAGATTGCCCTTGAATAAGCCACCCTACCAACATCCTACACCCTCCTCACCATCAATTTTAGATCACTTGTTGTTCCTTTGTCTCTGGGTTTGTTAACAACCACTACCTTTCCCCCACCTGCCCCTCTTCCATGTGTCCCCCCACCCCTTCTCCCCAGTCCCCTTACCCCACCCCAACCATTGGTCCCGTTGTTTTCGCCTCTGGATTATTTATCCCACCTATCTTATCTAGATAGACATGCAGAGACAATAATAAGCACAAAAACAAGACAGCAAAACAAAGCAACATAAGAAAACAACAACAAAAGTAAGGACAATAAAAGTAAAGCCTATAAATAGTTCAAGGTCTGTTTGTTGACCTTTAGGAGTGTTTTTCGGTTGAGTCTGGTGGAGTGCCACACCCTAGCCCTGCAGTCTATTTTGGTATTCCCCAGGGACTTCGTTGTTCTGCTCCCCTTGCTTTTCTGTTGCATGCACTTAGTGTTTCACCTTGGAGTGGTGGGGTCAGATCGGTGCAATTTCTGCACTGTGTCTCCAGTGTTGTCTAGCACTGTGGATCAGTGAGGGCGGCCCTATGGTTTTCTTTGTGCATTGACTGCTCTGAGCAGGAATATCATCCTCAGGGCTTGCTGGGCCAGATGTGCTCCACTCTCTCCCCCTCCCCCTTCCTTTGCTCCTGTGTGCTCTGGTCAGCCGTGTCCCTCTCTCTGAGCTGTAGCTTCAGTGCCATCCTCTGAAGTGAATTCTTCTGGGAGGAGGGGGGTCAATGAGCTCTGTCTATCCTACCCCCACTTTTTTAAATTCCCCTTTTAGTTAAAAACCTAATACTGTATAACTGAGCATGTTGCTTTCAGTTTTCCTTTTTTCCCCATATCTCCTGCAGAATTTTGGTAGGTCTGGTACATTTGTAATTTTAAAAGCTTTAATTGCCTATTTTTCTCACAATAAAAGTAACCCTTGACATCCTGAGACATGATGGCTTTATACCAACAATGCCCAAAACTGATCCATGGTGGACTCGGCAGGGATTCGGAAGGAATAGGTGTGAGTATTCAAAAGGTGACGCAATTAGCTAGAGCCAAGGTCAACAAGGAGCGTAGGAAACTTGCCTAAGGAACAGCAAGGTTGTTTGATTTCAGTGTGTACTGAGTATATCTACGCGCCAGCCACAGTTGGGGACTGACGATACAATAAAAAGAACGTGTTGAGACTTTGAGGAGCTCAGTCTAAACTGCAAAACCAGAACCAAACTCACTGTTCTTCAGTCGATTCCGACTGGTCTTGACCAGATAGGGAAGGATAGAACTACCCCTCTGCGTTTCTGAGAGAGCAAATCTCCATAAGAGTAGAAAGCCTCATCTTTCTCCCAAGGAGCAGCTTGTGTGTTTGAATGGCTAACCTTGTGGTTAGAGCCCAATGAATAACTCACCATACCACCAGGGCTCCTGCAGATGAAACCAATGCCATTACTAGACAGATGTGAGTGGCAGAAGTTTCTGATTGTACTCTTTCGTTGACCAGTTTAATGGTGCCTGCTCCGCTCATGTGGGAGACTAGGATATAAGGTGTGGTGATTGACTTCCAAAAGAGCAGTCACTGAAAACCCTTTGGCGCACAGTCCAAGGACCTGAACTTCCGAAACTTCAATTAGCAAAGGATCGGCACCCCTGAGGGTCTCCGTGTATTTGATATTCACATTTTTTTCAGCTGCCCAAAATAAAAAACTGCATCTCGTAGCCTGCAGTCAGAATAGTCATGTGTGTGTTCCAAGTTCGAGCCTTGTGAATGGCCAGGGCTCCGCATTTTATCTCCTCTCCCATTGGATCTGATTCCTGGGAATTTGATGCAGAGAGCTCTCCCTTTGGTGCCCTTACCCTTCTCCAGATCCCTGTGCCTCTGCATTAACTCTGGTCCGGGCATCTTGTCCTGATGGTTGTGCAAACTCCTGATTCATTTCCCTGGCTGATTTTGCCTGGACCGCACAGCCCCACAAAGAGCTCTTCTGACATCCTGAGTAACAGAGATTTTAGGGCTCAAATCTGATACTGTCTTTCCATCTCTAAAAGTGTGGCAAAGATTCTTTGTTATTCTCACTTCGAAGCCTAAGATAAAACCACTGATATTGTCATCTCTGCTCATGATCCAACTGTTCTACTTTGCCTGTAGCCAACCCAAACCAAACAATGACCACTGAGTCATTGTGAATCATAGCAATTGTAAACGATGCAGTACAACTGTGCCTTTGGGTTTTCGAAGCCATACATTTTTATGGGAGCAGAAAGCTTCATCTCTCTCTTACAGAGACTGGTAGATTTGAGCTGCTGACCTCGTGGTTAACAGCTAACTCATAACCCCCTAGGGCATGCACAAGGGCTCCTTCCATCATTACAGATTTGAATACATATGGACCCCCTTCCCAACAAAAAACAAAAATCCAAACCCGTCGCTGTCCAGTTGATTCCAACTCCTGGGAAACCTGGGTGCTACAGACGAGAATGTCCCTCGCAGGGTTCTCTTGACTGTAAACATTACTGGGGTACCAAACCCACTGTCATCGAGTCAATTCTAGCTCCTAGAGACCTTAAATGGGCTTTTGGAGGAATTAAATCTTTAAGGGAACAGACAGCTCATCTTTTCCCCCGAGGAGTGGCTGGCAGGTTTGAACCTATGATCTTGTGGTTGGCACTCCAACACTTAGCCACCAAAGAGCTAGGCAGGCAAATGGCTTACTTTCAACTCTTAAACAAATAGTTGTTTCAAAGCCACCCAGCAGCACGGCGGAAAAATGGTCTGGTTATCAGCTTTTCGTAAGATTATTACAACACACCCAAAAACCCACTGTGGAGCACAGTTCTACTCTGTAATAAAGCGGTTCACCATAAGCTGGAATTGACTAGAGGCCCATGGGTAATTTCTATGAAACCTGATCACCAGGCCTTTCTTCTGTGGCACTACTGGGTGGATTTAAATCACCAACCTTTTAGTTAGTAACCAAACCTAACTCACTGCCATTGAGTCTCTGCTGTCTCACAGCAACCCTTTAGCACAGTGTAGAACCGCCCCTGGTGAATTTCTGGGACTGTAACTCTTTCTGGAAGTAGAGAGCCAGTCTTTCTCCCTTGGAGTGGCTGGGGTTTCAAACTGCTGACCTTGTGGGTCACAGCCCAGCGCGTAACCACTCATTTGCACATAACCTTGGAAACCCTGACTTGATCGCGAATTGACTAGGTGACAAAGAGTTTGGAGTTTGGCATGCACAAGTTAAGGGCCTCGCCTACTTTGGTTTGTTTGTTTTTGTTTGTTTGTTTTTAATAAAAATTCCCCCCAAAAAAAATTTAAAAAAAAAAAAATTCCCTGCAATCCCTCTACAGGCTTTTACAGACTAATCCCATTAGATTGTATGTTTCTCAACTACCTCATCTCTGCCATATCCTCAGGCCTTTGTTAGGTGTTGTTTTCTATTTATTTGCCTTCTGGGCTGTCTGCTCCACTCAAGATAGACAGTCTCAGAAACAGTGCTGCTCTGTCCCTCAGAGTCACAGAGTCAGAATCAACTTCATGGCAGGGATTTTGGGTTTTGTATCTGCTTATGGGATTCTTTCAGACCAAACTCAAATGGCATGTCCTCTAAATTCCTCTCCTCGCCCACCCTGCCCCCACTTGGAGAGAATTAGCTGTTCTTCCTCTAGTTTCTCCCCACACCCACTGACTCAGTTATAGCCTATATGGCAGCACAGCATAGTTCGTTGACTTTTTATGCCCCTGGCCATCCCTTGAACTTGTGGAGAGCAAAACCCTTGCTTTAATCATCTTCATATCTCCATATTGGACAGGTGAGATATTTACATGGCTCAGTAAATATTTGTTGAGTGCAGCCAAGTTGGGCATTTTAAGAGTCAGTAGAATAGTTAACACACTTAGTACATCTCTTCTTTGTCCAGGTCTTAATCCAACGATCCTGAGTTGGGCTATACAAACAATAGTAGATTTCATCTTGTGCATTACTAAAGTGCCTTTCTTAGACAGGTTAAATAATGTGTCCACCGCTCTACTTTCTTAAAACAATTCATTTAAAAGTCTGCTGTTCTTTAGCCCAGGAAGGAATATCAACAATTCAGCAACCGATTGCAAGATTAAGTGCATGAGCATGAGTTTGATCAAGTCTCCATGGTGACCTGCTATGAAGATGGCACTCTTGGATAAGGTCGAATGGGAATAGAATAGCAAAGCCGGCCTGATTCCAGGGGCTTCTTCTCTCTTGTGTGAAAAGAGAAGTGACTTAAAAATTTAGATGGCCAATCTCTCTCTCTCTCAGTGAGGTAATTTATTTCCTTTTTCTGAAAAAGAGAACATGCCAAAAGTACCAAAACACACACACACACACACACACACACACTGCCGTCATGCCTTTAGGACAAGGTACACCTGTCCCAGTAAATTTCCAAGACTGTACCTCTTTACAAGAATCAAAAGCCCCACCTTTCTCTTTTGGAGGGGCTGTTGATTTTGAACTGCTGACCTTGCAGTTAGGAGCTCAACATATAACCACGACTGTATAGAGATTTTCATGAATTGCCCATCATTCAGGTGCTTTAAGATTCAGCACCTCTGATGCTTCTGTTTTGCTATAAACTTTTCCCTTGAATCATTTCCCACTTAATGGGAAAACTCACTGCCATTGAGTCAATGCTGACTCACAGTGACCCCCTGCGGGTTTCCAAGACTAGAGGTGTTGACAGGAGTAGAAAGTCCAGTCTCTCTCCCTTGGACCTGGCGGTGGTTTCCTACTGCCGACCACGTGGATCACAGCCCAACTTGTCACCACTACTCCTGTGCTAATAGTCGAATGGAAAGGCAATGGATTTGAGCATCTGTCAGATGTAAGGTCAACTCTCTAGATTGCTTTGTAACTGGGTAGACGAGCAAATGTCATAGTACGTTTGAGTTTCTTTATTTGTAAAACATATAACAACAAGCCCATAATAGTGATATGAGATGTAAATAAGAAAAAATATGTAGGCCAGCCCCACCATAAGACATGATGCCCCTCACTGACCCATGGCCCTGCGGGGGACAACACCAGAGACAGTGTGGGACTTGC
>NW_022107432.1:18551079-18557871 GCF_000313985.2 Echinops telfairi | reverse complement strand
GTGGGGAGGGAGGGGGAAAATGAGGACCTAATGCTGGGGGCTTAATTGGAGAGGAAATGTTTTGAGAATGATGAGGGCAATGAATGTACAAATACGCTTTATACAATTGATGTGTGTATGGATTGTGCTAAGAGTTGTATGAGCCCCTAATAAAATGATTTAAAAAAAAAAAGAAAAAATATGTAAAATGCTCAGCACGGGGTTTACCCATTCATGTGTATTCAATAAATCGACCCCCCTTTGTCAATCCACTTTTGAAAGAATAATCTTTTATAAACTAATCTTTTAAGAGAAAAAAACATTGGGATGGAAAGTTTGAAATTTATTCAGAGAGGCATTAAATGTTCGAGAATACCCGTAGATAAGACTTGATCACTATGATGGAACCAGGGATAGGGATAGGGAAAAAAAAAGGAGGGTTTAACAGGATATTGCTGTTGATTTCATTTCTTGGGCTGTGTAGTATATGTATAGCATCTTTCTCTAAAAACAAAACAAAACAAAAAAATCCTCCCAGGTAACTTATCCCTCTGACCTAAATGGTGGTTTGAGTGGCTTAAAAAAAAAAAGCAAGAAAAGTAAAATTGAAATGGACTTAGAGTCTTTAGTGACAAACAAACTCATCTCAAACAAACAAACGTAAAGAATTTCAAGTTAAGATGGACAGAAAAATTGCCTCCTGGAAAATGGTTACCATGTGGTGTCATTGAAAGTCTCATAATAGTCATGAGACCTGATTTCCAGTCTTGGCTCTGGTATTCCCCAGCTGTGTGATTACACAGGCCTCTGCACTTCTCTATCTCTGTTAGGATTTCAACTGCCTCACGCAAAAGCTGAACGAGAAAGAAAGAGAGGAGGAGAATGGATGCAGGCCAATAGTGGAGCCAATGAGGAACAGTGAGTGCTCTGAACTTCAAAAAGAACAGACAGGCACAGCCAGAAGGCGCCTGAGAAGCATTCTGAGATTTGGCTCACTGACACCGGACACGACATCAGAACGTACCATCAGCTAGAAAAGGACATCGCGTGTTTGGCACAGCAGAGGGTCAGCGGAAATGAGGGAAAGCCTCCATGAAGCTAGATTCATGTCCCGGCCACAAGAACAGACCAACAATCGCAAAGATTGCACAGCAGGAGATCACCTCTTCTTTTACTGTACATACTGTTCTCATGAGTCATTGTCGACTCAGTGGCACTCATGACAACACGATGTGCAAAGTAATGAGCAGGGGTGACGCGATCTTTCATTATCCCTTGAAATTGTAGTGTCTTAATTGGCTTATATGACAGCAAACGTTTCCCTCCAGCTACAAGGAGGTATACGAGTGAGGAGGGTGAAAACAACAACAAACACTCACAGTATTTGGAGGACTTGAGGAAGGATGGAAGGTTCATGGAGCACAACGAGCATCCATAGAAGGGCTACTTGCTCATTTGGGGCTTTATCAAGTCACTGGGTTCTCCATCTTTCTCTCTTGCTCTCCTGATAGTTCTTCTTTCTTGGGCTCAATCCCCAGGTAGTTGGAGAGGGTTTCATTTGGTCCAGTGCCATGCAAAGAGACAGGTTTGCAGGTAAAATCTCTCCCTCCCGGAAATGGCATCAGACAAATGAGATGATTATGTGTATCATCATATGAATCTTCCATTGATGATCTCCAAAATTAATACATAAATAAGCATGGAAAAGAAACAATGATCTACATATAACCCCCACCCTGGGGGAAGGACAACAGAAAAGTGGGTGAAGGGAGATGTCGGACAGAGTAAGATATGACAAAATAATAATAATTTATAAATTATCAAGGGTTCATGAAAGGAAAAAGATGAGGAGCTGATACCAAGGGCTCAGAATCAACATGACTGCAGTGAGTTTGGGATTTGAGTTTTATAGGACAGAGTAGAACTAACCCACAGCATTCTTGAGGGTCTAATCTTTACAAATTTAAGCAACCACCATTTTCTCCCTAGGAGCAGCTGCTGGGTTCAAACTGCCCACCTTTGGGTTAACAGCCATTCTCTTAACCAGTTTCACCAAGGCTCCTATAGGATTACCATGTTGTTTTTGTTAAGTGCTGCCGAGATAGTTCAGACTCTATGCACAACAGAACTAAACACCACCAGGTATGCCAGGGCTTTGTCAGTGCACCTATTATCACTGTCTCCACACGGTTTCTATTCCCATAACTTTCAACTCTTCCACTCCAGTCCCATCTTTCACTCAGCACCCACTCTGCATTTTCAGTGGTTGGCTCAGTGACTCGTTCTCAATGTAGAAATAGTCCTGAGATGTCTAAGATCATTCTCCACTTCGTTTCTTCACAGCTCTTGTTGCTCTTGCTGTTTATTTTGGTGGCATCACGTGGCACTCCACTCGCAGGCTTCGGGTCCCCAAAGCCATCCCTGGTGCCTCCTCCTTTTTACCTTCTTACACAGCCTACCTCCCAATCCCAGTCTCGACTCTGCTGCCAAGGCCGGTGCTTTCGAAAAGTCTCTTGGATCTTTGGATGTCCTTTCATTTCTTTCTGCAAACCATCCAGTTGACATTTTTAATGACTTTACTTAGCTGACTTCACAAGCTGAACTCATAACTGGACGATTTTCTCCAATCTCTTATATGCTAGGGTCAAATAAATCTTCCTAAGTCATGGCTTAAATGGTTTCATCAACCTGTCCCAGAACCCTCCATAACTCCCCATTCATTGAAAAATTAAGAATAAAAATGTCAGTTTGGCATTTCAGGGTTGTCACAATATGGTGTCACCTTCTCCTTTCTGTTCCATCCTCCTCCACTCCCTTAGGCATAGAGAACATGGACATCTCACTGTTCCAAAAGCAGATTTGGGGTGTGCTGCTAAGTGATTATATTTACTACATTTTTTTCTGCCTAGAATCCCTACTAGTTGAAATCATTATTCAAGACCTATTTCAATACTTCCTCTCCCGGATTCAGTTCCACAGACAGGTACTGAGGACCAGTTATTTTCAAGACGCCATGAACCATGCAACAGAGAATTAAAATGGCCTTTGCCTCCAGGGACTGGCATTATTGCTAACAAGACAACAGCATATATAAATACATTCTAGTTCTGACAATCGACAATGAATGCCTAGCATAGAGCTTGGCACACGGAATGTGCTTCATGTATATTTGTTGAATGAGTGATTAAGAGTTACCTAGGATACAAGCATGGTGCATTAGTGGAATATGTTGCTATGAGCTTCCCCAGTCAACCCCTAATGCATGGCAACTCTCACACTTCCAAGTTCTGTACCATCTCCATCAGGAGTGGGCAATGTCCAGCCTCAGGCTGCATCAGGCTCCCCAAGTCATCAATACCAGCTAACATCACACACCTCACCAAAGAAAAACAATTCCAGCCACCACATTAGGGATAAGTTCATTAAATGTTTCACCAGTATGGCCCAAGAAAGATCTTATAAATATTGGTCAATAAAAGTTTCCCCACCACTGACCCATGATGGGTAGAGTATCAGATCACAGGATCTATAGGAGTTTCATTGGCTGATTTTTAAAAGTACATTTGTCATCAAGCCTTTCTTTCTAGTCTGCCTCCCTCTGGAAGCTCTACTGACACTTGTTCAGCATCTTAGCCACACACAATCCACTGCCGAGGGATAGGTGGTGGCTGCACATGAGGCACATCAGTTAAGAATCCAATCCAGGTGTTTCATGTTACAAGTAAGAAACCTACCCATAAACCATGTACAATATAGAAAGTAAAGATTTATTTCAACAGAGAGCTCATCTAAAAAGACCTAAAGAAGGGTTAGATTTCTAGCAGAGGGAGGCCCTCTCAGGTAATGATTAAAGTTATAGAAACCTTGCTCTTAAGTCGATCTACCCATTGAAGGACATGGGACAAAGAACCTTCTCTCTCCCAAGAATCCCACCATGTTTCTATAACGTGGTCTATCTCTATAAACATTTCTCCCATCTTTCTTACCCCTGGCATCCCAAGACACCACCACCCCTCCAAAACACCTATCTCAGGGAGTTAGAAAGAAAAGAAAACAAAAAGCATTAAAAATAAAATAAGCCCATGGCCATAGATCAATTTCTAGTCATAGCCCTGATCCAGGGCAGGGTAGAAGTGCCCCCTAGGGTTTCCTTGGCTGTAATAGTTAAAGACACATGTTTTTCACAGGGAGAAGCTGATAGATTGGCTCTAACTGATCCTTTGGTAAGCAGCTACGTCCACCAATTCTCCTCTTCCAGGCATCAGTCTAAGCAAATTCTAAATTATTTTGTACAGAAAACCTGCATTCCCCAGGGAGGAAAGATTTTACTTTATGAATACAAGTGTCCAAAAAGTGTGACTACAGAATCACGTTGCTGTTGTTGTTAAGTGCTGTCGATTCGGTTCTGACTCATAGGGACCCCATATACAGCAGAAAGAAGCCCAGCTAGATTCTTCACCGTCCTCACGATTGTTCTTTTCCTCGACCCCATGCCTGTAGCCACTGTGTCAATCCATCGCCTGGAGGGCCTTCCTCTTGTCCACTGCCCCTCCACTTGACCAAGTGATGTCCTTTTCCAGAGACTTCTTTCTCCTGACAACATGTCCAAAGTACAGATGATGGAGTCTTGCCATCCTTGAGTCTACGGAACTTTCTGGCTGCACTTCTTCCGAGAGAGATGTGCTTGTTCTTTGGGCCATCAGTAGTACTTTCCACACTCTTCTCCAGCACTATAGTTCAAGAGCATAGATTCTTCTCTGATCTGTCTTACTCCGTGTCCAACTTTCACACAGTGTGAAGTGGTTACAAATAGGACTGCTTGGATCAGGACCTCGAGGTAACATCTCAGCGTTGCAACACTGTGAAGAGGTTGTGTGCAGCAGATTGACCCAATGCAATGCTTCATTTGATCTTCCAACTAACCATAGAAATGTTATTAAACAAAAGTGTCAAAATGTGAAGTTATTGATTCTCGACGTAACCCCCAGCTAGACGTTTGGACTTCTGAAAGTGGTGTTTCCATCTCTCTAGCCCTGCCCCTCAAAAAAAATTTTTGAACTCTGATTCACCACATCAAAATGCCAATTTGGGTATCCTAGAGCGAGTCAAATAGTGTTCCTTTTCAAAGGCCTTAGAGTTTGGGGAACAGAAAGAAATCTGAGGGCAAGATCTGGATGTAGGTTGAAGGGGCTAACGTTTCTCAATGAAATTCTCCTAGGGCAGTGCTTTTTCAGAATGGAAAGGAGAAAAATACTTATTTCCTTGGTGCAACGTGCCTGACCTTTTTCTCATCAATGCAGTTTCCGGTTTTCTTCAAACTTCACTATCAGCAGCCCCCACAATCATCTTATGTCTCTCAAGAAACCTATCACTAGGACGCTTTTGGAACTCCCCCAAAAGAGTCACTGGAACCTTCTGAGCTGACTTCTCTTCATTGACTTTAACTGGTCCAGAGATCTCCTTGGAAAGACGTGGTTTTTTTTGGTATTGGTTTTATTGTGGTATATTTTAATATTTTACATTGTCATTTCATTTTTGCAATTTAATTTCAATTGGGAACAAAACGCAAAAAGTTTATTATTAAGTAAAATATTAAATGATTAACTCTTTGGTTGTTTTTATTTTTTTCAGTCTGTTTTCCAGCTGGGTGGGTTTTTTTTTTTCATTTTACCAATTTCTTATTATAAATTAGGTAGGCATTTACATTTCAGATCATCAACTTTGCATTCAAGCGATTAATCTACTACTCAAACCCCCAATAGTCTGCCCTCGCCTTGATTGATCTTCTCCTTGTTGTGGACTACTCTCTTCCATGTCACCCAAGTGATCATCCATCAACAATCTAACCCATTGCTTTATCTCCCCTCCCTTGCCCTACTCCAGTTCACCACTGCCTCACCATCCCCACCCCTACCCCCAATCTTCTGAGCTTGTTCCCTTTCTTATGAAAGTGTTTATGCTTTTATATTATTCCCCTGTCCCTTTATAAGTCTTATTAGATAATGTATTTCCTCCTATGATTGGCTAATTTCACTCAGCATAATGGTCTCCAGGTCCATCCCACCATGGGGTGCACCGTGGCTTCACCATTGTTTGTAAGCGATGACTAGCATTCCGTTGTATATATGGACCAGAGTTTCTTTATCCATTTTTCCATTGATGGCCATTTAGCTTGTTTCCATCTTCTTGTGATTGTGATTGGAGCATTTTGTGCTGTCGTTGTTCAGACGCAGACAAGTATTATTATTAAAAGAAATCGTCTATAGCAATCCACTGATTGAAGACATGTGGTTAAATAGATCTAATTTTGAATAAGCCTACGCATACATGAACTAGAACCCTAGTGGCAATACATTTTTTTCACTTGCCCTAGTATTATACAGAGTTGTTTAGCAACCTTTGCCTGCACCTTAAGGTCTTGGCCTGTCAATTACGGACCATGCAAACAAAGGGGCAATTTACCAACTCCACATGAAAACCGCACTTAGGCTAAGTGCTAGTTGGGGGTGCGGTAAGCACAGCTGACACAGTCAGCAACAGGTAGTGACCACTGCTTGCATCATTCAAGTTCCTTGTGCTCACTATCTTACTGAGTCACTTTCCTGATAAGCAAGCTGATGCCTTCACCAAGTTTTTAAGGCCACAGGCCTAGCCAACGGTGGAGGCTGATTTGGTTCCAGGCCTTTGGGCTTCAGGGCTCACGTGTTTAGCCAATATACAGTGAACCCTTGTTTATCGCGGTTAATCAGTTCTAGACCCTACCGTGATAAATGAAATTCCGCAAAGTAGGATTCCTTATTTGTAAATCAAATA
>NW_022107432.1:18540248-18545884 GCF_000313985.2 Echinops telfairi | reverse complement strand
AAGCGTGTACAGTATGAGCCAATCAGTGGCAGTAATGACAGAGCATGCGCTGTTATGCAAAAACCGCGATAGAGTGAAGCCACGGAAGTCGAAGCGCGAAGTGGCGAGGGTTCACTGTATATCTATTCATGCTGTGGAGCTTATTTCTTTAGGATCAACACCAAGTAAAGGGATTGCTGGATCTTAGGGCATTCATGTGCCAACCACTCTTACGGTGGTTGTGCCAGTTCACTATCCCACAAGCAGTGTGTACAGCGTCTATCCCTCTGTACCCTCTCCAGCACTTGCTATTTATGGTTTTCAACTTTGCTTTCAATGCTGGGGTGAGGTGGTATCTTAATTTTGTTTTGATTTGCATCTCTTGAATGGCTAATGATCACAAGTATTTCTTCATATGTGTATTGCCTACCTGAATATCTTTGGTGAACTGTCTGTTCATGTCCTCTGCCCATTTTTAATTGGATTATTCATCTCTTTTACCCAGATGTTGAAGTTAGAGGCTGTAAATCGTTAGGACGCAGATAACCTCAACTTTCTCCTAAGGAGAGGCTGGAGGGCTTGAACCATTGACCTTTCAATTGGCAGTTTAGTGCTTACCTGGCAGTGCCACAGAGCATCTTTACTACAAAGGTGCCTTAAAACTCTTCAGCTTTCACCCATTACCCAATTCCAAGACCATTTTCAGACTGTAGGTATATGTTGGAGATGCACCCTTAATCTTGGAACCAAATTCTGTCTTTGTTATGTAGTGTGGCTCTAATAAATGCAAGTGGGTGGCTTTAACCAACATAACTGTATTTTCTCGCTGTCCAGGAGATGAGAGGTTTCAAATAAGGGTGTCAACTCCAGGAGAAGCTTTCCTCTGTGTTGACATTAAAAGAAGGTCCTAACTTCTTCTCTGGGTGATCTTCATGTGGCTTGGCATTTTTCTTCCTCGTCTCTGCTTCTCTCACATCTTTTATATCTAAAAAGAGATTTAGTTAAGACACACCCTACAGTGATCTTGTCTCAATCACATAAGAAAGGCAACACATTCCAGATAAGATTTTGACCGTGGGAGTGAGGATAAGATGTACAGCACATATGTAGGGGGGACACAATTCAACCCATAGCAAAGGGTAAATCAGAAAATGAAGAAAGTCCTATCAAATTCTTCCTGTTGAGACGAGGCTTACAATTGTGAAATGAGATGACACTGAAGAGAGTACGTTATTGAGTTGGATCTATGTGTTTGGGAGAAAGAAAAGGCTTTCAACTCCTATAAAAAGTTATACCCTTGGAAACCCACAGGGGCAGTTCTTGTCTGTCCTGGAAGCTTGCTATGAGTTGGAATTGACGTGATGCGTTTGGGTTAACTACATTTGGCTGGGTGGGGAGGGGGGGTGTGAGGAATTCCAAGAAGTGGGCAAGAGAAACAAGAATAATAATGCATGACACTGATTTAAGTGCCTGCTCTAATTGTTTAGTTCTCTGAACAACTAAGAAATTAGGTACAATTTTTCCAACTTCACTCCTCAGGAAACTGTAGCACAAAGAGATTAAAACCATACTGAAGCCAATAAGAAATCAAATCAATAGTTGTGCCCAAGTTTCTCTAGATTCAGTATCCTAGCCCATGTCACCGACCCTTGCAGATAATTCTACTTCAGCTGAGATTTAAATGATGATTTCAAATAGAATGGATGATCATTGCAAAGTAGGAATATGCCAGATTTTAGTGCATTAGAAGTACAGATAATTATAATTTGCAATAATAGATTATGAGGGTAAATCTCTTTACACTTTTCATCTGGGGGATTGGTGTGCAGAAATAGAGGGGGCCTGGGAGAAAGATGAGGCTTTTTATTCTTGTAAAGAGTTGGTGTCTCAGAAACCCACCGGGGTAGTTCTGCCCTGTCCTATCAGGTCACTCTAAGTCAGAATTGACTCAATGGCAGTGATTTTATTTGTTTGTTTATGGCCCTGGGGTACAAACTGCAAGGTTAGCAGTTCAAACCCACCAGCAAGTCCACAGGAGAAAGATGAGGCATTTTGCTCCTGTAAGGATTGCCAGCCTTGGGAATCCTGTGTAGCCACTACGCATCAGAATCCACCTGATGGCAGTGGATTTGGTTTTAGGTTGGGGTGCAAAAATGAGCAAAAGAGAATGAAATCATACCCATGGTTTTCTTCCCTTGGAAAGTCTCCTAATGGTTTGGTGCCACAAAATTGTGTCTAGGCAGCTTTCTGGAGACAGTCCAACCCAGTGCTGGAAAGTGCCAACAGCCCCTGCCGACATGCATTTGTGACCTGATGGCTCCACTGGCACCATATTTCATGACAAAGTACAGACTTTGTCAGGATTTTTAATTTTAGTTTTCTTAGCAGAATTCCTAGGAGCCTTGATGACTTCCCTTGCTGAAATATTTTCCTTTTCCACTCTGCCCTCCCAGTGGGTCCCTACCTGACTGAGCAGCTGGCCAGTTCAAATAAATAAATATTCATTGTCATCGCAGTCATCCAAGCCTAAATTTATTAAAGATATTTGAACTACCTTTCCTGTGGGGATTTTTCAAAATCCATCCTGAGTACTTTATCTCCTTAGTTCTAGTGTGTGGCCTGCAAGGTGGCCAGAAAGGACAGTATCAATAGGAGATTTCACTGCTAGACACTCCTGCCTAAATCTATTAATTTTATATTATCAGTGATACCGTGAAGCTTTTTTGCACATGGAATCAGGTTGATAGGACCAGTCATACCCATTAGTTTGTGACACATTATTGATATCATTCATGCATAGTCCCCCTCCATGCTATTTTAAAAGGACAAATACATATATTTATCATCTTCATCCCCTGTATCAATGTTCACCATCTCCTCTCCCACCATAAATTCCTGAGCTTAAATACTTAGTGTATATCATTACACTGTCTATACCTTTATTCATAAAGTTTTATAAGACTGAACAATGTATTGTTGAATGCTTTATGCAATTTACATTGTGTTAAACATCTGATTTTGCTTTGTATAACTTGACTCAATATTGTATTTATAAACTATTCTTCTTTATGTATGAGGTCTTGTTCCTCATGGTGATTTTTACGGACACGCTGTATTCAGTTATGTGTATGTCGTCTATGGTCATATTGTTCTGAATGAGTTTGATCTCATTGGACTATGGGCAGGTACCACTTAATATTTATCCATTCTCTGTTGGTGAGCATTTTGCTTTTATCCAGATCTTTGCTCTGACAAACATTAAGAACAATGCTAAAGTGAATCATCTTCTCTTGTTTCTTTGTAAAAATTTCTCTGAGATATTTACCCAAGCATGGAATTTCCTGGGTCATAGGCTAAGTATGTACTTAATTTCACTATAGCAGAGTTGCTCTCCGAAATGTTACAGTCTCATGACCAGAGCATATGACTTTCTGTTTTCCAATGTTTTATGGACATTTGATAACAAATAAATTCATTTTTTATATTGTGTGAAGTATAGTGTTTTAAAATTTGAATTTTTTAAACTACAAGTGAATCGAAGTTTCTCTTTAAAAAAAAAGTTAGGTGAATTAGCAACAATTCATCCATGGTTTGGGTCAACTCACCAGCGCAATCCCCCCAATGGACCAGCCACTTCACTTCCTCCCTGTGTTTCTTGACTCTCTTCCTATTTTCCCAACCCTCCCAATTTTGCACTTGAGTAAATGCTGCCCTTCTGCTCCTAAATGGTTGGTCATTCTACCATAGGGATAGGTCCTGTTCCAGATCTGAAGGGGTTGGCTCATAGTCGTGAGGGTCCTACCAGTCTCTATCCGATCAGTAAGCCAGGTCTCTTTTATGATTTTGAGTTTGATTTTGATTCTGTATTTTTCTCTCACTCTATTCAAGACCTTCTAACATGGTCTTTTCACAGCCGTTGATAGTGGTAGCAGGACGCCATCAAGGTCTTCTTGGGGACTGCTGCTTGCCTGGTCCATTAGGACATTGGACTAAGTGGTTCCATGTATCTTTTGATTTTCATCACTCTTATTCCCTCTGGATGTAGAGAGCCCAATAACTGACCTTAGATGGCTGCTCACGAGCCTCTAAGCCTCCTGTCACTACCCACCCAAGTAGGATGTAGAAAACTGGTTTTTGTGAAATATGTTATGCCAATACAACTTGTTATCCCCTGAGACTATTGTTTTGACATACACACACACACACACACACACACCCAAGCCCAGCAATTCATTCTCTCAAATAATTTTATGTCTAAGTATTCATAATTTTTCCTCTTGTATGCTCGGTCCTATTTATGGATATATTTACAGCAAAAGATAAATACTCACATATAATGGCCCTCAGTCAAATCTTTATATGTTCATAGGTATACTCCCAGTTCCCTCCCGTATCTGCTTAGCCTATGTATATAAGCATTTACCTGCAGGTCACCACTGTTGCAGGACTGTGTGTATAACTGTATTTCCCTCTGCTGGCTTAACCTCTTACAAACATCTCAATATCTTGCCCTGCCTTCATCATTTTCAGTCCATCTTTTAAGCCTCTTTTTATGAGCCAAATAATTTATTTCTTCTGTTAACTGCCTACTTACCTTAATTAACCATGTTTATTAGATTGCCTATCATTTCCTGATAGGTTTGCAGAAATTCTTCATCTATTTCTTCTAGCTGAGCAATAGAATCCCACCCCCATGCAAAAAAAGAAAAAGAAAGAAAAAGGACTACCATCAAGTCCACTCTGACTTACAGTGACACTACACACAGGAGACCTGCTCCTTTGAGTTTCTGAAATTGCAAGTCTTTACAGGAGCAGACAGCCTCATCTCTCTCCCACGGAGCAATGGGTAGGTTTGAACTGCTGACATGGTAGTTAGATTAACCCACGATACCATGGCTCCGTGAAAGCAACATACTTTTTTAGTCTTTTATCTCAGAATGCTGTCTGAGAGTCACCAGTTTAACTTGGCTTAGACCATCCATTGGTGAAGGAAACCCTTTGTTGTGATAGGAAAATTCAATACAGTTCCCCGTCATAGCTTTGGAATTGTGTTTGTTTTGTTTTGCTTTGCTTTGTCTTGTTTTTAATCACTAATTGCAAAATGGGAGCATGATATGCTCCACAGATTCATTCTTCTTGAAACATAATTGGTAAGATTTACATGGAAACAATCATTTAAAGTTAATGGACATTGTCCTGAGGGCCTATAGGAAATGAAGAAACATTTGTTCAAGAAAATATACTCAATCTTAGGAAGACTACTGAGAGTGTGTGATACTTGAGCCAAACGCTGCTTCCTCCCTCTCTCACCCCTACCTCAGCCCAATGACTCCACTATAGGTGGGCATGACAAAACACAAAACAAAACAAGCCTCCCTCTCCCCTCAGCTCCCAGTCAAGAGGGGCTGTATCTCAACAAAAGGGTAGTTCTCTAGCATTTCTTTCTTTCTTTTTTTTAAAAAACATTTTATTGGGGGCTTGTACAACTCTTATCACAATCTATCCTTCCATCCATTGTGTCAAGCACATTTGGATATTTGTTGCCATCATCATTCTCAAAATATTTTCTTTCTACTTCAGCCCTTGGTATCAGCTCCTCCTTTTTCCTTTCTCTCCCTCACGAACCCTTGATAATTTATAAATTATGATTATTTCAT
>NW_022107432.1:18526188-18539909 GCF_000313985.2 Echinops telfairi | reverse complement strand
GCTGGTCTCTTCCTCATGACCCTTCCGTAAGGGGATGTCCAGTTGCCTATAGATGGGCTTTGGGTCTCCACCCTGCACACCCCCTCATTCATAATGATATGATTTTTTGTTCTTTGGTACCTGATCCCTTTGACACCTTGTGATCACACAGGCTAGTGAGCTTCTGCCATGTGGGCTTTGTTGCGTCTCAGCTACATGGCCGCTTGTTTACTTCAAGCATTCAAGACCCAGATGCTATCTCTTTTGATAGCCAGGCACCATCAGCTTTCTTAACCACACTTGCTTATGCACCTGCTTTGTCTTAAGCAATTGTGTTGGGAAGGTGAGCATCATGGAATGCCAGGTTAATCGAACAAAGTGTTCTATCATTGGGGGAGTACTTGAGTTGAGGCCCAATGTCCACCTGTTACCTTAATACTAAACCTATAAATATATGTACATAGATCTATTTCCCCATTGTCATGTGTATATATTTACATATGTACATGCCTGTGTTTAGACCTCTATAAATGCCCTTTGCCTCCTAGTTTTTTTCTCTATTTCCTTTTACTTTCCTCTATTCCACTATCATGTTCAGCCTTCATTTGGGTTTCAGTAATTCTTCTCAGTTACATTGTCCTTGATCAAGCCCTACCATGCCTCCTACATCCTCCTTGCCATTGATTTTAGATCACTTGTTGTTTCCTTGTCCCTGGGTTTGTAAACACCCCCTTCCTTTCCCCTGCCTCCCATTCTCCTATGGCCCCCCGGAACTGTCAGTCCCATTGTTTTCTCACTAGCATTTCTTATCCACACACCAAGGTCCAAGTTGTAAACACTAAGTTCCTGCTGAGTGGAGTTCAGAGATAAAAGGTTTTGCCTCCACCCAGCTTGCACTCATAGGGCAGAGGCTGCATTCAAGCTCCACTCAAGGTGCAGCAGGCTGAGAATATTGTGGCCCTAACTGTTCTTGACCCATTTCACTTAGAAGGCAAAGCCTCCACACTGAGAGAAGTACACTAAGAACAGAAGCTGTTGTTTTCAGTCTAATGCTCAAAATACATGTCATTCCAAGAGAAGAATGCCACTGTCTCTGCCCATAACTTCAAAGCAGGGGCTTATAGATTTTTCCACTTATAAAACAGCTGGAGTGGATATACTGTTATCAGACAAATTATACTTTTATTTTTTTTAAGTTTCTAGAGACAAAAAGATACTTTATAATAATAAAAATTCAATGTTTCAGGAAAATAAAACGATTGTAAACACATTATCACAAAACATATGGTCAAAAAATTGACAGAAACTAAGAGAGATCATGAAGCAATTACTGAAGACATGGTGCTATAGCAAAGTTTGGTTAAAAAAAAAAATCAGATGGTGCCTGGCCATCAAAAAGAACAGCATCTTCAGTCTTAAAATTTTGTCTTATACACAATGGATGGATGGATGGATTGTGATAAGAGTTGTATGAAGCCCCATAAAATGATTTTTTAAAGAATTTGTCTTATAAAAGCAGCCATCTAAATAAAATGTCAACTAAGTTCATATGGAAGACATATACCAGTTCCTGTGATCCAAGGATTATAAACAATAAAATCCAAGATCAGAGCAGCTTAAATTCTGAGCACTCAGTTTGCAGAAGGCTCACAGGGAAATGGGTGGATGACAGTGAAAGCCCAAAATCTATTTGCAGGGTGCTCACTCCAAGTAAGCTTCCCTTAACCAGGGATGTGACTAGGATTGACCTCAAAAAGAGTGCATTGGCAAGTGGATTACTACAGATAAGTTAAGTTAAAATTTAACATATTATCGATTTATTTCTCCTTTTGACCCATTTTTAGTTTATTCTAGTTTCGATTACCTTCTGCTTTCTCTTGGATTGATGTTTTTGTTTTTGTATTTTGTTGTCATTGTTTGGGGGACTTTTTTGAGTATAGTTTTTCTTTATATGAGGTCCAGGATAGGTAAAGTAAGTAGCTAGCTTAATAGTTTCTTAGGGTTATGGCAGGAGAGGTTGGGGACTAATGGGGAACTATTTATAATGGGTATAGGAATGAAAATAATTGTTCTAAAATTGATTGTAGTTATGATTGCACAACTCTTTTAATATGTTTGAACAGTTGATTTATATGGTACATGAATTATATGTCTGTTAAATTGCTTTTACAAAAGAAATGAAGGGAGAAACAGACTATCCCCAACTATAGCAGAGACCTTCACGACTGTAATCTCAATAATGGATAGAACAACTAGAAAGAGCAGCAAGAAAAAGACCTAAGCAACAATATAAACAAATTTTCTCAACACGTATCTGTCAAACAGTCTACTTACCAACTCAAGTGCACATGTCATTCTTCAAACAAATCCTATGCTAGGTCATAAAAAAAGACTCACTCAACAAATTTGAAAGTGTTAAAAATCATACCAAGTATGTCTTTTCATCACAATGGAATAAAATCAGAAACCATCAACAAAGAAATTTGCCATATTCACAAAAATGAATTAATATATTCCTAAGTAACCAATTCACTGGGGAAATTGGAAAATAGTTTTAGGTGAATGAAAATGAAGCCAAGAAACACCAAAAGTTGTGGGTTGCAGCTAAAGCGGGGCTGAAAGGGAAATTACTTCCTCTAAATGCTTATTTTGAAAAAAAGAGAAGTACTATCTCAAATCAGTAACCTGACTTTCTTCCCTGAGATCACTGGAAAAAAGAAGGTCGATCCAAAGCAACTAGGGGTGGGAAAAAGAGTAGATTTATGGAAATTAATGGAAATTTAATCCCCATTTTTAATCCCCTCTGTGCTTCTAAGGCAACATGGTCCAATAGAATTATAACTCAAGCCACATCAGCAATTAAAAAATTTCTAATAGCCACATTTGAAAAGTGGAAAGAAACAGATACAATTCTAATATATTTTATTTAACCTACTAAATCTAAAATGTTAGCATGCTATTTGTGTAGTGAAATGGTTAATGACTGAGTTAGTTTATTGTGCCAACCTGGCCGATAAACACATGTGGGGTTAATTGAAGGGCGGAGGGATAAATGTCTCAGTGAGTCTCACCTTTCTAGTTTAAAATGGTATGAAAGTTCTCAGGTCTCTTGCTTTCTGATGGTCAGACCAGGGTGCAGCTGCCTTAGCCAGTTCCCTGCTTTAGCTGGCAAGGCTCACTTCCAGCAAGACATCCCTGAAGACAAGCCACATGGACCTAGCCCGATGCAGCCCTGGGTGATGAAGCAGCCACGTGGAGACCCCTGCCATTGCTGAGATGCTTACACATTCACAGACTCAACTTTCCTCCTGCAGTCAGCATCATTGCGTCTGTTTTGTGTGATGGAGGAGGACTTTGTGGATTGGTATCAGACATATGGGTTAATGGGTTAATGTTGGACTTGTGGGCTTGGGCAGCACTGGGTTGGGATGTTTTCTTTCTTTTTTTTTTTTTTTCTTTTTTTTGGGGGGGGATGTTTTCTTGATGTGCACTTACCCTTTATATAAACTCTCTTTTAGGCATGAGTTTCTGTGGATTTGTTTCTCTGAAGTGCCCATACTAATACAATGACATAACATTAATTTTTTATATTAAGTCTTCAAACTTTGGTGTCTATTTTACATTTAAAACATCTCTCAGTTTGGACTAGCCCCATTTCAAGTATCCAATAGTCACATTGGACAACCCTAGAGCAACCTGTTCTCAACCTTGTCATGATACTTATCGCTCAAGATTGTTATTCTACTTAAGAAGTTTACCTTTGTACTCATCTACCTGAGGTAGAACCAGGGATTGAGAGCCCTTCCCTGGAAGAAATACTATTAACACCTTGTCTAGCAAACATTCATCCTAATCATTATCTGAATGTCCAACTATTAGCAGTTTCAAATTTTTCTTTCTTGTTTAACTCAAATTACCAGATCAAAACCCAATGATGTACTGGGAGGTGTTTAACAACAAGCTTTCTGGGAGCAATGAGAGTGAAGAACCGTGGACTTAAAGCATCTACCAATTTCCACAGTATAAATATTCAAGCTACCAATATGAAATCTCTAAACATGGATGAGGAAGCTCTCTGCAATTGTGAGTCTGCTCCAGTATACGACTGGATACAAAAGAGGATTTCTGGAAAGGAGGTCTCAACCGATGTTATTGAGGACCTATTCGGTACTGGGTAATCTACAAAGTGCTTCAACAACATCTTATTTAATCCTGGTATGAAACTTGTGAGGTAGGTGTTCATTACCTCCACTTGACAGATGTGGAAAATAAGATTACAGATGTAAAATAAGACTCTAGTTAAGTAACTTGCCTCAGGTTACTTGCTAATAAATGGGGCAAAGCAAATGGCCAGCCCGCCCACCTTCTCTCTAGGTAGTTGGGGGATCTGTCCTTGGCCTTGCAAAACCCCTGCTTTTATTTAGACTGTGGTTTCATGAGAGTTTCCTCAAAACCCAACCCACAGCCAAGACCATACTAGTCTGCACGGCCTTCCTATGGCTTCCCTTCCCGTACCAAGAATTGGATGTGTTCTTGGACTTCCTGCAACACAGAAGCTTCCTGAAGAACAGTGTGAGGAGCTCTTAAGAGGGAAGGGGGCACATCCTTCCACTGGCTCAGCCTCGTTGTGTGGTTTGGTGTGAACTTGACACAAGGAATACACCAAGCCATCAATGCAACTGAGATGGGACGAGGGAGCCCCATCGGGCAGACAAAAACTTAGATTTTATTTCTAAATCACCCAGCAGCCTCTGCAAACGCTACGGAAGAGGTGACAGGAAGAAGGTCTCAGGAAAAGGTAGAACTAAACAAACCTGACAAGTATGGAAGGCACAGGGCTATTTTTTAAAGGAAACTCTTCACTTTCAAAATCTGCCAACCAGTCCGCCAACGACCAATGACATCTTCTAGCCTGGAAGGGGGCAACTGGCTACTTTCTTCCACCAGGACAAACAGCCAGAGCTTTGAAGCGTTGGCCTTTTCTCTCTAGCGTGCCAGAAACAATGCCGACTGGTTACTGAATGCTACCATGTGGCTTATGGTTTCTATTCACGTCTCTGATTCTAACAGCAATCACATGGTTATTATTCCTATTTTAACTTTGAAAATAGGACTCGGACATCTAAACGACTCGAAAATGATCCTCGATGGATAAATGACAAAGCTCGGATGGACTCTGGGTTTGCCTGACTTTGGAGCTCCAGAAGTCTCCACCACACCGTCCTAAAACACGGTGCCCAGACCGATGCTTGGCTCACTCAACAACCTCTCTTGGACTCTTTGTCTCCCTTTTGTTTCCATTATTCCAGGTTTCCTTGCTTGGTTTCTTCTGTTTGATGTCAATCGCCATCTCAAAGCTGGATTAGAGGCACCTGGCATGTGGGCAGACAGATAATTAAAAGACATTTTCGAGCTCACCTGGCTTCTCGTGGTTAGACAAACAATAGCTAATGAAGCTTCACTGACGTCAAAGTTATGGTCTTTGTGGGAAGGCGGGGAGCTCGCACATCCATTTCATGGGTCAGCTGGGCAAACAGAGGTACCCAGGAAAGACTCACATCTACTCAAAACAAATAGGCAGGAAGAAAAGATCAACACTTCATCCCACTGCCTCACCATAAGTACCTGTTCACACAGATTATGTTGGAGATAATGCTCACACTCCATACTCTAAGACTTAAGATCTAGAGGCACATTTCAGTAATTTTCTAGAAAGGCAAAGTATTTGGGTTTATTTTTTCCATTCAGTCCAAGACCTAGCTAACTCAATTTAATGACCTCTTTATACAAGACAATGTGTTATTGGCCCTGAAGAGGACTTTGGATGCATTTTATTTGTTTGTTTTGTTTTGGAAAGAAACCTAAAGTATGAGAGCATTGGAGAAGGAACAAAGGTATATGAACTCTTCCCAGCGCCAGAAATACTCATAAAGCATTAAGAGGTCGGGGGTGGGGGTGGGGTGGGGGTGCTGTCGAGTTCAAAGACATGGTGACACTGCCTGTAATACGAAGAAGGGTGTCGAGTCAGACCACGTGCTGTTCGCTGATTTTTGTGTCAAGGGCAGCACAGCACTTGTGTGCAGACATCTTTTCACAACTCTGAACCATTTGGACCTCAGACACTTTGGGTACGTGAGATGATGTATGTTTGATTTATTCATTGATTCAGCCAGTGGTTACAGACCTCCTGCTCTATTCAATAGATTCCATTCCGTTCTGATGATTCAGCAAAGCACAAGCCAGATAGTCCCTGCCCTCATAGAGCTTATAGCTCCGGTAAGAAATAGTGGGTTTGTTGTGGGATGTCGGCATAGTCATTTTTGAATACTGAGATTGGAAGGTTGAGAGTCACACAGCCAAACAATCTCCTCGACCTGAAACTGAAGTCCAGACTCTCATGTCCAATGTGATGTCCAAATGTGGGGGAGCCAGATTCAATAAATATCACACGAATGAATATCACTTTATCATGAATGTAACCTGCAAGGTAAATGCCGGGGCTGCATTGTCATATATGTTGGGCCAGAATCCTCTGGACCTGTTCAGAGTGGCAGAGCACAGGTGAGATCAGTAGGTGGAGCAACTGGTACCTGCCACTTAGCCTAACTACAGATCAAACTTTGTTTGTCCCTCACTTCCTATTTGGCACGGTAATTAAGTGCCACCCATCTGTCGCCCTCCAGGAATTCAGAAAGAGAAGGATAAACAATGAAAATAAGGAATGGAAACCCCACCTAGACTGGTTCCTTCTGCTTTCCGCACTACCTTCACGACTGAAGCCCAAAGGAGTCGTCTACAGCTTGACTGGGAGAGGCCGTTCAGGAAGATCTACCAAGGAAGAGTGGCTCGGATCACAAACTCTCCTTAAATGCCCTTCCTCAAGTCCTGCTCCTTAATCCAATCCTGATCTTTCAGGACACAGATAAAATATTTCTTAGAGACTCTTCTTGACAATGTTATTAAGCCTTCATTGATCTCTCTGAGTTACTTATGCTTACAGTGAGTTCAGGTGAGCACTCTCTTCTGAGTATAATAAACCCCTCACCCCTATCCTAAACCCCCACCCCCAATACTCCACCTACAGGCTTTCCATCACTTAATATTATATACATTTACTCTCCTTTTGAAATGATTAAACAGATTAAACTTGCAACAGATTCTTCATGATAATTACCCTCACTTACTGCATGTACAGATTTTAGATCAACAACAATCCCAGGTTTGCTTGCACTAAACCCAAACCAAAAGCCAAACTCATTGCATGAAGTAGATTCCAACTCACAGCAGCCGTATAGGACAGGGTAGAACTGCTCATAGGACAGCCTGCTACATCTTTCTCCCATGGAGCAGCTGGTGGCTTAGAACCTCTGAGTGTTTTGTTAGCATCCAAGCACTTAGCCACTGTGACAGCAGAGATCTGGCTCTTCCTCTAAATCTACAACCTATTGTTGACTTATAGAGACCCTATATGGTGATTCCTATTTATAGGAGCAGACAGCTTCATCTTTTTTCCCATCGTTGCCCCAAATATCCCTAGTACAATTTAGCCCAATAAATAATTACTCTAAGTGGTCAGAGAAAGAGAAAAGTCATTTATTAAGAAATAAAATTGATGGTGCCCCCAACAGCAACCAAGGCTGTTCGGCAGGTGCTCAGCTCATTTTTGTTCCTAAACAAGGCTTATACTAAGTTTCTAATCACACAAATCCTGTACTACATATTAAAATTCTTAAAGTACACAACAGGCCACAAGAAACTCATAAGATATAGTGAATGAACAAACAACTTTATAATTCATTATCTTCATATCTATTTTCCAAATGATTATGTCTTATCAAATATTTCACAATGACCAGGAAAACTAGAGGTTCAGCTTGACCTCCATCAGGATTCACATGGTAATTAACACTCCAAACTCTTGATTGGACCCTTGGAAAGCAGTTAAAATATGCAATTGACAAACAATAGAGGGATATAAGTTATGTAAACTCATTCCCATGGAGTTTATTCTGGTTCACAGCAGCGCTATAAGAGAGGGTAGAACTGCCCTGTGGGTTTCCAAGGTTGACTCTTTAAGGCGATAGAAAGCTTCATTTTTCTCCTGATGGCTTTGAACCAGGACAATTGATGGACACTGAATTGTGTTGTTGCTTTTTACAATCACCCTGTCTATGATTATATTAGCTTCCTGTGGCTGCTGTGACAAACTGCCACAAAGTATATATATTCCCTCTCAGTTCTGGAAGCCAGGAGTCTGAAAGCAGAACATTGGCTGGGTCATACTTAGATTCTTAGAACCAATAATTACCTTAGATAACCAGTAACCACTATGTGTTTGTTTGCTTTCTCAATACACCCTGCATGGTGAGCCATTCAAGGACTCCTGCCCCCATTATCTTCTACAAATCCCCTTACAATACTCTATTATGCTGTTCACCACTCGATGGTTCCAAGACCGACGTCATTCATTAGCTGAGCCGTGTCTGGAAGCCTCCAGAACCAACCACACTTGCAGTGTTTAATGTACTCCTTTTCCTGGCTGCTCTGTAGTCACTGTAGCCAAGTTTCCAACTCGTCCTTTAAGGCTGCACATTCTGTCAGAGCCAGGGCTGGGATTCAAATCATTTAACCACGGATTTGCTGCCCTAATGACCATTTAAGTATAAAAAAATGATATCTCAAAAGGTCATTTATGATTTCAGACAGTTAATACTTAAATAACAATAAAAGTACACAAAACTAAATTATAAGTTTTTAAATATTAATGAAAATATTAAATAATACCTGACAGAAACAATAAAAGTCCTGTTCAAGTTACATTTCCGTATTGTTTCTTGATTGGCATCCTCGCTTGCAATATTCTTTGCTTTTATCCGAGCTTCATCTCAGCTGTGTAATTTATCCATAATCACCTTTTCACTGTGGGAGCAGGATCTCATTCCTTTAAAGGTAGACCAGTTAGACACTTGTCATTGTGTTTGATATATTTGAAACAGGCGACCACTCTTTTCTGAGTATATTGTGTTCATCTTTGGAAAAACCCCTTTCCAGTTCTGCTAAACTTACAGCAATTGATCTGACAAAATTTGCCCTTCGCATGCTTTCAGGAATTGTGTCATTCACCCATAATATCTCATGGGAATTTGGGGCGTAACACAAAGCTGAAACGAATATCCCCTGTCACCCTCTGCTTGTCTGGCATTTTTTCTCTTTACATTGTGTATTTGTTTACTAAAGTAACAAAGACAAGAGAACAAAAATGTAGCACTTCATCAGAAGTATAACGAAACGAATAGAGAAATATTATCAGCATGGTTCTAATTTTCTATACCTATGGAATAGGATTATGGAATGAGCATTACTACAGGCACTTAGAACACACTGTTGCACACATGAACATTGAAAGAGTAAGGAATATAAATGTGTGGTTCTCACATTGGGTGACTGGTCTGCCTTAGGAAGAACACTGATGACAAGGGCCACTTTAAACAACCAGTTTGCTGAACTCAACAAAATTAGGTATTGGTCCTGCCAACCCTGTGCTAAATGGTTGAATCCCACCATTGCTCATAGTCAAAACATATCACCAGAGATAGATGTTGGGCTTTACAATATGACGAAAACCAGTACCTTCATGAAAAGGTGGAAGTTTACAAAGCATATCATCTGTTGTACATTCAACAGTTTGTACACACTTTGTCTCAACTCATCCTTTGCATCTCCTCAATGTGCTGTCACTCATCCTAGGTCCTCCTTGGGTTTCTTATTTTTCTCCTCCTTCTTTCTTAACCCTCTATACCTTCTCCTAGGAGAAATGCTAGCAGCTCAGCTCCTACAGGGTTTATACATTAGAAGTAAAACAGATGACAATACCACAAAATGTGTTGGGGATAAGTGAACTACACTTTTGCATGACTTACTGCATTTTTTGTGAAGTGATTTAGCACAAATTCAATGTAGACTGCCATAAGTTCAGGAGGCATAAAAAAGCATCTATTAAAATAACACAACAATAGTATTATTTTTCATTTTAAGAGTATACATTAAAAAACAAGATCTAAAGAAGATAAAGTCTAACCATAAGAAACATTTGAGCAAATAAGAGTCAGAAAAGAAGAAACAAGGAAAAATAGATTCAATAAGTAGATGATAGACTTAAATTTAATCAAATCATATCAGTATATTGGTTTGTATATATTCTATATGTCTAGATACCGAGATCTCATAAAACTCTCTCGGGCAAAAAGGGATCATGAGTTTAAAGAGTCATGAAAAGGTGTAAGAAGCATTGCTGAGTCAGAATGGACTTGACCGGAATGAGTGGTGGGAAATACAGGTGACGGGGAACCAAAGTTAGTAAGTTAAATATGAAGCTTCAAGGTGGACAGAGGTCCTGACTAGTGATAGGTCGGGTAGAGATGGGTAGAACTCCCCTACATTATAGTCCTCAGTCACCCTTCATATGTAGAAAGGAACTCATGCCATGACTCAATTTTGAGCCAAACAATAGACAAGTCTATAAATGGGAACAATAATACTAGTGAGGTATACATACCTTAGAAGAGCCAACCATTTGAGATCAAAGGGGCAACATTCAGAAGGGTTAGGAAAGAAAGAGGAATGAAAACAGGAAACACAGGGAGGAAGTGGGATCAGTGATGTTATATTGTAGATATTGCAATCAATGACATGAAGCAAAAATGCATACGGATTGTGTAAACCTTCATTTAATTCACAATGAAAGGCTTTTTTAATGACATATAGATTGTGTTCATAAAGGAATGGTTGAGACCGGGTAATTATAAAACTATTATGCATGAATAAATTTATATTATTTATACTCAGTTCTTTCTTTCCTTTAAACCCTTATAAAAATATAAGTGTGGTTTTATAAATCATTTCATTAATTCAAGTCTAAATTGAAAGGGGAAAAAAAATCAGTGGTTGCCAGGGATTCAGGGAAATAAAGAGATAAATAGGAGAAGTATAGGACCTTCTTAGGGTAATGAAACCTTTCTGTATGAAGTAATGGTGGATATGTAACATTAGGTATTTGCCAAAGCCCATAAGAGAAAAATCATAAGCCCTAATGTAACTGATGGGCTTCAAAACTAATTGATCCATATTGGTTCATCAATTGTAAAGAACTGTACCATGGGAGTGCAAGATGTTCATAAGCAGAACAAGCAAAGAAGCACGAGTAGTTGGGAGAGGAGCATATGAGAATCCCACACATTCTGCACAATGTCTCTGGAAGCATAAGACTTTTCTTAAAAATAAAGTCTATGAAAAAATTTAAAGTCCGTTCCTCTTCATCAAGGCGAGATGGAGCTGTCCACTGATTCCTAAAAAGCATCCTATCCAGTGACCTGAGTGATCCAATCAGAAGCCCTGGCTACATGTAAGCAGTTTCTGTTTAGAGACTTCAGGGGTAGATTGTGGCCTAGCTAGGACATATGTTGAATCTAAAACCAAGTGCAGTGATGTGCAGTGTGGTGTGGTTTTATGTATTTGTTTTTCTGCCTGTACTCACTAAGCCTGGATTAGCCAGAGACAACACCTAAGGAGGCTCCTTAGAAAACTCCTGTGCCAGGATGTGACCTCTCCTTTTGTGTCAATTGTGGTTCAATCAAAGGTGGGATGGTTTGCTCACATCCCACCTTAAAAAAGGCTTCTTCTTCTTCCATCAACAGTATTGATCCAAGGGATGGATAAGAGAAGGTTGATTCACTCCAGGAATGGAATCTGAACAAAGACTAGAAGGATGCTTGCAACATTTCTCATTCTGATTCTGTTTTTTTAAAATCATTTTATAGGAGCACTTATAAATATTATAACAGTCCATAATTCAATTAGATCAAGCATAATTATACAATTGCTACCACTATCAGTTTCAAAACATTTTCTTTCTTCTTGAACTCTTTGATATCAGCATCCCTTCCCCCCCCCCATACTCCCCAGGAACCCTTATTTTTATTTTTTATTTTATATATAAATATGTAATCCATTCACCTGCAATTCTGTTATTCATTCCCCTCAAGTGGGGTAATGCAGTCATCATTGCTAGCCATTCCCTTCCCCCACTCCCCCTCTTCCTGTACCCTCAGGGAGTAATTACCCCCATTACTGTTTCTGAAGGGTTATCTATCTTGGCTTGCATGCATAGAAGGATCTTAATTATACAAATGAACATATGCAGGTCTAGCACGATTAATGAGGTAAAACACAAACCATAATAGTAAGGGGAGGAAATAATGAAGAACAAGAGGATAGGTGTGTGTTTCATCAGCGCTACACCACACCCTAGATTTATCATCCCTTCTGTGTGGTCCTTCTGTGAAGAACTGTCCAATTATCTGATTCCATTCTTGTTTCAGAGCCTTACATCCACTCAGTGAGCCAATTCACATAGGTGAAATAATCTCCCTCTTTTGCTTAAGTTAGTCAGAGTTCATTTCTGATGCTTGTAATCAAAGAATCGTAAATGGAATATTGATCATCAGTTTTCCAAACTACACAATGGAGGTAAGAATCATACCTACACTAACTCAACAAACCCTTCATTCTTTCCCCAGCAATTCTTACTGACACTCTACATAGAGCAGAAACGGTGTTAGGTACTAGAACTATATGCATAAGTGAATCACTTACTCACTGCTATCCAGTCAATGTCAACTGGTAGTGAAACTATAGGACAGGGTAAAACTGCTCTCTGCGAGTTTCCAAGAATGAAACTCTTTGCAGCAGTAGAAAACCCCATCTTTCTCCTTCAGAGTGGCTGGTGGTTTCGAACTGCTAAGCTTGCAGTTCACAGCCCAACACATAACCGCTGTGCCACCAGGGTTTCTGATGAATGAATGGACAGTGAATAAACTATATATACCTCTGGAATATTGAAGCTTACAATCCTGGCAATGTGGTAGGTAATCAACTATATGTGGTGATGATTAAAACAAATTTCTAAGACCTGATGGTCAAAAACGCTTCTTTGGAGTAGTAGTATTTAAGGGAAGAAAATAAGAACAAATAGGCTTCGGCTTTAAAACTGTGCTGATAGAGTAAAATCAGAAAATATATGCTTACAGCCATGCACACAAAGTTGTTCAATAACTGCTAGATACAGGGAGCTGTTCAATATGCTGTGTATGTAAATTCTTGATGAATGTTAAAAAGTTGTCAGAAACCCAAGTGTAATATACTTGGATTCCCTGGATTCCCTGTGTTTGCAGTTACTATCTGTCTTTTTATTTTTCTTTCCATTTTAGAGGCAAAAAGAACAGTTGTCTCACAGTGTTCTCTTTCCAACACAATTATGATTCAACTGAAGATTATTCTAAAGGGTTCCTACTTAATTTTAAAACTGTCATAATAATATATGATTTTATGTAAACAGAGTCCAATTAAATTGAACTGTTTATGCCATATAGTTGGTTGCTTTTCTGATTGTGACTTGACTTAGTTCTTGGTTTTATTATATGACATGTTCTCATTTGTCTGTTCAATAGTTTACAATTGCTGGTCTTCGGTGACTTTAGAAACAGCCCATTCTCAAGGAACCATGGAAGACTTTTTTCTTTCTTTTATTTTTAATCATTTTATTGGGGGCTCGTACAACTCTTATCACAATCCAGCCATCATCCATCTATCCATTGTGTCAAGCACATTTGTACATTTGTTGCCATCATCATTCTCAAAACATTTGCTTTCTACTTGAGCCCTTGGTATCAGCTCCTCACTTTTCC
>NW_022107432.1:18520922-18524707 GCF_000313985.2 Echinops telfairi | reverse complement strand
TTTTCTTTTTCACCCGCTTTGTCTTCAGCAGTTGTGTCGGGAAGGTGAGCATCATAGAATGGGAAGGCTTTTTCATGTAGCATTAGTAAATGCATTGATTCTAGGCACCTCTTTGCATCATTTCTAGACATCGGATTATAATAAGGATTTAACCTATATTTTGTCTTAAAATTATAACAATGATGATAATAGTAACACCTATTTTGGGCTTACTCCTTGCTGACTGGGTGCTCATCTTTTGTGTGTATTAATTAATCTACTCTCACTAAAACACTATAAGGAAGATACTATTATTATTATTATTCCCATTTTATAGAGGAAGCAGCAGAGATGGAACATGTTTAAGTGAGTTTTGTGAGTTCTCATAGTTGGTAAACGGCAGGGCTAGCTCCTTGAGATGTAGTCAATTAATAAGACCCTTCCAGCCACAACCCCTTATGTGTTATATTATCCATCCTAGCCTCTGTGCCTGTGGCTGTAATTCCATTTTGGAGAGAGTTCTCAACTACACTAATGGAAAGGATTAAGGTGGAGTTAGGACTCCACTTTAGTAGAGCGTGTGAACCAGACTACCACCCATTGTTTCCTTGTGTGTATGCTCTGCTGGAAGACAGGAGTCAAAGCCATTCCTCTGTGTAGCAGAGCCATCTCAGAAGCAGGAAGACACCGGGGCAGTCCCAGGACCATCGGAAGTGAAGCGTGTTTGAGGTCGCTGAAGTGCTAGAGGCTGAGCCCAGAGGCACCAGAGGCTGAGGCACAGACACTGTGGAATCGAGCAGAGGTGGTTGTTGTTGGGTGCCACCGAGTTGCATATGACCCATCGCTGCCCTGTGCACAACAGCAGGAAACACTGCACAGTCAGCACCCTCCTTACAGTCGTTCCTATGCCTGAGCCCATTGCTGCGGTCATCGTGTCCTTCTAACTCAACGAGGGTCTTCCTCTCCCTCACTCTCCTCCACTTTACCGAGCATGCTGTCCTTCTCCTAAGACTGGTCCTTCCTGGCAACATGTCCAAAGTCTGTCACAGGAAGTCTTGCTATCCTGGCCTCTGAGGAATAGCACTCTGGTCATACTTCCAAAGCAGGTCGGTTTGTCCTTTTAACACTCCGTGTCAGTTTGATGGACTGTGGTGGCTTGTGTGCTGCTGTGCTGCTGGACGTTATGTCATAGGTATTTCAAATGGCAGCAGGGTCAACCAAAGTGAGCAGGTTTCTGCAGAGCTGCCAGAGTAAGAACAGACCATGAGCAAGGACGGAGGTCTCCACTTTGGAGGAAGTACCTGCTGAAAACTTAATGTGTCGCCTCAAAACATTGTCCGATAGTGAAGGCCTAATGCTTGCAATTAGAACATTGTCAGGTTTCGTGTCAGAAGATAGGCCCAGGGCCCTCAGAGTTGTGACTAAGGAGGAGCTGATGTCTTCGAGTGGAGTTGACCACGGTGACAGAGTTGGGGAAAGCTTTGGAAATGGAGTCTGTGGGATCTTCGTTTGCTGATGGGCATGCCTCTGAGTGGGGACAAGCAGCTACAAAAGTCTGCTAATGATGGGCAGCCGGAATGTACGAAGTGTGAATCCAGGAAAACTGGAAGAGGCAAGGAATAACAACGAGGAAACTATATGACGATGAGGAAACTATATGACGATGACGCAGAGCAGCCAAGAGGGCTTCCTGGCCAATGGAGGCAGAAGCCAAGGGACCGCGTGGCTGAGAGCCTGAAGACCAGAGAGAGACGTATGCTGCTCGCCATGATTTGGACCAATGACTTTATCCTTACTATTTATTGATCTAGGCTTGTTGTAACCTGTTCATTTCTTTAATAAACCCCCTTAATTGTGAGTATCATCAATGCAACACATGGTGCAAAATTATGATTCTTTTATCCCCTACCTTAACATTTCTTCCAACAGCTGCTGGGAGTGTTGCCAACAAAGCGGCCCTCTCTGTCTGCACTCTTTGTCATGTGCCTTCTGCCGAAGATCGCTGGGTTAGCCAAGGTTATACAGCCTGTCTGGCGAAGTCTGTATCCAACGACTGATAGTCAGGGGGTGTTAAGATGTGACACTCCTGCCCTGGCTTAGGACGACCCTGACAGGACATTTCAGCAGCAGAGCTGGCCAAGCCCTTGATAAAACTGCATCACATCCCAGCTTCTCCCTTTGCTTTGCCCCACTTCCTTTCCTGTCTTTCCACCAGTGTTGATCCCCAAAGCACTCCCTAGTCCACTTCCTGCACACCAATACCTTCCCCGGGCAGCATCTTAGGATGTGCAACCTGCAGCACAGGTGTGAACGGCTTTTCACACACAAAGTTCACAAGTGAAAATGGAATGGAAAAGATGTATGCGATGAATCCATTTTTTTTTTTACAAAGTAATGGAGTTTAGAGCCAAATTTCTCTACTGTTTCTAATGAAACAAATATGCTTGATGAACAAATAAATGTATATCTATTGAATAAAAACGGTATATTAGCAACTCAGTGGTTCTCCATCACAGGCTTTACAACACTTATTGGGAATGTTTGGAAACCTCTAAAGGTACTTTTAAGGGCATGGTAGCAAAGATTGGCAGATGTTAGTAGTATTTATTGCTGTTTCCAGCAATGATAACTATCCAATAATGGTCAAAAGAGTCCCAACAATTGAAAACTTTCCTTTAGTGAAGAACACACTAAGAGATCTAAGATTTAGATTTCTCTTTCTGCCCTTACTGAGCTTATTTACCCATCACGAGAAAAGAAAAACTAGTGAGAAGGATGCAATAGTAAATGTCTGCTGCTGTCAGGTGACGCCACTGCCCCGGTGCACAAAAGAACGAACCACTGCCCAGTTCTGCATCGTCCTCATATTCATCGCTCCGCCCGAGCCCGTTGTTCCAGCCACTGTGAGGGGTTTCCTCTTTTTCCCTCAGCAACCACTTTACCAGCATGGTCTCTGTCACCGAGGTGCCATGCCCCTCCTGGGAACATGTCCGAAATACATGAGATTCGGTCTCGCCATCCTCAATCTTTTTTTTTAAAGAATATAAAACCATTTATTGACCGCTGTTCCCCAGTATTTACAATAGCATTAATAATATACGCTTGATTACCATTCTGATTACTGCAAAGTTACTTTCCCTGGCTTCAGCTGAAGCAGTTACCCAAATACTGAGAAGACTGAGCCGACATGTAAAGAATGGGCTGAGATGAAAACAACAACAACAACAACTGTGCAGGTCAACAGTTGAGATTACAAATGTGTTCATCCATTGAGGCCAGCAAGTCCTAAAATGCAACATCGCTAAATATTTTATTAGAATTTTTTACCAGCAAGGTCCTAAGACCTTTTAGTCAATAACGACCTTTTAGTCACTGTAGCACAGGGATTTCAACTTTCTGTAAAGGACTAGCTCTCTAAAAAGAACAGCTGCCCACATATCTAAGTCTTGTTTGGCTTATTAAAACCTGCTAGTATTAGTCGAGTTTTCTGATCCTGCTGCGGAGGTTTTGAGTAGTGGTGAGACTTTTTTCTTTTTTTAAAATCATTTTATTAGGGGCTCATACAACTCTGATCACAATCCATACATACGTCAATTGTGTAAAGCGCATTTGTATATTCATTGCCCTCATCATTCTCAAAACATTTCCTCTCCAATTAAGCCCCTGGCATTAGGTCCTCATTTTTCCCTTCCTTCCCCACTCCCCCTCCCTCATGAGCCCTTGATAATTTATGAATTATTATTTTGTCATATCTTGCCCTGTCCGACATCTCCCTTCACCCACTTTTCGGTTGTCCGTTCCCCAGG
>NW_022107432.1:18513713-18518941 GCF_000313985.2 Echinops telfairi | reverse complement strand
TACCCTCCCCTTCGGTGGGTTAGCGCCCCATGCCCCCGCTACCCACTTCTTCCTTATTTTCATCATTTTTTTTCATTCCCTTTCCTGCTGAGGTAAGTGTTAAAAAAAAAAATGCAAAAGGGACATAGGGAAAAAGCTACTATATACAAACATTCTTGAGGTGAGGACCGTGTAGTATGGCAGGGACCAGATCAAATGCAGGGATGTACATGGTAGACAACTGGGGAGGAGGTGGGGAAATGTGGGTGAGACATTTTTCACTCAGGAATTTTGCAAATAAACAGTTTCATTTACATGACTTTATAGGTATGGGTTTTGATACAGATTTTATAAGTTGTCCAATCAATTCCTGGATCATTTATTTGATTCAAAAACTCATGTCTTACAATTGCTCCTCTATTGTACTTGAGGTGATCTATTTCTTGAGTTGCTTAGAAAGACAGCATCCCTGAAACAACGCAGAGATATCCTTGGTTGGTAAATGCCATTTTTGTTTAGAATAGTGTTGTTTTGGGTGAATGTAAAATAAAGTGTACATATGTATTTATGTATACTCACACATACACCCTCCCCAAAGAACTGAAAATCCCAGAATGGCCCTTAGGCATACGTTATGGGCTAAATGTAAGTTCTGATTCAGTGATGACTAAGTAAACTGTTCCCAGAGTTAAAAAAGCTATTCTCCAGAGCAGCAGTTCCCAACCAGCTCTTCATAGTATTTTCTCAGCACACGGACCGATGAGGCATGTTAAAAGAGCACAATCATGCTTCAAGCTGTTCCTGGTTTGACACTGTTTAGTACTCCCTTGATCTGTTCTCCTGCTCGGTTTACAGTCTGCCTATGAGCCCAGTGAAGTGTCCTCACCACTTGGCGCATGTTATCCACGATCTGTTGGGATCCACACAGTTGAATAGACGTCTCTTCACACTCAGTAAAACACAGGGATACAACTTTCGGCACTCTCTTCCTTCAACCAAGATCTAGCTGATATCCCCAGTGATCGCCTTCATTCCAGATCCTCTTCTGAATTCAGCTTGACATTCTGGCAATTGAGGTTAAAAAAAAAAAAAGTTAAAAGGATGAAAATATCTGAATGGATTGCAGGGGTCCTCAAACTTTTTAAACGGGGGGCCAGTTCACTGTCCCTCAGACCCGTTGGAGGGCTAGACTATAGTTTAAAAAAAAAAACTATCAACAAATTTGTATGCACACTGCACATATCTTCTTTTGAAGTAAAAAACAAAATGGGGCAAAAACACCCAGCGGGCGGAATAAATGTCCTCGGTGAGCCGCATGAGGCCCGCGGGCCGTAATTTGAGAATGCCTGGTTTAGGGTTTATAGAATCTTTCAATGACAAAGTAATGAATTGTGTTTTTATATCCAGAATTTTCTCTCTTTTATGACAAATTACCTACAACCCTGCTGGTAAGAGGGAAAGCCTGTGTTTACACACGTGGTTCTGTCCCTGCTCTTCCTACCCCATTCTACTGTCTTTATTTACATGTTCTACTTTCCAAAATGCTTATATTCACTTCACAGTATCCCTGACCTCAAAAAACATTGTAATTGATCTTTGAAGATGACTCTTTCTTGTGGCCACTGCTGGCAATGCCTCTCCCTACAACACATTGGTAGAAATTGTTCCACTGTTAGCCTGGACTCTGGCCACATCCTACTTCCACGATCTCTGCCATCCTGACCCCATAGACATGAGGCTGAGAGGGTTGCCTTTTGGGGTGCAGGCATGTCCTTCCTCAGAGCTGGATGTCCAAGTCAGTATGGTTCTCCTAGATTCCAGTTTCCCACACTGCTACCCTCCCAAATGGAAGGAAGGAAGGAAGAAATTGCGGGGAAAACAGGAAAAGAGTGAAGCTGCTAGCCAGTGGGAGTGCAGCATGCCATCATCGCCATATTTTTAGGCTTTTAATTTAATGCCAGAAAGGTTATTTCCTCTTGAGCTATGTTGGTCCCCTGACACTGGGAAAACAACCACGGCTTGGTTAAGATTCTGGATAAAGCAAAAAAGAATTTGAAGTCATTGGCCATGGTCGACTTGAGCCCGAAATGTTGTCACAAGTAAACTAAAAACAGAACTTCATGTAAAAATAACGCGCTCTAAGAAAGGCCTGGTGGTCCACCTCCCCAGGTCCATGGATGAAAGAAAACCCCCGGGGGTGACAACCATCCGACTCCATTGTGCTCAGGGTCACCATGAGTCAGCATGGAGTGGGGAGGTGGGGGGACCAGGATGGCAGCTCACAACATCAAGTATGGTGTCTGTCAAGCAAGAAGAGAGAAACAAAAATGGGGTCTTTCCTTTATGCCTTCTCCCTGAAAATATCGCTATGCCCTCAATGCATCTTATTCTGCTCCTCTTTTCTCCTGGTGTGCCAAAGAGAAACCTTGACTCCTTTATTCTCACTCAATTGACTCACTTCTTAAGGTTTTTCCTGTTTAATCACACAGCTCTATGGGATATTTTGGAGCCAAGACCTGGACCCCCGTTTCTCCCTCCCTCTGCTGGGAGAGGGGCAGTGCCTCTTCTCTCACTTAGCTTGGCCTTACTTTTTTGCTTCATGACAGAAGCTAATGAGTTAATGTGGGCCTGCAACCCTCCCAGGCCAGCAGCATGGAACTTAGTAGGTTATTATTGCCCTGCTTCATGGATTTCTGGACACAGAGACACTTTGGAAAAGAATCAAATGGCCACTCTGGTCTTGAGCTTCATGATTCCATTAAGAGTTTATGGGCCATGCAAACACTCTGTTTTCCTTTGATGATAAGGTTAGGCCTGGCAACCAGTCTGGTCACAGACAGAGTTGCTGTTTCTGACCATTTGCCCCTAGTACATGTTCAAACTAACACCTGGATGTAGCCTTTTATAAGGTCAATGAAGTAAAGTTAACAAGGTGTCCTCATTAAAAAATAAGTTACAGAGCAACAAACAAAGCAATTAATGAAGGTGTCAGAGGTTTCTCACATTTTGTTCTCAAACAGAGATCTGGTTGAAGACCTCCTGGTGGCTCAACAGTTAAGCACTCCGTTGTTGACCAAGAGGTTGGCAGCTGGAACTTTGGGAAGCCAGCACCAGCTATCAGGTTGTGTCAGTCTGGGTAAACCAGAGAAACAAGTCCACAGAAACTTGTATATATATATAACTGAGAGAGTTTTATGTAAAGGGTAAGTGTACATTAAGAAAGCATCCCAACCCAGTGCTGTCCAAGCCCATAAGTCCAACATTAGCCCATATGTCCAACACCAATCTACAAAGTCCTCCTCCATCTCACAAAACACATGCAATGATGCCGACTGCAGGAGGAAAGGCGAATCAGTGAATGTGTAAGCATCTCAGCGCTGTCAGGGGCCTCCACACGGGTGCTCCAGCACCCAGGGCTGCATCAGGGTAGGTCCATGTGGCTTCTCCTCAGGGATACACCACAGGAAGTAAGCCTTGCCAGCAGGGAACTGGCTAAGGCAGCTGCACCCTGGTCCAACCATCAGAGAGCAAGAGACCAGAGAACTAGAAAGGCAAGGCTCACCATCTGCCCTTCAATTAATGTCACATGTTTTTATGAGCCTGGTTGGCACAATAAACCTTAGTTATCTCACATGTATTATTCTTTCCCTTCATCGTTCTTTAGGAGAAAGCACCCTTTTTCCTTAGGAAATTCTTCCATTTTTCTTGTTATCCTGCTGAGCCTACCCATTTCCCATACCCATAGGCATGTGGTGATCACGTGACCCAGGCACAGACAACCAGAGGTTTATTTGAAATCCAGATATGGGCATCTGGAAGAGAAATTCTCTGTGTGCATGGGCCTGAGACTGAGCATCCCCCAAGCCATTTCTTCCCCAAGTGACGGAAACCTCTCTGGAAAGACCCTAGGCAGAATCAAGCCAGGATGAACACCGGAGGGAGAGAGACACAGAGGGACATTTGCACAGACCCTGAGGCCTGGCTTCCAGAATTCACTCTTTGTCATGTGAGCTGCCCCAGTACCCTTCCCAGAGGACTGAGCAACACACATCCCCCATCTCGTGCTTCATGTTGTTTGAGTTGGGTACCTTCTCTCTGACCAGAAGCACTTTCAGTGATAAAGTAGTCCCTTACCGCACCAAGTACTACTGCCTATCCTTCTCTGTGAGGAGTCCAGTTTTCATGTAATTCTAGTCACTCTCTTCCTGTTCTTCCATAATTGGTCTCTCTCTTCTCCTCTCTTTCCAAAGGGGAAGCTAAAATAGCCTGCACCACTATTTCAACAACCTGGTCTTTTCCAATAATACACTTCAGTGTGCCTAGAAACATTTTTTAAGTGTTAGTTGGGAACTATAGGCAGGTTGGCAAACCAGTAGAAAAGATGGTTTGGGCCCCACCCTCTCCTTCTGGGTAATCACTTGCATACACAGCTCCCTACACCCAGAGGTATTTAGACACATTCTTCCTGGACTCTGTCCACATTTCACAAGGAGTTGGAGACTCAGCTTTCAAGCCACTCTTTCCCACCTTAGACAAGATGTGAATGCAACATACCGGCGTGGAGTAGGGAACCAGTGGAGAGGTCTGAGGGGCTGGCCCCAATCCCAACTACTACGTGGATACCTGCCCCTCTCCTCAGAAGAATTTATTTCAAAGGATGGCATTGAATCTGCATCTCCAGGAGAGGGACATATCTGATTGGAGCACACGGGAGCAGATGAAGGGGGAGGAGGAGAGGGTGGAGCACATCCTGGCCCACCAGGCCTCGAGGAAGATGTTCCCAATTAGAGCAGCCAGTCCACAGAGAGAACCACATGGCCGGCCCCACTATGAGACATGATGTTCCTCACTGACCCATAGCCCGACAGGGGACAACACCGGAGACACAGTGTGGGAATTGCGCCTGATCTGATCCCACCACACCGAGGCAAAACACTAAGGGGGTGCAACAGAACAGCAAGGGAACGGAGCGGCGAGGTCCCCAGGGAATGCTGAAGGTGGACTTTGGGGCTAGGGCATGGTGCCCCAACAGACTGTACTGGAAAACATTCCTAAAGGGCAACAAACGATCCTTGAACTAACTACAAGCTCTTCTTTCTTCTTGTATTTCTTTTGTTTTGTTTGTCATTGGTTTGTTGTTGTTGTTGTTGTTTTGTTGTATATTGTTGCTTGGTTTTGCTGTCTTGTTTTTGTGTATGTTATTATCTCCGCAGGTCTGTCTAAATAAGATAGGCTGGATGAACAATCTG
>NW_022107432.1:18442813-18511800 GCF_000313985.2 Echinops telfairi | reverse complement strand
CACACACACACACACACACACACACACACACACATTCATTCTTCTAAGCCAGGTCTTTTTAAAACTTTCTCCCGAGAAGACTTGGTAAATAGGAAACAGCACTAGCTAAAGTTACTTTACCCAAGCAATGGAGACCCTGCAAAATATTGAATTCTTTTCATGTGGCCATTTCTCATTTCTCGGGGAGCCTGCCTACCCCTTTGGATCCAATAGCATAAGTGAAGTTATATACAAAAGATTTATATGGACAAAAACTCAATGAGCTGAGGCCCTTTGGCAGTAGCATCAGAATCTGCCAGGTGCAGTTGAAATCCCACTTTTAAAACATAAATATCATAACTATGCCCTAAAAACGAGGTCATCGCCGTGTTGGCCAGCTATTGCAGTGGTGGCAACCTGAGTGCAAGAAGAAATTAGAGAAGACAACAGTCACTCTTGCCACTAAGGATACAAGTCCAACGAGAGCTGCTCACCCCTTCCTCTTTCCCTCTCTCCTTCCTCCCCCCTTTCCCCCTGCCCTCCTTCCCCCTGCCCTCCTTTCTTTCTTCCTCCTTCCCTTACGTATATTCTCTATTTGTAATGTCCAGAGAAGCTTGTAATTTATTCGTGTACAGTACCACGCAATCGCCCCTTTTTGCAACCTAGAGTGAGTAATCAATTTGAGGAAGAGATAAAACAATTTAGCTCATTCCAAAACGGGGTGGGAGATCATCCGTGTCCGATGTGGCTCTGGTATTGCTTCAAGAGGACAGTGAAACACAGTGACGCAATTGCCTTTCATTTGGAGGTGCTTTGGCCCATTTAAGAATCATGATCTCAGGGACATCGTGAAGGATAAGAATAGGTCTTGTTTGAATTGAGTGGCAGGAGCGTGAAACCACAGCCAGCCTCCCCTTTGTGATTGTCTCACATAGCTGTTTGTCCTTCCTTTACCTGACGTGAAGTTTTGAGGTCAGATTGATCGGTGAGCCATGTTGTCCTGAAGAATCCATGCAGAACAACAAGAAGTTGGTCAGACATTGTCTGAGATGCTCCACAACTGAATTATTTTCCTTTCCCTGAGCATGTTCACAAGGGCCCACTGTCACATCTGTCGCCCACAGAAGGACTGGTTGGTCCAAATTACCAACCTTTTGGTTATCAGCCAATTGCTAACCACTGGTCCACAAGAGCACCATCAGTGCTTGACTAAGACCTTCTAAACAACATGCAAGCCAGCCCCTTGAAATTAGGGCCTTCATTTACATTTGGGAAGTACACTGAATCTTTTGGTGCCTACTATTATTGACACTGACTAGATTTAACATGACAAACATGCCCACTTTAGCAAATAAAATTACAGTAAAATGTACAACAAAAAAGCTAATGATATATCTTTCTCACTCCCCAACCAACACTCCCAGCCCCACTTTCAAGTCAACACTTTGAGTGTCAATCCAGTGAGTAGCTGCCAGTGTCAGCTGGCTGGCTCAGGCTGAAGCTCAGGGAAGAGAAGTAGATGCGGGGACCTCTTCTTCTCTTTTGTAATGGAGAAACTTGAGCTGGAAACCACACAGAATTGTTTTCCACTACCCAGGGAGCCTCCCTTCTATGGTGCCAGTATTGGGATGCTCTTAAAAATAAGTCAAAATAGCCTAAGCTTGGGTACCAAAGGGCTGAGCATGAGTGACAACTGTTTAAAGGATTCTAGAATTATTTACTAGAATCTTTTGGCCTTATGAGAAATTGAATGGAGTCCAGCCTTCACGCCAAAATTATAAGGGAGGATTTCTTGGCCCCTCCAGTTTATTCTAGCAAATGTGAGCTGGGGACAACGAGACAAGCATTATGCCCACCTGTTTTATGTAAAAGGCTTTCTTTGTGTTAATCCACATATGTTTTTCTTTAGTTGTAGCTATGGATGTATGTATCTGTCTTACAACTGTCAGCCTGATATCTATAGTGCCTTATGTGTTTCTCTGATCCTAGAAGCTACCACCAGTATTTCAAATAACAATAAGTTTTAGTGGAGCTTCCCGTCTAAGATAGACTAGGAAGAAAGGCCTGGTGATCTACTTCTGAAAATTCGGCAATAAACGTCTTAAGGAGCATAACAAAACATTGTCCACTATAGTGCTGGAAGATGAACCCCCTAGGTGGAAAGACGCTGCAAAGGGGCTGCAACAGTAAACTCAAACATAGCAATGATCATAAAGACGGCACAGAACCGAGTAGCATTTTGCACTTTCATATACAAGACTATCATGGATCAGAACATACTGGCTGGCAATTACTAGCATCATATCTGTGTATGTACATATACATAATCCATATAAACACATAGATTATATATCCATGTAGATAGTCCACAGTATATCCAATATTCGTTGTCAATATGTACCATATGCATGTGTATGCGTATATCCATAGAACTAAGATCAGAGAGGCCACAGGAGTAATCTCACACTAGGATGTAGTCAGTGCCTGAGCAGCCTTGAAATCTGCCTTATCCCTGTGATCCTTTCTGCCTTTATTCCCTCCACTGGCTCGTCTCATAGAACAGACCTTGCCAGCGATGGCTTGGGAGACGCCAGAGCATGTGTTGGTGTGAAGCTTTCCAACATCTGCTCCTTTGCACAGTTGTGTTCCCATTCTGGACCCGGCTGAGCTGAAGCATCTGACAAAACGATGATGCCGCTAACAAAGGGAAGACCCAGATCAGGGAGAGCCCGTGGGCCTGAAAGTGTCAGAAGCCCTAAAGGCAGAGTAAATAAGTGATACAGAAGGATCAACTCTCAAAGTTTCTGTCTTCTCAAATCCTCATCAGGAAATCCCTGTCCATGTGGTATATATCCCTGCACTTTAGTGGAAGATATCAGCTGCTATTTCATGGACCTGAAAAATGTGCTCAGTGGGTATGTTTTTTCACAGCCCTTAGCATTTCAGAGGGCCATCACCCTGGAGCCATGAAGACTCCAAGCAAAAGGGTCCCAGATGACCTAAGAGTTAACCGCAGGTTTATTTTGGAACAACTTAAGCCTGCTGTGCCTTTTTTCTTTATCAGGAACGTCCAGGACCCAGGAAGGTTACAAGATTGGGACATTCGGCTATCAAAAGATACAGCGTCTGGGATCTTAAAGGCTTGAAGATAAACAAGTGGCCATCTAGCTGAGAAGCAACAAAGTCCACATGGAAGCAGCACACTAGCCTATGAGATCATGAGATGTTGATAGGATCAGGTATCAAGCATCAAAAACCCAGAACAAAAAATCATATCAATGTGAATGAGGTGTAGTGCAGAGTGGAGACCCAAAACCCAGCTGTAGACAATTGGACATTCCCTTACGGAAGGGTTGTGGGGAGGAAATGAGCCAGTCAGGGTGCAGTATAGCACCAATGAAGCGTATAGCTTTCCTCTAATTCTTTACTGCTTCCTCCCGCCCCCAACTATCTTGACCCCAATTCTACCTTACAAATCTGACTAGACCAGAGCATGTACATGGATACAGATAAAAGCTGAAAACACAGAAAATCCAGGACAGATAAACTCCTCAGGACCAATATTGAGAGTAGCCATACCAGGAGGGGAAGGGGAAGTGGGGGATGGAAGAAAAGGGGAACAGATTAGAATGATCTCTCTATAACCCCCTCCCAGGGGAATGGACCACAGAAAAGTAGGTGAAGGGAAACATCAGTCAGTGTAGGACATGAAAAACTAATTCATAAATTATCAAGTGTCAATGGGGTAGGGAAGGTTGGGGAGGGAGGGGGAAAATGAGCTGATACCAAGGGCTCAAGTAGAAAGAAAATGTTTTGAAAACGATGATGGCAACAAATGTACAAATGTGCTTGACACGATGGATGGATGGATGGATGGATGGATGGATGGATGGATGGATGGATGGACGGATGGATGGATTCTGATAAGAGTTGTACGAGCCCCAATAAAATGATTCTTTTTAAAGATGGGGGTATGAGTCAACCAAACTGCCCAAGGAGAGTGATAGAAACAGACAAAGCCCTTGTGCTGGGTGGTGTCCAGGAGAAGGGCTCGGAAGCCCTCACTGGGGCACAGCAACCTTCAGCTGCTCAGGGGAAACTTCTTAGAGCATAGCGGAATAATGCCCTCAGGTGGGCAGAGGAGAAGGCTGGCCTCTCAGTCCTCTGTCATCACAGGAGGCTCGTACCTGCTCTTTCCCCTTTCCTTCCAAACGTCACCCCAGCATCTCCTCAACGGGTTGCTGCCCCTCAGGTGGCAGGTGTTTCTCCTCACTGGAATTTGAGCCAGGCCAGGGGCTGCCTGCAAACCCTATAGCTTCCCCAGCAGCCAGGCAGGAAACATCCCCCACAAACCATGGGGAAAGTTCTAGTCATCTCTTTTATCGGTTACCACCCTTCAGCATATCGGACACTGGTCTTTCAATAAATGCTGGCTCCTGAACCAATGAGCTGTGATGTGCATTTCTCATCAGTAGAGAAGGAGCCCTGTGCCACAGTGGTTCACACTCGGCTGCTGATTCAAAGGTTGCTGGTTTGAATTCACCACCTGTTTCTCAATATGAAGACGTGGCCGGCTGCCTCTGTGCGCATTGTAATAGCCTGGGAACCAGACAGGACAGCCCTACTCTATCCTGTGAGGTCGCTAGGAATCAGAATCAACAGCAATGGGTTTGGTTTGGGTTTGGATCAAGATTCGAGTCTTTACTGCAAGATCTCTGTAAGACTGTGAGCAACATAGGCTGTGTGTAATTAGATCATGCCCGGGGAAACTGTGAATGAAAGGGAGCCTATCTACAATGTCCTGTTTCAGGATCCTAAGTCTGGATATTCATAACTGGCCGCCTCCTTAAGAACAGCGAGAAGGATGGGAGAGGAACGCAAAGGGCTGCTGCTGTAGGGGGATGAGATTTCAAGAGGACGTGGGAAGACCTGCTGGGATGGCGCCCTGGAAGAAATCCTGCAACTACAAGAACCAAGCAGGCTGGTCCCAGGGCCACTCGCCGCTGATGCAGATGCTCGCAGAGAAAGTGAAGACTCACGTGGGTCCCCCGGGACGCTGGGCAAGTTTGAAGGTAATCCCCTGTGACGCTCAGACTTTCCTAGGCACACAAGTTGAAACAAGTGACCTTATTTCAGAGCTGAGTGGATGCCAAAATTGAATTTCTGCTCCGTTGGAACCAAATTTATTCCTCGCTGTCTCTCAAGTGAGTTGGCACTACTCGCTTTGAATTTTTTTGTCCCACTTATGCAGAACTAATTTGGGGTCACCGCACAGGCTTTGGGCTGGGAAATAAGCGGTGAGGGAAGCACCCAGTGTGAGGCATTTAGGTGTCAGGTGAGGGCTCTCTCTCTGCAGCTGGTCTCTGCTCTTCACATCATTCCGAGGCCTGTTTACTTGTCGGAAGGTTTACCAGCTGTCACCACCGTAAACTGAGTACTTTGACACATGCAGGGTGGTAGGACAGGTGTAAGGTGGGGCTCGGTTTACAAAGCGGGATGAAGGGAAGGCTGTGGGTTCTCATACTGGCCGCACACAGATCAGATGGGAAACTTCCCTGTCATTCGGTGTCACAGAGTCGATATTACTCACAGCCACCTGGGTGACAGAGTAGAACTGCGCTATGTTATGATAGTTACGGGCATAGATCAGATCACCTAGTCTTTTCTTTGGCAGGGCCACTTGGTGGGCTCCAAACACCGTCTTTTCCATCAGCATTCGCCTGCTGTGCCTTCAGGGCAATCCAGAGTGAGACTGGACATATGTGCATGATGAACTTCTGACTTTTCACTAGTAAAACTGAGAGAGGAATTCCAAATTTAAGGAAATTGTAAAAAAACCTGAAGTATGAAACATATTTTTTTTCTAACAGTTTGCAGAACTTGCTGAAAAATATCACTAAGAGTAAGTGTGAGTAAAATTCGGCCAAAGACCAGTCGATAACGGTTGCAGCAGTAAATCAACAGGGAGCTACCAGGAATTTCAGTTGGTTTCAGAAGAGTAAGTTGCATGAGGACTGTCACTGCTGGTGTCAGATGGATCTTGGCTGAAAGCAGAGAGTACCAGAACAATGTTTACTTGTGTTTCATTGACTGTGCCAAGGCGTTCAACTGTTTGAATCATGACAAATTACGAATGGCCTTGAGAAGAATGGGAATTCTTGGTACTCATGAGGACCTGGGCATGGACTATGAGGCAACCATTCGAACAGAACAAAGGAATGATTTACAATAAGGAAAGGTGTGAATCAGGGTTAATTCTGCCACTGTACTTCTTCTGTCTGTATGCTGAGCCAGTAATCTGAGAAGCTGGTCTGTATGAAGAAAGAAAAATCTAATGGCAATGTAAAGATAAAATAAAGATAAAGAATAAGAAAGAAAAGACCACCATCAATATTTAAAAAGACAGAGAAAAATTTCTATTGTGGAACAAGCAAGAAATACTTGAACCTAGAGTAAATTCAGGTTGGGCCAAAAGGGAGGTCAACTGACCAAGTATCAGTCTACCAGGGTTTGGTCCCCCATAATCAAGTTTACAATAATGTCTGTCTGACAGTACATAAACTCAACATATTTTAAACAGAAAGAACTCAAGAAAAATGTCAAGCCTTGATTTGCAATATTAAAAGATTCTATGGGCAGAATATTGAAGAGGCACAGAAAAGTGGGTGAAGGGAGACGTCGGACAGGGCAAGATATGACAAAATAACAATTTATAGACTATCAAGGGCTCATGAGGGAGGGGGGAGCAGGGAAGGAGGGGAAAAATGAGGACCTACTACCGGGGGTTTAAGTGGAGAAGAAATGTTTTGAGAACGATGAGGGCAATGAATGTACAAATGCACTTTACACAATTGATGGGTGTATGGATTGTGATAAGAGTTGTATGAGCCCCTAATAAAATGATTTTTTAAAAAAGAGTAAGATAGAAAGAAGACACAGAGTCACTGTGTCGAGATTCCACCATTTCACAAGGTAGCATATGAGCAAGAATCAGCGACACTGAGAGAAGAAGTCCAAGCTGTGCTGAACATGCCAGAGGTTCCGGCTGGATTCGGAAGAGGACGTGGGACAAGGGATAGCATAGCTGATGTCAGATGGATCTTGGCTCAAACACCAGGAAGATGTTTCCTTGTATGTCGTTGGCTTTGCCAAAGCATTCGCCTGTGCAGATCATAACAAACTATGGATGACCTTGAGAGAAATGGGAATTTTAGGACACTTCCTTGTGCCCGTATGGAACTTGAACCTGCCTCAAGAGTCATTTGTGCAAACAGAACAAGGGAATACTGCACAGTTTAAAATCAGGACAGGTGTGCATGAGGGTTGTATCTTCCCACATAGTTATTCATTCTGTACGCTGATCAAATCATCAAAGAAGTTGGGTTATATGAAGAAGAATGCGGTATCAGGATTGGAGGAAGGCGTATTAACAATGTGTGATAGGCAGAGGAGACAATCTTGCTTGCTGAACGTGAAGAGGACTTGAAACACTTGCTGATAAAGATCAAGGGTTGTAACCTCCAGTAAGAATTACAACTCAATGTAAAGAAGACCAAAAGAAATGTTCAAGGATTTCATCTTGCTTTCACCCACAGTCAATGCTCATGAAAACAGCAATCAAGAACCGCGTTGCATCGGCAATATCTGCTACACAAGACCTCTTTAGGGCATTGAAAAGCAAGGATGCTGCTTGAGGAGTAAGGTGTGCCTGAACTAAGCCATATTGTCAGCCACCTCCTATGAAAAGAAGAATCGATGCCTTTGAATTGTGGTGCTGGCAAAGAATATCCAAAGTACCTGAACAGCCAAAAGGACAAACCAATCTGTCTTGGGAAAAGTAAGGCCAGAGTGCTTCTTAGAGGCAAGGATGGTGAGCTTCCACTTACGATCTTAGGACAAGTTTTCAGGAGCGACCAGTCCCTGGAGAAGGACACTATGTTTGGTAAAGTTGAGGGGCAACAAAAAAGAGGAAGTCCGTCGAGTAGATGGAGTGAGATCGCGGCTGTAACAATGGGTTCAAGCTTAGGAACAGTTGTGAAGATGGTGCACGACTGGGCATAGTGTCGCAGTGGGTCAGAACTGACTTGATGACATTTAACAACAACAAAGAGTTACAGTCTCAGCCAATCTGGTAGGGTGCTTGGAGTAGGGGGTCTGATTCCAGCCTGATAGATGAGGATCCTGGGGCCGTGAGAGATGCAGTGAGGAGTTATCCAAGTCATGCAAGTAAGTAACAGAGCTGGGATGAGAGCTCAGGTCTCCTTCCTTGTTAAAATGAGTCTGCAGAAACACCTCCCCGCCTCCCTCCCAGTGACTTCTTAACGCAAATCATCATGTGACCAGTTCTGGTAAAGTTAAATTTGGGAGTGGATCATCGATGGATCCTGACTTGCCTGAAAGGCTACAGGAGCATCTCCCTGGAGCAGACAGAAGACTATGGAAGCAGACAACTGAGGAATCAGTATGGGGGGCATTTATCAGGAAAAACAGTGTGTGCATTAGTGCACAGAGGGGGAGGATGTGAGCCACCCAGAGACTGATGCTTTCATACTTGCACATGTTTTTTATGAAATGTTTTTCCTATTTTGGAGCCTTTTGTTCTATAAATTGTCCTGCTTTCACCGTGGATGGTGGCTTTTCACCGGCTTTTACATTGCTAAGATAAACATGTAAAGTGTTGAGTTTAATTGTCACAAGTTCTTTCACATTTGTGTTTCATCATTTTCTTTTTATCTCAGTGTACGGAATGCAAAAAAAGAATCAACCCAAACTTAAAGCGTGTTTTACTTAAATATATCGTTTCAGAGTCAGAAACCCACAGGGGCAGTTCTATGAGGGCTGCTATGAGTCAGAACTGACTCCAGGGCAGGGAGCTTAGTTTTTGATTTTTAATCTTAAGGAAATCCTGGGTGAGGCAAACAGTTACTGCACTGAGCTGCTAACGGGAGGGGTGGAGCCTCAAACCCACCCAGAGGTGCCTTGGAAGAAAGACCTGGAGCTCCAGGGGGAAATAGCCATTGGAAACCCCATGGAGCACAGTTCGATCGTGACATACATGCATGTGGGCACCAGGACCAGCGTTGACTGGCAACAGCTGGCTTGGTTTTCATCACAAGATGTTTACCGCCGAGAAAGAGCAAAAGGTCACACTCATCGGAAAAACCATAGAACCCAGCTCACTGGCGTTGAGGCGATTCCAACTCACAGCGACCCCCTAGGACAGGGCAGAACTGTCCCCCGTGGACTTCCGAGGCTGTGAATCTTTATCGTTCCCAGAGAGCGGCAGCTGGTTTCAAACTGCTGACCTTGCTGTTAGTAGCCCAATGAGCAACGCAGTACACCACCAGGGCTCCTCCCACAGCTGAAAGAATTAGGGAACAGCAGCAGTAACTCAGCCGATTCTTAGCGCAGCCTGGGCAGTAACCAAAGGAAAGAAGGGGCAGGGTTCCGACCGTGTGTGAAAGGAAATCGTGCTGTGAGCCGTGAGCAGGCACGGAGTCATTTTTGCTTAGATATTTTTTTTCCCCAGCGCCCATCATCCAAGCTTCAGCGCTTCCGGAATTAGCAAGTACAGGGTGGTTTTAGTCTCTCAGGGGCCTGAGAAAGTGTCTAGTCGAAATGCCCTGGCATCAGATATGTTGAGCTCAATGTATAAATGAAAAGACATTTGAAATCTGCGATGGCGTGTAACTTTTGCTTTTTCTACCTGTAGGAATGAGTTCATTGCCAATCTGTTAGGCAACTAAAGAAAAGGTGGGTCTTCCTACCACCTCCCCTCCCCACCCCGTGGATTACAAAATCCAAATGGCAAGGGGAAGTATGCCCACAATTTGATGGAGAAATCGTTTGATTCATTAGTAACCTTCCTTGAAGAGTTACAATAAGGTACAAACATCATCAATGGCCAATCTACTTAACCCCTTCCACCCTCTACCCCCACCATTGCCCTCCAGTCAATTCCAACTCATGGAGACACCTGTGTGTCAGCGTAGACCTCTGCTCCATGAGGTTTTCAATGGCTGATCTTTTAGAATTCGATCCTCAGGCTTTTTTCTATGCTGCTTCTGAGTGCATTTGAACCTCCAAACCTTTTGGCAAGCACCTGAGAGTCACGGACCTGTTTGAACTCCTAACAGGCTCATTTAACCTCCGCAACAGAAACATCTGCCCACATGGGGTCTTTTAAGGTCAGTGGCCTTGTAAATATAGCATCAGCATGGCTGGGGCCCATCTCTGATTGGTCAGTGCCCGAGGCAACAAGTAGCATATGAATGAATGAAACCGATATTTAAGGCAGCATCTCCATAAACTTAGAATGGTTTTTTTTCTTCTAACTTGGAAGATGTGGGTATTTTGTTACTTCCTGGCTGCCTTATGCTCATCTGCTCTGGAGCTGCACACCCCCAGTTAGAAAGATTTGTTTCATCCAACAAAAACAACCGGTGACAGTCCACTTCCTGAGAGCTCACCTGAGGTGACCCAGTTGACCTATCATTGACGGACATCAATATATCCAAATGTGCACACACGTCCACTTTAGTGAAACTCCTACAATAACCAGTAACTAATTTAACTTTCATGTGAAAAGACCAAAGCAAGCAATCTCTTTTAGAAACCAGTTTCTGGACAATGGATGTTTGAGTCAGATGGTGTAATCGAATTCTTTGTCTGTTCTGTTAACATAGCTTGATCATTCTAATTGGTGATTATTTTTAACTGTTGATGCAGACGGGCTGTCCCCCTTTCCCTACAGCACTTGGGCTGCCAGAAGATCAAACGAAACCCCCTCTTGGCTGGCTTGGCGGACCAGGTGATTTTCCCTTCCCAAAGGACTGATGTTGGCTGTGATCTCATAGTATCCCCGTACAACGTTCTCCTTTCAGGGAGGTAGATTAGTGAGGTTGGGGGAAAGTGTGGGGCTGGGAAAGGGGGAAATGTCCTGGTCCTTCGTGATTGAATAATCTGGAAAGGCATTGGAGTTGTCGTCTCTATCGCCTCTGGAAAGTGACGGGGGCTGGGTTGACTTTGCTTGGCTTCTCGTCCAACGTTCACATTCCACCAGTCTAACACCCACTCAGCGCTGAGCTCCTGCACAACAGATTCCAGGTCTTACTCAGCCTGCTATTGCCAACCCTCCTCACGAGGTCTGGCACACAGGAGGGTCTCATTCCTTGTTGGTTCATAAATGAGTAAGTCGTCTTGCCTTTTTACATTGCTTCATACCAGCTCTTTCTGAATATAACAAGAACTCATACATTGCCATTAATGGCTCACACTTCTGATCTTCAAAGTCATGGACTACTACACGTAAAATGATTCCCTTTGATTTTGTATTGCTGTTCTAGATTTTCCTTGTTTGAGATCACTTCCTTAATCCATTCTGTAAACATTTTTTTTTCCCTTCACTTCCAGAAAGTCATTCTGACTCATCACGACCATTGGGCCAGGGTAGAACTGCCCATTTGGATTTCTGAGGTTGTAACTCTTGACAGGAACAGAAAGTCTCATCTCTCTCCCATGGAGCAGTTGGTGGGTTTGAACTGTTGCCCTTGAGGTTAGCAGTCCAATACATAGTCCCTTTTGCCACAGGGCTCCTTCGAACACCTGCTAAGGGTATTAAAATGCAGATGTAGACACAGTTGCTTATATCAAAGAACTTCTAGCAGAGCGAAGGAGATGGATTAGTCAAGATAATCTAGAACAGGTGTTAGGTGGGGCAGCACCAGGAACAGCTGACCTGATTGGAGGGATTCCTCTCTCAATAGAAGTCATAAATGAACTGAAGGTTAATAGGAGTTAACCTGGTGAAAGTGGGGAGGGGGGCCTGGCATTGAAGTTAGTGGGAACTACGGGTCCCAGAGTTGGTGTCTATTTAGAGGACAATATAGGACCCCGAGAAGAGTCTCATGTTACTGACCCAACATGATCACCTTTGTGCTTTAGAAAAGTTGCTCTAGTTGCAATGACAAAATTGGAAGTGGGTAGGATAAAAGGCCAGCCAGGAGACGTGTAGGAAACTTAAGAGTCATCATAAAGAGAAAAACCTTGGTAGTGGACATGAAAAGAATGAGATGGAATCTAGACATCCTGAAGACGATGATGGATGGCTGGGTGTGGAGGTGGGCTGGGGTGGGGATGAAGAAGTCCAGTCTGGTGTGTTCTGTGAGATCCGAGTGGTGGGCTGGGTCACTGCTGAGATAAGAAGCACCTTCGAAAGCAGCAGCACTTGAAAGGGCAAGGAGGCTTTGGGGAAGTGAAATTGCTCCTCTATCTGTATTCTGTGTAACTCCCACCAGGCAATGGATGGGAGCGTGTCAGCAAGGCGTGGCAGAATCTAACTTGGGGATTGGTCGGTTTTGCCATTCTGCTGGGTATGAAAGTGAACCATCGCTCAAGATGCCCCCATCCTTTTCTCTGCTCTCCCTTCCCTCCCAGGAGTTCTTTCCCTGCCTCAATAAAATCTTTATCAACTCCACATTCCTGGCTAAATTCTATCTCTGTTCTGCGCCTCCGTCTCCAATCTCTCAACAAGGTCCCCTAAAGGGAATCACACACAAGGAGATTTCAAAAAATTCATGGGACAATTCCATTATCTTTCATTCCATTCTTCCATCAATTTTGTGAAGCCTCCCTGTATCTTGCTTAGAAACCTCTCCAAGTGTTGATTCCTTGGAACTTAATAGGAATCTGAATATTATACACTGGCCCAAGATGGTCTTGCAAATAGTGTTTGAAACAAGCAAAGATCTATCCTTTAAAAAGTTTTAAACTTATTTTTTACGGTTTCATTGGTATATAATTCACTAAGAACTCACTGCCATTGAATCTATTCTAACTCATAGCAACCCTATAGGACAGGGTAGAAGTGCCCCTGTGGGTTTCCAAGGCTGTAACTCTTTGCAGGAGTAGAAATCCTCATCTCCCCCGCCCCCCAGTGGCAAATGGTTTCAAACTGCTGACCTCGAGGTTATCAACCCAATAAGTAGCCACTGCATCAGCAGGGCTCCCTGTCACACGATTCAGTAGTTTAGTCACATTAAGAAGAGGTATACAACAGAGCGCACATGGAAGAAGCACGCCAGCCTGTGTGATCATGGGGTGTCGATAGGATCAGGTATCAGGCATCAAAGACCCAGAACAGAACCAACAAAAAATCCTGTCAATGGGAATGAGGGTGAGGGCAGAGTGGAGACCCAAAGGCCTTCAATAGTCAATTGGACACCCCCTGTCAGAAGGGACACAAGGAAGAGACAAGCTAATCAGGGTGCAGTATAACACCGACAAAACACACAACCTTCCTCTAGTTCTTTTTTTTTTTTTACCTTTTTATTAGGGGCTCATACAACTGTTATCTCAATCCATACACACATCAATTGTGTAAAGCGCATTTGTACATCATTCTCAAAACATTTTTTCTCCACTTAAACCCCTGACATTAGGTCCTCCTTCCTCTAGTTCTTTAGTGGTTTCTCCCCACCACTACCATGACCCCAATGCTATCTCACAAATCTGGCTAGACCAGAACATGTATATTGGCACGGGGAATCCAGAACAAATAAGCCCCTCAGGACCAATAAGGGGAGCAGCGATACCAGGAGGGTAAGGGAAGGGGCTGTGGGGAGAAAGGGGGAACCGATCATAAAAATCAATGTATGACCCCATCCCAAGGGACAGGCAGCAGAAAAGTGGGTGAACAGAGACAGCAGTCAGTGTAAGACATGGAAAAAATTTATAAATTATCAAGGGGACTTGGGAGAGGGTAGAAAAATTAAAAATGTCTTGCTTTGAATTTCCAGGACATGAGGGTGGGACATGTCTGTCTCAGAGAAGTCGATTCCAATTCTGTTGGTGGGTTTCATGGGTGGGACCACCTGTCAATGGGAAAAACCCTTAACACCACTTACACAGAAAGAAGCCCAGGGAGAATGTGCTCCGGACTATGTTCCTGCCTGCACACTTGGAACCTAGTTTCTACTCCGCCTTTGGTGAGCCAGGCCATGTGCTATAGACATAGACAATAGGGCCTTTGGACCCTGTGGTTCTGAGGTGTGTGCAACACCCTTCATAGGCTACACCAGAAGGATTTGATGTGGAAGCCCCGCTCAGCAAATTGGGCTTTACCTTAAGCTCCGATGTAAGAAACTGACAGGCACCCTTGACTGAAGGGGGAAAGTGCTCCGGGGCGAGAAGCAGCAGTTGACTGCTAGTCCGAAGTCATGGACTTGGTGGCCATTGGACTCTCGTTCGGATCTCTTGCTGCGAGGGTGTCCAGCGAATGGACTTGGCACTATCATAAGTTTACTATTTTAATGATCTCTTGTCCTGTTTGTAATGACATATATTAGTCTGGCAAGCATAGCTCTGATATTGTGAATGAGTGCTTTTGAAAAGTTTGCCCTATCCCCAACCCTCATTGTTCTTGTAATAGAGTTCAGTCCTTTAAGCTTTTAATCTGTCCAAGTCGGCAATTCTTGTAATGTGATATGAAAAAGCGGGCCTACACCTGTGTAATTTCCTTTTCTGAACAGTGTCTTAAATTCTATACCATTGACTAAATTAATGATCCTATCAGTAGAATTACTTTATGGCCCCTGGGATGACTTACAATGTCCTTTATCACAAAATGATAATGAAGTCTTTAAAGTGAACCAGAGGCATCTATAAACCAAAGGCTCACAGCATTAGGAAGGTGGAGAACCACTGTGCTAAGTGAAAGAAGCCAGTCATGAGGCTGAGAACCAGTAACCGAGAAGTTCCTGCCCAGTCGACCCCTGCAGTGGCACGCCGTGTGTGTCAGCGTGGACCAGGATTTCCCATAGGGTTCATCAGCAGTAGATTGCCAGGCCTTTCCTCTGAAGTGCCTCTGGGAGTACTCGAACCTCCAACCCTTTGGTGAGCAGTTGAGCAGGTTAGCCAGGTAACCATGTGCCCCACCCAGGGATTCCCAAGTGGTGAGAGAATCTTGTGACAGAACAAAGCAATTAGCAACTAATAAAGCAATGGGATGGTTTTTAGAGGGGGTGGGGTGTGTGTGTGTGTGTGTGTGTGTGTGTGTGTGTGTGTGTGTGTGTGTGTGTGTGTGTGTGTGTGTGTGTGTGTAATGTGTTACAAGTCACCCTAGGGGAGGAAGAAAGGTTGGCTTGCTTCTGACAGTTTCCCACCTTGGCCACGAGGTGGCAACATCGGCCCAGCACAGCCTTCTGAGAGCGCAGGCAGGGTTGGGCTAGCATTAAATACACAACGGTCTGAATAAGACAGAACAACTTTTAAGTATTCGTACCTCATAAATGTCGTCACACAATCCAAGTCAATAACTGAAACGTACAATCTCCCAAACCCAAGCTGACTTGCAGTGACGCTTCTGAAAGATTCTACACTGTAGATATCTTTACTGAAGCAGACAATTTCAATTTTCTCCCACAGAGTGACTGGTGGGTCTGAACTGCCCACCTTTGTGGGTAGCACCCCAAGGCTTAACCCCTACTGCTCCCAGTGTTCCTTATGCTCTCACCCCATCTTCCACTTGAGGAATTTCCTGACCTCAAAAGGGAGTTCACCCCTAAAAGGAGAAAGTAGTAAGTCTTCAGAGGACAAAAGCCCATTTAAATTGTAATTTTACTCTCAGCCGTTTGAAGCCTAACCATCACATTTTAGAATGTTTTCATGGAGAAAGTTTTGATTTCAATATGCCAAGATCATACCTCCTCTTCCCACCCTTCACTCAAATGAGGGGAATTTCTTCAGTGCCAAGCCAGAGTGCTGGTGGCCAAATGGGTTATGCATTGGGCTGCTAACCGCAGGGTCAGTGGTTTGAAACCACCAGCTGCTCTGTGGGAGAAAGGTGAGCTTTTCTGCTCCTGTAGAGTTACAGTCTTGAAAACCCACGGGGAAGTTGAACTCTATCCTATGGGGTCCTTGGGAGCTGGAATCCACTTGGTGGCAGAGTCTGTGTTGAAGCTGGAGGGGGCTGTACTTGCAGTGCAGTGGGTTTGAGGGACAGGACATGGGGCCTCGTTTTCACGTCTATCTTATCTGTTTCCATTTCCAGTGACGGGTTCATGAGGAATTCTGTATTTCCTGCTTCTCTCCCTGCACCAGAAGAACGTATGGGGCTTTTGGTTTCTTTAGGTTTGGTTTTACTGTTAAGACAGGAAACCGTTAAGGAGGAAAAGCACACTAAACAACACCAAAGTTCCCAAGTTTCAAACAATTCCACAATAAATAGTCTCACAATGAGAATCCTGCCCGGGCATTCATTGGAATGTAAATGAAATTCTGCTTTGATCAGTCACCCTTGCTTCCTCCACCACCTGGGTTTGCTGAGATCCCTGCCCAGTCCCTTAATCTCTCTCCTTCCTAGGCGCAGAAATTTATCTACAGAAAACAAATCGTGCTCCTGTCTACATAACAGACACTTGTCTTTTCCGTAACTTTACCAAACCTATTCATCTTTGACTTGAGCCACTGTGGCACCGTGTGAAAATGACAGCTCTGACTGTCTGGCTTTCAACTGAGGAACATTGGTCAGGTGTGGGCCCCCAAGTCATCCCCTCCCTGCGCCCCACTCTCTTCTCTTCTCTGTCTATACTCAGCAGAGTAAGATCACACCATCTGCCTTGACCCATCGAGACTTGAAGATATGAAAGCGTTCATTTTGTCAAAGGGATGAAAGGACTCCATATATCAAAGATAATTGATAGAGCAGACTTAGTAGGTCTTAAACAGTTCAAAGGCAAAGGCACATCATCCAGAGGAGAGAGACCATCAGCACATGGCCCTAAAGGTGTCCCAAGGGTTTACAGAGGACCAGCACCTCTGTGGACTGACATGGGAGTGGTGGTAACCTGCCTGAGGACAAACTTCACCTCACTGGTTAAGGGTCAGAAAGAATTCAATGGAGGCTGAATCTTTGTGGATTTAGGACTTTCACTTTAATCTGCCTTTTACACATTTGGTGCTCAGAATTGGAAACTTGAACAGTTTTATATGGGAACTGCTGTGGCTCATAGAAACTGCTCAGTGACAGACAACCCCATCAAGCTGTGCCCAGGACACAGGCCTTCCCTGCCTTTCTTCCAAACTCACTGTCATCTAGAGCAGTGGTTCTCAATCTTCCTACAGCCGCGACCCTTTCATTCTGTTCCTCATGTGGCGGTGACCCCCCAACCATAACATTATTTTTGTTGCAACTTCATCACTGTAATTTTGCTACTGTTATGAATCCGGTGACCCATGTGAAAGGGTCATTCGAAGCCCCAAAGGGGACATGACCCACAGGTTGAGAACTGCTGAATGGATTCTGACCTATAGCGACCCTACAAGACAGAGTAGAATTGCCCCTGTGGGTTTCTGAGACTGAAAATCTACACGGGAATAGAAAGCCTCCTCTTTCTCCCTCAGGCGGCTGTGCCTCACCTTAGATAACCTCCCTCATGGGGTTACCCTCTTGGTTGTACTGCATGCAATGTCTCCACCAAATATCATCCACCAGGTTCTGTTATGCAGGATCTTCCTAATCAAGGCATCTGTGCCCATTCAAATGCATTAGCGGCAGTGCAGTTTGGGTAAAAACATCAACCAATCTGAACTGCATTTGTTGAGGCAGTTGCTGTCAGTACTTCAGCCTTTCTAGGTCCGTACTAGAGCAACAAGCACCAGTAGCAAGGTGTCTTTGAACAAGGACTGTCTCTTGTCACTGGAATTCTTTCAGCTACACCTGGCCTGGAAATACCAGCCATCTGGGGAGGAGCCTTGAAAAGCATCTAATAGGAAGGAGAGGACCAATACTCCAGCTGTCACACAGAGGGGACAGCTCTGAGGCTGGCGTTTCACAGAATCCCCCAGTTCCCAGCAGGGTTACTGTCAGGATGTCCATTGTAGTGACTGACTTATTGACAAAAACCTTACCAATCGCTTTCTCCCCCTTGCGCCCCCGCCCCCCCTATGGTATTTCCTGAGATTATCACCTTCCAAGGAAACGCCCTAGTCTGGAATCCTCATCTCACAGGGTCTGCTTTTAGGAAACCCAAACTAAGAATCTATGCATCAATGAATCTAACCACAGGCGATCGGAAGGGGAGAGCAGCATTGACCCAGGCACAGAGCTCAGACGACAGAGGGGGGTGGGAAAGAAGGCGGAGTGGAAATGGGTCCACAGGGAGGAAGTGGGAGGAGTGCTGTCACAGCAGGGATCACACACACAAAATGTGCATGACCTGACTTCTATGACCATGTGTGAGCTGCTTGGTGCCTGAACTGTCTTGGCAGAAGGACGGCCAGAGTGCTCCTTAGAGGCAAGGATGGCAAGGTTTCATCTCACGTACTTGGGACATGTGGTCAGGAGAGACCAGTCCCTGGAGAAGGACAGCATGCTTGGTAAAGTGGAGGGGCAGCAAAAAAGAGGAAGGATTGACAGAGTGGCTGCAAAGATGGGCTCCGCCATGGGACCCTTTGGATGCAGGGTGCCGGGCAGGGCAGTGTTTCGTTCCGTGGCTCGTAGGATCGCCATAGGTCACAGCTAACTCGAGGGCACCTAGCAACAACAGCAGCATGAAAAATTGAGCGGAAGGTCAATTTTCTCTGTCAACTTTCACCCCAGATACAATTTTTTAAAAATAATAAACCTGTAAATGGATGAAGAATAAGCAAGCCCTTGATTATTGTCATGGGATTAGCTGTGCCAGGGTAGAGGGGGGACGGCTTACTCTCTTACACAGGCCTCTTAACCTCTTGTTCATAGTGAGGGGAGCCGGTCGGTGTCAAAGAGCAAATACAATGGCAGGAGACAGTGAAGACTCTGAAATCAGCAGGGACTGAGTAATGACGTCTGGCGACTACACCAATGAGTGGTTTGTATCACAGTGTCTCACTTCTGGTGACTCAGAGGCAAATTCGCTCTAAAAATTAAAAGCTATGGGGACATAGAAGGGATGAAGATACCACAAATTAGATGATGTCCCTTACCAGTTGGAAACTGACTTGATAATGTAGTTTGAGATTAATGAAAGCATATCCAAAATCAATTTCATCCCAATTGACACAAAGCCATACCGAATCAGATCAGGAACACGATTTCTGGCTACCAGTAAAGCTGTTTTCAAATACTTTTGCTTTTACTGAATATGTGGCAAAAAAGCGAATTTTGAGAATGATGAGGGCAACACGTGTCTAAGTGTGCTTTACACAATTGATGTATGTATGGATTGTGATGAATTGCATGAGCCCCAATAAAATGAATAATAAAAAAAATGCTTGGAGAAAAAATGAGCTGATACCAAGGGCTCAAGCAGAAAGGAAACGTTTTGAAAAGGATGATGGCAACTTATGTACAAACATGCTCAACACAGTGGGGGTGTGGATGGATTGGATAAGAGCTGTAAGAGCCCAATAAAATGATTTTAAATATTTTTTAAAAGGCAAATATTGTTCAGAATTATACAGAAAATTAGAGGAAAAGAAACGGTGTGAGCCAAAGATCTGGCCTATGGTCTCTAACTCTGCCCTCAAGTCAAGACTGCCTCACAGGGACCTTCTAGAGCAGGGTAGGGCTGCCCCTGTGAGTTTCCGAGAGACTATAGCTGTTTACGGGAGCAGAAAGCACTGTTTCTCTCCCCCCAGGGCAGCTGGTGGTTTCAAACTTCGGACCTTGCCGTTCGCAGCCCAACGTGTAACCAATGAGCCACCAGGGCCTAAAGTCTAGTTAGCAAAAAACCTCAAGCCATTTTTTTTGAACCTGAAATGATACCTTATCAAGCACATTTATGATTTGAGTCCTCTGGGGAATGGAGCTTGAGAAAATTAGTTTGCTTACATGAAAATCCTAAAGAAGGAAAACAAAAATAGAAAACTTCCTTTAGCCATGGAGGCAGTACTGCCAGGTGTTTTTGAAGCCGGGGTGCTGGATGATAAACTGGGACTCGAAGAAGCCACTAGGAGGTGACACCCATGTGTGTTTGTTTTTTGAGCAAGTCAAAGGTCAGGAGGAGACCTGTTGGCAGAACCGCACGTTTCTCATTTCTTGTTCTCCACATAAGCTCCCGTCTCCACTCAAATGTTTCAAAACAAAAACATTGCTCCTGCGAAGAGATAATTAAAGGCCCGAAGAGGTGATTCCGCTTTTCAAAAGTCATTCCTGCATTAAGAATCATTATGCCCCACCCCCCAAAAAAAGAATCATTATGCCTGGCATCCAATTAATGGCGGGGAATTTACCCTTAATTATGAGGTCCTTGACTTTGGCTACGGCTGCTGCTTATCCAGAAATGCTTTGGGTCTGAATAAGCCTGGCAATTCCCGTCTTCCTGTACATAATCATTAACCAGCATATCCAACCCCAGCCGCGCACAATTAGATCACGCCGAGCCTCCTTTCCCCAGACGACAGCAAGAGGGGGAAATGGGGGTGGGGAAGGCCACTCAAAAACAAACTTATTTTCTCTTAATTGTCTAGCCAGGGTGGTGTAGTGGTGACATGTTGGGCCTATCCACCGCCAGGTCAGCAGTTCAAAACCATTGGCCGCTTCTTTCTGCTCCCATCCAGAGTGACCGTCTCAGAAGCTCACACGGGCAGTTCCACCCTGCCCCGCAGGGTCATTATGAGTCAGCTGGACTCCATGGTGGTGATTTTGGGTTTTGTGAGAGTCCTGGGTAACTGGCTTTCTTCCTCAGTGTTTCCAAGAACTCACCCAAATGATGGTTCGATGACATCTTTTTAAGGTGATCACAATGCATACGCTTCCTGCAGACACCCTGCCATCCTGTCCCCCAAATTAAACGCACGCAATGGTGAGGGACAGGAGAGCAAAGCACGAAGCCAACGTGTATTTGTTAGCTCCACAGAGCAGGCTCAGCAATGGGGCCAGCGCTGCCTGTGTTGTTAACTGAATGCGGCTTGAAGTCCCAGAAGCTCCACTTCACTCTCTTACTTTTGACCTTGGCAAATATTTTTTGCTAACACATTGAAAGATAACAAACACAAAAGCAACATTCCCAGACTCCAGCCCTAAACTTTCTCCTTTATATTTTGTGTGCCATTCTTCACCTTTTCAAAGAGGAAGCGCGGGGAGATGCTTGATTAGCTGGTGGGCAGTGAAGCAAGACCATTTCCAGGTGCGGTGTCCAATGCTCGATACATCATCGTTATCAGAGCAAAAGTATTTAGCATTGCCCAGAAAACAGCTGTGGGTGGTTGAAGCCTGGACCTTCTGAACTCTGAGTCACTCCTCTGGAATGGAACAGGGGCAGTCTCCAGGTTATGAATAAGACCTGCTCCTCAGTGGGTCTGTCTTTCAGGAGAGTTTGTAGGTAAGTAGGACCAAGTTCACTTGGTTCTTTTTTTTTTTTTAATCATTTTATTAGGGGGCTCTTACAAATCTTATGACAAACCAACATTTAATTGTATTAAGCACACTTGGACATATGTTGCCATCAACATTTCCAAAACATTTTCTTTCTACTTGAGCCCTTAGTATCAGCTCCTCTGTTTTCCCCACCCTCCCACCCCCATGAATCCTTGATCAATAAAACATTATTGTTGTTATTTCATCTATTACACTGTCTGTTGTCTCCCTTCACCCACATTTCTGTTATTCGTCCCCTGCATTTGGTTCTTATTGACTTTACTTTCACGCAAGAAAGGAGCCCTAGTGGCATAGTGGGTTATGCATTAGGCTGCTTCCTGCAAGGTCAGCAGTTTGAAACTGCTCGCCTCGCCCAGGGAGAAAGGTGAGGCTGTCTACACCAGTAAAGATTTACAGCCTTGGAAACCCACAGGAGCAGTTCTATTCTGTCCTGTAGGATCACTTGGAGTCAGAATCAACTTGAAAGCATTAGTTTTTGTTTTGTTTTATTTTGTTGTTTGTTTCTAGTGTAAAACAAGATTCAAAGTTTTTTCTTGATCCTTTTCAATTATTTGAAAACTGTAAGTGAAGGTGCTTGTGAAGATGTTGGTTGAATAGGGGTTGGTTCCAATTGCTTCAACATTAAAGGGCAAGTAGAAGTTGTCAGTCACCTGGGACTTGTGATAACGTTAATGTGAAAGAATCTAGTCACATGGAGAATAAAAGTTCTATTAAAGACAACATATTGGGGCTCCTTGTTATTCTAAAATTGCTTTCTCCACTGAGATAGTGCCTGTCAATGTTGAGAAGTGATTCTTAGCAAGCATTTTGTATTGGCTGCTTACCCTTAGTTTATCATTGCTATCCCCACCCTGAGAGATAACGGAAAAGACAAAAAAAAAGACAGATCAATAAAAGTATAGACAGTAAGGACCAAGGAAAAGTATGTGGCTCCTCATTTGCTTCCTAATACATTCGAATCAAGGCCACCCATTATCCAAAATAAAATAAAATATCTCCATTCAAGGAATATTTGCTATTTTTCACTGCTTATATATTTTCCCCCAGAATTCAATACCAATTGATTGTATTCTATAAACTGGAAACCAAGTGCGTTACCACACACTTCAACTCATTTGTATCACAGTAGAACTGTGGGCTTTCAAAGGCTGATATTTTGGGGTGGGGGACACTTGGTCTTACTTCTGTGGCCTCCGGGTAGACTGAGAGCTCTACCTTTGGGGCGAGTAGCTGAGCCTGTACCATTTGTACCCCCCAGGGGCTCCAAAAACCTGACTCATGGCCATCTAGTCAATTCTGACTCAGACGCACCCTCTGTGCGGAGTAGAACTGTCCCTATGAGTTTCTGAAGCTACAAGTCATATGGGCGCAGAAACCATCCTTGTCCCAGAACTGCCTGATATCGTGGTTCACAACCTAATGCGTCCGCTTAGCTTTGCACCTGGTTTTCTCTTCATGCACAGTCGCAGCCAGGTGAAAATCCTTCTCGTTGTTATTTCTGGTGTTCTGATGTAAGTCCATCGCAGGTCTAGTACAAGAGCCTCCCACTTCATAATGTAGTTCCTAACACTTTCTCCAGCATAGCCCTCTCTACCAGTCCTAGAGAGACTCTCTGCCTTCACCCCCCCACCCCCCACCCCCGTTGACACTCATACTGAGAACTGGCAGCACCCTGAAAAGGGAAGCAAACCCCATCAACTTCTCTTGTCCATCGTGTAAGGGAATTGGGTCACATGACCTTAAGATCATTTGACCTCACATAGGCCGTGAAAGACGGGGTACGGGTGTAGAGATTTACTTGTGTGCTCTTACAGAGGTTTCGCCCTCTAAGAGCTTCTCATGTCCCAGTTCCAACCTCCCTACAGAGGCTAGCTATGTGAAGGGAGTTCAAAGGAGGCCTTCATAGATTAAGGAGTCTGTAGACCATGGAACCTGGGCCTTCTAAGTGGTTTAGGATCAGCTAAACCTCCAGGTTGTCAGGGAGAACCTACCCAGTGATGCCCTCGTGGACAGTTCTGGCGAACTGCTCCCAGTGACGTTATAACCAAGGAACACTTCTACTCTGTCATCTATAGGTAAGGGGACCAGATTTAAAGCGGGACACCACTGAATGTGGGAGGGGGGGGGGGCGGTGTTCTTGATTAAAAATTCGGTCTATATGGACCAAATAGACCGTTCCTTAGCTTGTCGTGCATTCTTTCCAAAAATTGGGACTTTTTAAAAACACCAAAAATCGGGACTGTCCTACCAAAAGTGGGACATCTGGTCACCTTACTATAGGTCATCATGGGTCAGGGGACAATGTCCGGTAAGGTGGCTAACAACAACAACAATCTGTAGACAACTCATTTCCTATCAGAGAAACAGGAACTCACCCCGGATGTTAAATGACCTTTCTAGGTTCCTAAAGAAGTCAGGGTCACAGACCAAATCTACAGTGAGATTTCTGAGTCCCGTTTTAAATGTATGTTCTTATTTGGAAATGCACTGGTCAGATGACCTATGGGCGCTTCTTTATTTAGTGACGAGGGAACTGGATCTGGCCATTTACATTTCTTGTTAAATAAAACTGCAAGACTTGTTTCCCAGAATGAGTCAGTCCACAATGTTTACTGAGTGAGAAATAGCTCCGGCATTCAAAGCAGGAGTATGAGGAAACGGAATTGAAAAAAAAAACAAGATATGCATCCTTTCTGGGCAGCTTTCCATCGTATAGAAACAATACAGAAACCTACTTCTGCTTTACATAACCTGTAGACACTCTCAACTAAGGGGTGTACAGAGTGACACCACACGAAATGAATACGCTGTGGCCGCGATGACTAGGGGAGTCACAGAGGCTACTGGAAGGAGCCCTGATGGAGCAAGGGCTCCATGTTGGGCTGCTGACCCAAAGGTCCGTGGTTCAAACCCACTAGCTGCTTTGTAGGTGAAAGATGAGACGTGCTGTTTCCATAAAGATTTACAGGCTTGGAAAGGCTAGGGAGTAGTCCTACTCCCTCCTCTAGGGTCTCTAAGTATCAAAATCAATTTGATGGCAACCGGGTGCAGACTAGTTGGGATGAGAATGGAAACTCTCATAGATTTCGAATAGCGTGATTCAGAAAGTGAGGAACGGCATTCTTAGGTGGGAAGGAGGAGAGTCCTGGGGGAGAGGAGCAGGATGGGCTGTGGCTCAGAAACAGGTGAGCACATGCACAAGAAACCAGGTTGTTCCATTTAGAAGTGACGGTAAATCATCTTTGAAGGCTTGATACTTATACATGCATTTATTCATAAAGTAAATACTTGGGTGCTGCCTGCTTATTTGATAACGTTCAGTGTGCTAGATTTTGGCTAACTTTAAATAGTATTACTACAGCAATAAACTTCAAATACATACCCTCTTTCCAAGTCCATTGTTACTGTCTCTAACCACAGTATAACCTTAGCACCACGCCCCTGCGTCACGGAAGAGCGAACAGTTGGGTCTGCAATAAATCAGCTCAGCTGTGCACTAATTGAGCACATATGTAGGATTCCAGCAAATGGCCAATCAGCACTTTATGTCCACCTTGAATTCTAGCCCAGCCAGGGAGATTTGCACGTGACTTCTTTGCTCTGCTGTTCTCATCGTGACCCCCTTTCTTTCTCCAGGTTCGAGAACCTCAGAGTGTAGCCTAAGACTGTCCCCATCTCAGTACTCATCACCTCGGAGCCTTCTGGTTCTCTTTCCCGCTGCCCCCCTTTCTCCTCTCCCAAACACAACCATTCAGCTCGACTTAACCTTTAGTCATCATTGTTCGGTGACAGCAAGTTGATTTCAACTCCTAGTGACCTCGTGTGATGGAGTAGAGCCGCCACATGGCATCTTCTAGGCTGTCATCTTGAGGGATGGGGTGGGGAGCTCGCCAGGTCTTTGTCCTGTAGGACCACTGGGCACGGTGATTCACATCGCCAAACTTTCAGCCGCCGCCAAGCACTAGGGGATGTGTTTTCTCTCTAGATGACTGAGATAGTTAAAGTTTATTGTGCCAACCTGGCCGATAAACACAGGTGGGGTTATTTGAAGGACAGAGGGATAAATGGCTTGGTGAGCCTCGCCTTTCAAGTTCTCGGGTCTCTTGCTTTCTGATGGTCGAACCAGGGTGCAGCTGCCTTAGCCAGTTCCCTGCTTCAGCTGGCAAGGCTCACTTCCTGCAAGACATCCCCAAGGACAAGCCACACGGACCTACCCCATGCAGCCCTAGGTGCTGGAGCAGCCGTGTGGAGACCCCTGCCAGTGCTGAGATGTTTACACATTCACTGACTCGGCTTTCCTCCTGCAGTCGGCGTCATTGCGTGTGTTTTGTGAGATGGAGGAGGACTTTGTGGATTGGTGTCAGACATATGGGTTAATGGGTTAATGTTGGACTTGTGGGCTTGGGCAGAACTGGGTTAGAATGTTTTCTTGATGCGCACTTAACCTTTATATAAAGCTCTCTCTTATACATGAGTTTCTGTGGATTTGTGCCTCTAAAGTACCCAGACTAACACGATGACTTAATCTTATAGGGATTTGTTTAACTAAAGTAGCAAAAACTGTGCCATCGCATCAGTTCTGACCCACAGCCACCCTCTAGGACAGAGTAGAACTGCCTCTGTGGGTTTCAGAGACTGGAAATCTTTACGGGAGTAGAAGACTTCATCTTTCTCCCAAGGAGCAATTAGTGGTTTTGAAATGGCAGCCTTGCAGTTTGCAGCCACATGCATAGCCTGCTACCTGGCCAAGGCTCCTTAGCAAGGCTCTCAGGAGCAGGCACTACCAGACTGGTACAGGAGCTGCATGAAGCTCTCAGCAAGTAGGCCTTTCACCCTCATGTTTTTCCATTCCTTAGCAGTAGTTCTAGAGTTCCAAGCAGTTTATATGCACTTCAGGTTTAAAAAGCAAGAAGCAGAAGATTTCCACTTGCCTGCATCTCGCTGGACAAACCGAGTCGTGGTTATGCTTAATGGCAAAAGGAGTGTGGAAAAGCAAGATTTTAGGTGGAAGAAAGCGTGAAATGAACCATCTGTCATGTCTGATACTGATCCCAACTCCTAAGTCCTGTCTCCTTTTGTGTGGATTAGCGGTCATCCTTACCCACATCTGAAATGACAGTAGGATGGCCCGAGTGCAGAGCTGAGCTGAGCTGACTTCAGAACCGAATATCTGAAAAGAACTGACCTGTGGGGGTTTATCCCTCCTTAGCGTTCTGTTAAGGAAGCCTTGGTGGGGGTTTGGGTTAAGCATTGGGTTGCGAACCTACCAGCTTCTCCTTGAAGAAAGAGGAAGTTCTGTACTCCCTTAAAGAGTTCTGCTGCGTGTCGGTGGGATCAAGTATCAGGCATCAGAAGACCCAAAACAAGCAACCATTTGAATGTGAACGAAGGGGGTTGGAATGGAGACCCAGGGCTCATCTTTACACAATTGTACATCCCCTCACAGAAGGGTCACAAGGAAGGGATGAGCCAGTCAGGGTACATTATAACACCAACAAAACCCACAACATTCCTCTAGTTCGTTAATGCTTCCTCCCCCCCACTATCATGGCCCCAGTTCTATCTCACAAATATGGCTAGACCAAAGCATGTACACTAGTACAGATAAGAGCTGTCCACACACAGAATCCAGGGCAGATAAACCCCTTAGAACCAATCATGAGAGTAGAAATACCATGAGGAGAAGGGGAAGGGGAAGGGGAGTGGAGAAAGAGGGACCAATCACAATGATCAACCCAACCCACCCCCCAGGGGAACGAACAACAGAAACATGGGTGAAGGGAGACAGCAGACTGTGTGAAATGTGAACATTAAAATAATAAATTATCAAGGGTAGGGGGTAGGGGAGGGAGTGAGGGGAAAAAAGAAGAGCCGATACCAAGGGCTCAAGCAGAAAGAAAATGTTTTGGAAATGATGATGGCAACATATGTATCAATGTGCTTGATACAATTGATGTATGGATTGTTATAGGAGCAGTAAGAGCCCCCAATAAAATGATTTATTAGAATTGAAAATAATTTATGCTTCCTTATACAGTTTCAGAAATTCTAAGGAGCAGTTCTCCTCTGCCTTACTTATGATCTCTATTGAGTCTGTTTTATAGAGAGCCTCTATGAATCTGTGCACCAACAAATGTTGACACACATATATAGGATATGTATATTTTCTCTTAAAATTACCATGCATTAAAATTTATATATGCATGTATATGTAAGTTCATATTGTAATTTTACACAAATTATTCAAGTCTGCTACCTTTGTTTGCTATACTCCCTTCCACCCCAGGTAAGTTTTTAAAGGTGCATGGTATTTTTTTTGAACCACATGTTATTTTCACTTGGCTATGGACGTACGAAGCTCCAGGGTAAGAACTCAGGTGGCATACAAACATGGAAGGAGCCTTGCATTACCTGCCTGTAAATGTGGTATGTACATATATCCAACCAAACTCAACCGGTTGCCTTTGAGTCAATTCTGACTCACATCAATCTGCTGGGAGATAGCAGAACTAGCTCATAGAATTTCCAAGACTAAATCTTTTTTTCTTTCTTTGATTCAAGACTAAGTCTTGTTCATAACAGACTATCAATCCCCACCCCTGCCCCCTGAGTTGAGTAGCTGGTGGGTTTAAACTGCCAATCTTCAATTAACAGCTGGGTGCTTAACTACTGTGCCACCAGGGTCCCTTAGCTCTTTCTCTCACTTGTTCACTCTGGTGAAACTCTCAGGTAAGCACTGTTCTGCTAACCAAACGTTCGGCGGTTCAAACTCTTGTAGGGAACAAAGATAGCCCCAAATCCAAATATACGTTATAAAGACACACTTACTAAGGATGTAAGGATGAAACAGGTCAAAGACAAAGATGTCCGTCTGGACGGGGGAGACCATCCGCACAAGGCCCTAAGACAGCCAAGGATTTATAGAGAGCTAGATGCTTAAATAGGATGTGGAAGGGCAAAGGAGGCTGTCACCAAAACATGGTAGTGACAGGTCAGTACATCACAGTTGCAGGCGGGGCTACAGATGCAGGAACAGGACCGTGATTGGGACACTCACTCTATGCTAGATCATGGGTCGGTCGGCAAACGGCGGCATGAGAGGCATGTGTGATTCTTTCAGTACGTACATGTGCCTCTGAAGTGAAATGGGGAAACAAATCAAAGATATTATTCAGATAATGGTGACTTCATTTGTAAAAATACATATTCATGGCTCTTGAATAATTTTCAAATTGCTGTAAGGCACAGGATTGTCTCACCCTTCTCAAAAGTTGGCCGACCCCTAGTATAGAGAGTTGGGGCTCACAAGATTGACTCCGGGCTCTATGACCAAAGCAATCCGAGTATGACTCAGGACCATGCTGCTCCTATACTCCAATTTCCGTCAAGGACACACCCAGACAAGTCCCTAAGTAAGACACTGTCCCTCCCTGGGCTGGCTCTGGGAGTAGTCCTAATCCACTCTTTAATTTGCTCTGCCTGAGGGCAATGCTATTCACATTGCTGGTTAATGGTCAGAAAGAATTCAAATAGGGGTTGAATTTATGTGGAGACTCTAAAATGGGTTTTCGGGCTTGCGGTGTAAAGCATAATGTTCCACAAACATAGTGCTCACAATCGAAGCCCTAACACAGAACCCGTGAATTTCTTTGCGACAGAAAGACAAAGCTAGTCTGTGCTCCTGTAAAGATGTACAGCCTTCGAACCCCTATTAAGAGTCTCTACAAGTCAGAATCGGCTTCCTGGCTTAAATTGTGCCTCACTGATTGACTGTCTCACTGTCCGACACTTATGACAACTTTGAACAACAAACCTGGAAAACTACTGGGCCACATGAAGGACGTTGGTTGACTGGCTGTGAAATGTCCTTTCCCATATATGTGCAACTTCTTGGTCTGGCCACAGAGGGTATTGAGTAGCAGGATGGTTCATGCAAGTAAGAGGGAGGGGGGAGGTTGGGCAAAGACCTAAAGGTGCTGGGCAGGCTGGCTGGGAGAGGGGTGTGGAGGGAGGAGGGCCTCACAGGGCTTTGGGCAGTGAGCAACACCTGACAACCACCACTACCTCACCTTCCAATCCCTGTAGGCCTTGCAGTAGTAGGGTAGCATGGGGAGGAAGGGATGTGGTCGGACACTAGTGTTGAAGATTGGTGTGGTAGTTACATAATCTGTTGTAACCTTGAGACTATTCAAAGAAAGGGGGTGGACTTTAGCCTGTCAATCAGGTCGCAACTTGATCACCTCGTTTGGAGGCACTAAGGAAATAAATAGCTTGCTCGAGGCAGGACACACATTCGCCCCATGCAAGACATTCCTGTTGACAAGCCACAGTGGAGCTATGCTGATAGCAGCCAGAGCCTTGGAGCTGGATGAGCCACGTGAGACCCACGACAGTGCTAAAATGCTTCCACTGCCACTGTATCCACAAGACTTTCCACCCACTGGCCTGTGATCTTCCTGCACTCGGCATCATTGCATGTGTTGTGTGAGTCTGAAGAGGAATTTACAGACTGGTACTGGACATATGGGCTAAGATCAGACTTATGGACTTGATCTGGCCTGGACTGGGATGTTTTTGTAATGTACAATTACTCTTTATTTAAAGCTCTTCTCTATACACATATGAGTCTCCCTGGATTTGTTTCTCTAGGCTACCTGGACTTACACAATTGGGCACAGCCTACAACTTTACCATCATGATCTGGTCTTTGGAACTTAACCATGCCACTGGTTGCACATGTATATGCTTACAAAATTCAACTGATGGGAGTAGAAGTGAATTTAGAAAATCATCAACTAGCCAGTATACTATGGGCATCTGTCAGAATGGAGAAAATGAGTAAATAAAGGAAAATTAAAATAAGTTCTACTGTACCTTCATAGTTCACTCTTAGCATATTTTTGTTTGAATTTTCTATATTTCAAATATCAATTTTAATGTCCTTCATCCTTCCAATAACATCTTATTTCTGGTTTGGTAATTTCAAAGTCAAGATACGCTTTCCCCTTAGGCTTTTCTAATTCTTTCCTAACTGAAAATGGGAACTGAGAAGTTCCTCTTCATCACCCTCACTGAGAGCCAATGACCTCTGTCACCCTCCTGGGCCGGAATGCCTTATGCAGGGTTAGCACAGCCAAGGCTGTGATAGACTCTGCCCCTAGCAATTGGCAGGGAACCCCCAGATGAGCAGGACCCTCAGAGTGAGGCCATAATGGCATACAAAGGATTCCCAGCCACGTGCCTATGGATATGGAACATGAAAAACAAAGGAAATTGTCTCAAAATCATGATTGGTGGGGAACGGTAGCAAGTGGGGCTACAGAAGGGGGAAAAGAAGCATCATTGGAGTGTGTGTGCTTTTGCATATTATAAAAGCTCAGGGGATTGGTTCTGGGGCCCTCTGACCACTTTGAGATAGGCTGTCCATGACTTTGAGTGGGACTGGCCATGACTTTGATACAATTTTCTATTTGGTTTAATTAAAAAGGAAGACCAAGATCCTAAAATTTAAGCAAACAAGCCCGAATACTCTTTGTTTGGACTTCCAAACCTTGGAAGTTCATTTTGTTTATATGGTGGCAGGCCTGCTCAATCCTCTTCTCTTCCAGCCCATTCCTGCCCCAGGACAATCAGATAACAGCCACCTATGCAATTGAAGGGAGCCCTGGTGACCTAGTAGGTTACCTGTAGGCTGCTAACCACAAAGCCAGCAGTTCAAAATTATTTGGTCTACAGAGGAAGACAAAACTTTCTATGCCCATAAAGAGTTACAGTCTCAGAAACCCACAGGGGCAGTTCCACCCCAACCTTTAGGGTCACTATGAGTCATATTTGGCTAGATGGTAGTGAGTTGAATTATGTAAATGATAGCCTTTGTGCAGGGCTTCCTGTTGAAATATCCTCCCAAGACCATTGGTTTGAAGGAGGTTGGTTGCTGCCTTGACAAGTGGTTACAATCATGGCATCCTCCCAGACTGCTAAATTGATTGGTAGCCTGAGCATGCACTGAGGATGCCATTCCACCAACACAACCTTCAGGAATGTGGGCCAATGGCCTGAACCAACTGCGCAGGCATGACACCCCAGAATACGTCTTGTTGATTAGTAGCAAAAGCCTCAGCTATGGGACTCATCTTGAAAGCATCGAATTAACATGGCCCCACCCAAACAGACTATTTTTCTGAGAATTCCTATCTACCTAGTCAACATAATACCCCTTCCTGCCCAAACCGTTAAAACCCTTATCAATGTTTTTGTTCAGGGAGATGGGAGTTGAGCATTACATGGTTCCTCCCTAGCTCCATCTGTAGTCTTTCGTAATAAACATTTAAACCTTTTGCTTATGTGGAAACTCTTAACCTTTCCTGACAATTTTTTGTTGGCAAGATGTAAGATTAATAGCATTAGCTAGGAAAAGTCCTGTGGTAAAGATAGCAACCAATCAAACATGTTATACTGACCCTCTCCAACAAAGATGTGTTGGGGCAAAGAAAAGATACAGAGGAAAAACTTGGGGCCTTGAATCTCTGAGGAGAGAAAACAGGTGGTCCAAACACTGAACAAGAAAATTAAAGGGTGACATTCACATAAAGAGATCAAGAGAAAGAGTGACTTCTCAGCTGGCCAACCCCATCTCAGAACACTTACCCATGTGCCTGACGGAGAGAGAAGTGGGCCGCCCTCTTGCGCCATGCTGTTGCTGAGTGAACAGAGGGATATGTGAGACCCACTGGTTCACTCAGAGAACTGTTACACAGAGACTGATGTGGAAAATCTCAACCGACCCATAACTATAGAAGAAATCGGTCAAGTCATTAGAAAACTCCCAGGAAAAAGGTCCAGAACCAGGCAGCTTCCCAGGGGATTCTATTAAGTGTGCAGAGAAGAGTTGGTATCAGTTCTACTCAACCCCAAGATAAAGAAAAGGACAGCAGACTACCAAATTCATTGTATGAAGCCAGCATGACCTCGATACTAAAACCAGACAAAGTTATTACCAGAATTATAGACCAATAGCCCTTATGAACATAGAACTTCTTGGCAAAATACTGCCAACAGAATCCAATAAAATATCAAAAAAATAATACATCTTGAAAAAGTGGGATTCATACCAGGTATGCAAAGATGGTTTGGCATTAGAAAACAATCAATGTAATCCACCATATGAATAAAATAAAGGAAAAGAACTGCACAGTCATATCAATTGATGCAGAAAAGGTATTTGACAAAACCCTGCAGTCATTCCTGATAAAAGACTCAAACTAGGAATAGAACAGAAATCCTCAACATAATGAAGGCCACATACACAAACCAATGGACAACCTCTTCCTCAGTGGGAAGAAACTGAAGCCATTCCTTTTGTGAATGGCAACCAGGCAAGGATGACCTTTATCACCACTCATTGACTATTATGGTCAAAGTCTTAGTTAGAGACAACAAAAATAAATAAAACGAATCCAAGCTGGCAAAGAAGAAGTAAATGATATAATTCTATATGTAGAAATCTAAATACACAAACCAAAAAAATGTTGGAAATAATCAAAAGGTTTGGCCACATGGCAGGGTATAAGATCAACATACATAAATCTATCCCATTGCTGCTGCATATGAATGAAGAGATCTCTGAAAAGGAAATCAAGAAAGCTAGCCTATTTACAATAGCCACCCCAAACATGAAATACTAACAAATAAACATAAACAGAAAGACAAAAGCCTTGTTAAAAGAAAGATGCAAAAGGCTATTCCAAGAAAGCAAAAGAGAGCTTCATAAATGGAAGAATGTTTCGTGTTCATGGACAGGAAGACTTACTATTGTGTAAATGTTAATACTAACCAAAATGCTCTATACGTATAATGAAATCCTGATCCACACCCCTGCATCATTCTTTAAAGAGATGGAAAAGCTAGCAATCAACTTTATATGGAAAGAAGGAGACCGAGGATAAGCAAAGCACTACTAAAGAAGAACAACGGAGTGGAAGACTTCTCACTTCCAGACTTCAAAACTTACTACACAGCTACGGTAGTTACAAAAGCCTAGTACTGTTACAATGATAAATACTCAGACCCATGGAACAAAATAGAGAGGCCAGAAATAAATCCATCTACCTACAGACAACTAGGTTGTGACAAAGGGCTGAAATACATTAAATAGGGAAGAGAGAATCTCTTCAACAAATGGTGCTGGCAAAGTGGGATTTCCATTCATGGAAGCATGAAACAGGACTCGTACCTCACCCCTTATACAAAACCAAACTCAAGATGGTTCAAAGACCTAAATGTAAATATTAGAACGGTAACTCTGATAGTTAGATTTATTGTGCCAACTAGGCCAATAAGAACATGTGGGTGGAGTTTAATTGGGTCGCAGCTTGATTGGAGGACAACCAAAATAAATAAAGACAGCCTGCATCCCATATCCTTTTTGCTCCCTGGTGATCAGACCAGAGTGCTGCTGCTTTGGCTAGTTCTCTGCCTCAAGCTATGTGCTACACTGCCTTTGGGCCAAGCCAACCCATGGATCAAATGGCTAGAGTTTGAGGCTCCTTTGAGACCCGCTTTGCCATGCTGCTGGTGCGTACACTGCTTGAACTTGAGGCTGGTGGATCCTGTCACTGTGCTTGAGTCTGAGATCCCGTCAGGGCTTGCTTGCTAAGTTCCCAAGCTACTGTTGCTGACCCAGCCTGGTGTCTGCTGCCTAGGGGTAGACCCTGCCTGCTTTGCCTAAGGAAAGACTCTGCTGTCTACTTCCTTGACCTTGGACCTGGCACCCACTTGAATTGAAGGACCTCCAGTATATTAACCTGTGTCATGAAAGTGAGTTGAACTGAGACCTCTCTATTGCTGTGTGGACATAAGTGTCCTGGTTTTGTTTCTCTAGAGAACCCTGCCTAACACAATAATGATCCCAAATGGAAAAGTAAGGACAAATTTAGGAGCTCTGATATACTATCAAACATAATGAATCACACATATACACAGTAGAAGACAAAATAGATACTGGGAGAGTGGGTTGGAAAGAGGGAACCGATTACAAGGAACTCTATGTGACCTCCTCCCTGGGGGACGGACAACAGAAAAGTGGGTGAAGGGAGACGTCTGACAGGGCAAGATATGACAAAATAATGATTTATAAATGATCAAGGGCTCAAGAGGGAGCGGGGAGTGGGGAGGGAGGGGAAAAATGAGGACCTAATGCCGGGGGCTTAAGTGGAGAGAAAATGTTTTGAGAATGATGAGGGCAATGAATGTACGAATGTGCTTTACACAATTGATGTATGTATGGATTGTGATAAGAGTTGTATGAGCCCCTAATAAAATGATTAAAAAGAAAAAAGAAAAAAAAATAGATACCGGGACCTCCTAAATAAGACACTCCACAGGACAAGTAAAGCTGAATGCTTTCAGGGTAATGCTAATGCTGTAAGCTGACTTCTGGAGTGGAGTGCCCGCAGGCATGTAACTGAGGGAATCTAGGGTTGCTGATTCATGGAGCTAGAGCATAGAACCTGCAGACTAAAGTTTATGGCAGAATGGGGTGCCCTTTGTGCATTCATCAGCAGCACTGAGGAGCTTTGTAACATTTATCCTAGTAGGGCAGAGGCCAAGAATAAAGGAGAAGTGTGCCTGTGGGCATAACTGAGAAGAGATCCTTCTAACCAAAGAACTGTATCCTGAGCATCGCTGATCCTAAATTGCAATCTGTTGACTTCCCTCATTAGTCCCATAATTCTGAGTATCATCAAAAAACAGAAACAAGACACTTGTATGAGTCAAAAAGTTTCATTAAAAGAGTAAAGAGAAAACCTCACAGATTGAGAAAATAACTTTTGGCAATAATGAATCATACAAAAGGACTAATCTCTAGAATCTATAGAAACCTTCAGCACATCAACCAGAAAAAGACAGATAAGCCCACTTAAAAACCGACAAGGGCATAAACGGTTTGCCAAAGGCATTCAGACAGCAAACAAGCACATGCTTTGGGATCACTAGCCATGCGAGAGATGCAAATTAAAACAATGATGAGATATCACCTGACCCCCAGAAAGGATAGCAAAGTTTCAAAAGCTGAAAGCAACACACGATGGAAGAAGCACAGAGAGACTGAAACTCCCATTCACTGCTGGAGGAACTGTAAAACAGCACAGCCCCTGTGAAATGTGGTGTAGTGCTTCCTCAAGGAATTAGGAATAGACATACCAGAAGACCCAGCAATCACATTACTGGCCTATGCCCTACAGAAATTAGGAACACAGCATGAATAGGTATACGCACACCCAAGTTCACTATAGCACTAATCACAATAGCAAGAGGATGGAAAGAACCTCAGTGCCCATCAGTGGAAGCCTGGATAAATCAACTTTGGTGCCTGCATTCAGTGGACTATGATGCAGTGTTAAAGAATGACCATGAAACTGGAAACTTCATGGCATGGGTGGATTTGGAGGACATTACGCTGAGTGAATTTGGTCCATCACAAATGGACAAATGTTGTATAAGAACCTCTGTTAGTGGGAAACGAATCCAATAAAAGGTTTTCATACCAAAAGAAACAGGCTTTGATGGTTGCCAGGAGTGGGAACGGAAGGGGAAGTAATAAGGCTAGAGGGTCAAAAACTCAAAATTCAAACTTACTCCCTGTGATAGTTTGGGTAGAATACAGAAACAAAATTCATAGGCACTCATATTTTGTAAGAGAGAGTTTTACATAAAGGGTAAGTGTACATTAAGAAACCATCCCAACACAGTGCTGTCCAAGCCCATAAATCCAATATTAGCCCATATGTCTGACACCAATCTACAAAGTCCTCCTCAATCTCACAAAACAGACGCAATGACACTGACTGCAGGAGGAAAGCTAAATCAGTGAGCACGTAAGCATCTCAGTGCTGGCAGGGGTCTCCACACGGCTGCTCCAGCACCCTGGGCTGCATCAGGATAGGTCCATGCAGCGTCTCCTTAGGGATGGCTTGCAGGAAGTGAGCCTTGCAAGCTGAGGCAGAGGACAAGCTAAGGCAGCTGCACCCTGGTCCAACCATCAGAGAGCAAGAGACAAGAAAGGTGAGACTCACTGAGCCATTTATCGCTCCGCCCTTCAATTAAACCCACATGTGTTCATTGGTTAGGTTGGCACAATAAACCTTAACTATCATACTGCCATTGAGTAGACTTGACCTTGTGGATTTCTGAGATTGTCAATCCTTACCAGAGTAGAAAGCTTCATCTTTCTCCCCAAAGAGTGGCTAGTGGTTTTGACCATCAGATTAGCAACCTACCTAGTAACCCACATAATATTGGCAGTGTGTGGGGGGAGGTCAGATGCGCAGGCATTCCCTTCCCTGAAGGCAATCAGTTGCCAGACTGCTGTCTCATCCCACCGCAGGGGTGGGCCTGCTCCCTGCCTCTGGGGACAATGGACAGGCTCCTGTAGGAGGAGTTTTCACCCTACTGATAATGGTTCCTATGGAGACCCAGAGACCACCTCCTAGACCACCCTCTCATTGCTGTGTAACCTATAGTGCAGCTCCTCCCTGTGACGTATGTCTCTACCTGTAATTAGTGGGCTGGCTTGCCCCCAAAAGGTATATAGGCGTGAGTCAGCAATATAGAGCTCTCGGACCTCCCCTGCTCTCTCTGGCTCCCCTTTCCTCCCCCTCCTCCCTTGTTCCCTTGCCCTCCTTCCCTTCCCCCTCTCTCCACGTGGACCACCAAGCTGGGCTGAGGTGAGCAATGCTACCTTGTAATGTGTCTGACTGCATTATTGTAATATCTCTCATGCTCTTGATGACTCTAATATATTACTTATATATGTCAACCGTACAATTGTGCATTACTGAACCCAGAAGTAGTGTTACTAAACCCGCAATTAGCGGTGGGAGCTGGTCCCCCACCTCTGCCTCATTTTAATTTAATACTACAGGCAGGGATCAGGTGTTATAATATGGGTGAAGAATATTGTCTTGGAGACAATATCCTTCAAGAGGGAGAGTAGTAAAAAAAAGAAAGAAAGTGGGAGTCTGGGGGGCTTGGAAGGAATAGGCCAAGCCATGGGGAGGTTTGACAAACTGTTTAAGTTGTTGAGTGCAAAAATGAGGATCTGGTATTTAAGATCTCACCTAATTCATAAAAAAAGTCAAACACAAGTACTGAGACTTGCTTCTTTAAAAACTGTAGTCAAGAAAACCTTATTGGAGTAGTTTTATTCTGTACTATGTGGGGTCTCCAGGTGTACACTCAAAAGGCATGAGTTAAAAAAAATCATCTTATCTTTCATCAAAAGTCTCAAAGGAAGAATGTATTCTTCTCAAACATAAGCATTCTACTTTCTCACCGTAAAAACTCCCCTCCTTTTTCTCCCTTAGAACTATTTATCCTTCCGCAATCCTTTTTTATAATATCATCTTTAAATACATAGAGAACTTTGGGGAGTATTTCCTGCTTCGTGTGCAGAGAGATGTGAAATCATTCATAGCTAGCAGCCTCTTCCAAAATAAACACATGGTAAACTTACTTTAAGAAGTCCTGGTGACTCATTGACGGCTCACTGCCAGGTCAGCACTTTAAACCCACCAGCCACTCGGAGGGAGAAAGATGAGACTCTCAGCTTCTATAACGATTCATAGACCCTGAAATATTTGGGAACAGGAGCCCTGGTGGCATAGTGGTTACACGTTGGGCTGTTAACTGCAAAGTCAGCAGTTCAAAACTCCCAGACACTCCATGTGCGAAAAACAAGGCTTGCAGTCTCAGAAACCCAGACCAAACCCACTGCCATCGAATAAATTCTGATTCATAACCACCCTCAGAGTTTGCTTCATAAGATGAAGCTGCCTGCTCCCGTAGGACGGACAGCCTGGGAAACCCAATGGGGGCAGATCTCCTCTATCCTATCAGAGTGCCGTGACTGGGAGCTATACAATTGGCATCACGTAGCTTACAAATGCTATTCCCAACCTTGTAGACCTTATAGGATGGACTATCCTTTAAAACTCTGGTATTGAAAAGAATTTTCCTGTCTGACCATGGACACTTACATAACAGGGTCAAGGAGAAATTAGTTAGCATCAGATCATGAGTGTACCATTGCTTCTGTTTCTGAAGATTGCTTTGAGCTTGTGCCTTTCACTTGATGAGAGGAAGTTGCAGAACAAAAGCCTTAGACTTGGGAGTGGAGGTGACCAGAAAGCCCCCTGGTCTAGGTTAGCCTCAGCTGCCCCAACTCTGACCTGAGGTGGTAGTTACATAATCTGTTGTCAATTTGAGACTTACAAGTGAAGGGGTGGAGTTTACCTGTCAATCAGATCACAGCTTGATGACCTCATTTGGAGGCGGGACATTCACTCACTCCCTGTGAGACATTTCTGACAAGAAACCACATGAAGCCACCCTGATGCAGCCAGAGCCTTGGGAGCTGGAGGAGCCACATGGAGACCCCTGCCAGCACTAAGCTGCTTCCACTGCCACTGGATCCACAAGACTTCCCACCCACTGTCCTGTGATCATCCTGCACTCGGCGTCATTGCATGTGTTTCGTGAGTCTGAAGAGGACTTTATAGATTGGTATTGGGCATGTGGGCTAATATCAGACTTATGGATTTGATCTGGACTGGGCTGGGATGTTTTTTCAATATTCAATTGCTCTTGTCTATAAAGTTCTTTCCTATACACATATGAGTGTCTATGAAATTGTTTCTCTAGTCTACCCAGACTAACACACCTGAAAACCACCCAATGTCAATCTATGAGAAGAAGGAAGAGGCTGGTGCTTACCTGCTCAAGAATGGATACTATGAAAAGCCTGGAAGCCTCCTACCTCTCTTCTCTCACACCTGATGCCTTCTCACAAGCATTTCTTGGAAGTCGAGAGCCTGAGCTCATCAGATTCCAGTCTGAGCTCCTGTGGAAGATTTAACAATACCTAGCAAGGCCTGGTAACACTGTCAAGTGAGCAATGGGTTGTTAACTGTAAGGTTGGCCCTTCAAACCTACTGACCAATCTGAGGGAGAAAGATGAAGCTGAATGCTTCCATAGACATTTACAACCCTGGAAGCCTCGTGTAAGGCGGTTATGAGTTGGGATTGACTCAGTGGCAGTGGTTTTGGTTTGAGGGTTTGTTAGCACAGACACCAAACAAAGCAGAGGAAGAACAAGAACATTTGCATTTATATGCTGTGCATTCTTTTTGGCTAAGCCTGTAACGCAGAGAGCTCTCTAAAGGTAAACACATGCTCACTGTGGCAGAGTAAGCCTTCTGGAAAATGGGGGTGAAAGTGACATCACTTCTGATTGAAACCTTAATTATTTATGTATCTACTCCTGTCTTACCCAGGGTGGGGGGGATTTTCTTCTACACAATTCTCCCAATGGTTTCCTCTCTTTTAAAATATGCCAACACTCTGTGGAATACGATTTATCATGAATGAGGAAAATGAAGTGTTAATATGTCAAGATATTTATTAACCTTCACAATGTATAAGACCAAGGGCCCTGGTGGAACAGTGATTAAAGTGCTTGGTGGCTAACCAGAAAGTTGGCCACTTGAACCCACTGAATGCTTTGCAGGAGGAAAATGAGGCCTCCACTCCTATAAGGATACACAGCCTTGGAAAGCCTGTGGGGCAGTTCTGCTCTAGCCTATGGGATTGAAATGAATAGGAATCTATTTGATGGCTGTGGGGGGTTAATTTTTTTTTTTATATATATGCAAGGCAGGAGCCCTGGCGGGGCAGTGATTAAGGATGCAGCTGCTAAGCTAAACCTTGGTAGTTGAAATCCACGAGCCGGTCCACAGAAGACAGATAGGGCAGCCTGCTTCTGTCAATATTACAGCTTGGAAACCCTATGAGGCAGTTCTGTTTCGTCATAGTGGGTTTCTATGAGTTGCAATCGACTCCACTGCAAATGGTTTGGGACCACGTGCACGACATACTAGGCTCTAGACCTACCACTGACAATGTTGCTATAGGTCCTACTCCTCTGAAGTTTATCTGCTAGAATAGGGTTTCTCTACCCTTCAAAAATGACTGTCCCCCTAAGAAGCCTTTTATTAGTGTCCCTTGAAGGAACACTGAATAAGAGAGAAGGAAGAAGAATGGATGCTTTCTAATTGTGGTGTTGGCAAAGTTAATGGAATTCACCGCGGACTTGCAGAAGAATGGACAGATCTGTTTGGGAAGAAGTAGAGCAACCGTGGTCCTTAGAAGGGAGGCTGATGAGACTTTGTCCCTCGTACTTTGAACACATTATCAGGAGGGATACGTCCTGGAGAAGGACTTACCCTTCTTGGTAAAGCGGAGGACCAACAACAAAGAGAATGACCTGCAGTGAGACAGACTGGCACCGTGGTTGCCATTATGGGCTCAAAGAAGAAAGCTATCAGGATGGCACAGGGCCTAGAAGTGTCCGGCTCTGTTGTATGTCGAGTCGGTCTGAGTCAGAATGAACTCAACTACACCAGACAACAGCAAGGTACCTTTTTAGATATTTTTTCCTTAACCACTCCCACCATGACATTGTAATACCACAGATAGGCTGTGTCTTTATCTGTTCTTTATATATATAATACTTTTGTTTGTTCGTTTTGCCCCCAAGAACCAATTTTTAGCCTGATGGGAGTGATTACCCCATGAACAATGCATGCTCAAGAGGGAGAGACAATAAGCAAATATGAAAACCCCTATATTAAAGGGATATGCAGAAGGGATTACAAACAATAGCATGGTGTTTTAGCCAGAGAGCTCCAGTTCCTGTATTGCCTACAAGAAAGGAAACACGTCTAAGAATATAAACTTCTCGTGTCTATTGCTTCTCTACTTCATTGAAACTAGGAAGATAAGCCTATTCCATCACCTGTGCAGCTAAATGCCTATGGGTAAGCATCTAGGAGGCACACCCAGAGATTCCGGCTCGAACTTCCTGGGAAGAAGCCTTGGTGGTGTATCATGGGGCAGCTAACGGAAAGGTCAGCACGTCAAAACTACCCGCTGCTGCAATGGAGGAAGAAGCGTCTTTCTGCTCCTGGAAAGACTGACTGGCTCAGAAACCACAGGAGCCACCTTGCTCCAGCCTAGGAGGTCGCTGTGAGTCGGAGTGGATGTGATGGCAGTGAATTTGCTCTTTTTTTTTTTTTTAAGTTTAAACTTCTCTAGAGCTGTTGTTCAAGTTTCTCATCTTAAACTGAAAAAGAAAAAGTAAACCTAATTTATGGCCCATCAATACATTTTTCATCTTTTTTCAAATGAACTCATCTTAAGCTGCACTGCCTCCCCACACCAAACTCTGCACTCTGAGTACCAACATTACCAAAAGCCAGGCGTGCATGGGGTCCAGTCTACTTTCCTACTTATTTCTGTACAACTCTAAGGGGGTCATCGTTCTTTAGTAAGAATGTGAGACCATCAGTGATGACTTTACCTGCCTGTCGTGCTGGTACCACAAAGCATGGGTATTTGCAAAATGGTCTCTCCAATCGGTGTGTGCTCCAACAGCATGAGGCAGGCAGCATGGCTTACGCTGAAGAGCACAGCGCTCTAGTGAAGAGCGTGGATTTCAGAGCGCAGACACTTGGCTTCGCATGGACAGGCTGTTTCACCATCCTAAGTTACAGATTATCCGTCTATAAAATGGGCGCTTTCATACTGGGTCGTTATAAGAAATCATGAAAGTAATACATGCAGTGAAAGTTGTGCGGATCAGACCTGGACCCGCCTGCCTTGTTTTCCCAGGTCTTTCAAGCTTTGCGCCTTGGACGGAGTGCCCTCGTTTCACTTTCTGTTGCTCTCTCTTGGAGCTTTGCTTCCCCGACAGGTCCTGGCTTGTGCAGGCTTTACTGTGTACATGATTTACCACCATTCTTGGGGCACAGTAAATCTTCCATATGCAGTTGTTGTTATTGTAAGGTGTTGGGCAATCTTTCCTACTGGCATTATTTTTAGAGAGGAAAAAAATCAAAGTTTGTTTAAAAGCAAAGCCAGATCTCTGGCATTTAATCACAAATGACAGCTTGCCTAATGCGCCCTTTCATTACTCTTGCCTTTCAATTACATTGGTTATTTTTGCTAAATCGGTCTATCTGATGTTACTCCCTGGCTGCAAAGTGACATTTATACAATGTGCTTTTGACTGCTCTTCACGAGGGGGTGAGTTGGTATCAGTCTTATAGGTTTCACATGTAACATGCATAGCCCACATGCATAGGAAACAAATGGGGGAGACTGCAGGTTTACAAGAAAAAACACATCATTTGTGTAAAACTATGATAGAGCTAAGAAGTTATGGTGGTGTAGCACATTCCACATTGAACTGACAACCACAAGGTCAATGGTTCACAATCCCTTGGCTACTCTGTGGGAGGATGATGAGGCTGTCTGCTCCCATAAAGATTTAAACTCAGGATCATTTAACTACCAAAGAGTTATACTCTAAATGGACTGAAGAAAGCATGAAACAGCCATGAGCATGGAGTACCAAGAGGGGGCAGTGGAAATGAGCCTTTCTAGAAGTTATAGGCACTAAAGAGATGCATAGCCTATAGAGAATTCAATAGTACTCAATTAAGAGTCTGACTAATTTTTATAATCACCATAAATGAGAACTGCTGGACAATGTTGATGACAAAATACTTGTGGTAGACAGAACAATGAACAACACTCCCCAAAAGATATCCACAACCTGATCTCCAGAACTTATGAATAGGTTGTCTATGTGGCCAAAGGAACTCTATAAATATGATTAAGTTAAGGGTCTTGAGATGGGGAGATTATCCTGAATTAATTGGGTGGGCCCAATCTAGTCACAAAATTCCATGTAAATGAAAGGTAATGGAATTTTCCCACAAGCTTTTTGAAGCCCGCTCCTACAAGGGAAGAAAGAAACTGGAAAGTCATAGAAGAGGTGGTGACAGAAGCAGAAGTCACGTCAGTGCTAGAAGGTGGCCCTGAGCCAAAGCACGTGGGCAGACTCTGGTCAAGGCAACAAGCCTCCACCATAGGTCGACCAGCACCTTGTTTTTAGCCCAGTAAATCTGAGGGTTTTTTTTAACTTTTAACCTCCGGAACTCAAACATAATAAATGTATATTGTTTTATGTTAAAAAAAAACACAAAACTCCCAGAAACCCAAAAGGGGCCATTCGACTCTGTCCAATAGGGTTGCTATGAATTAGAATCAACTCAATAGTAGTGAGTATGGTCTTGGTTATGGTATATCTATGAACTGTAGTCATTACATAAAATTGCACAGTTGAATTTTTTAAAAAAAGCCCAAAACCTCACCAAATTGCTTGCCATTGAGTTCATTCCAACTCAGAGTAACTCCGGAGGACAAAGTAGAACTGCCCCTGTAAGGTTTTCAAGACTATAAATCTCTAAGGAAGCCACATGCCACAACCTAGTTACACAGACTGGCTGGTGGGTTTGAACTCCTGGCCTTTCACTTAGGAGATAAGCCCTTTCTTTAACCATTGCATCACCAGGACTCTCACAGTTGAGTTCAAGGATGTTCAGAAACAAACTCTGTCAGCCCTAAGTGAATCTGCATCAGTTCTGAGCCCTCTGCTCTGGTTATTGGGATCTCCATGCTAATAATCAGGGTCATCTCTTCTCATACATAGTCCAACTTCTCTCCATGCCTATGCAATACTCCTGATAAGTGCTCCTGTCTCTTATTTTCTTTTCAAATCCTAGCCAATATATATCCCCAAGATAGGAGCTATTCCTAAATGTCGGAACTATGCTCAGGCATAAAGTAAGGTCATTAAGGACATTCATCAAGTTTGGGGCCACCCAGCATGTTTAATCAGTTTTTCTGTGTTTCGGGAATTTCCCATCTTATGAATCTTGGCTAAAGACTGGCTTAGGCTCAGCTCAGTTAAGGTTGAAGCAATTGGCTAGAGGCAGATCTTGGAATTGTGAAGCTTCGGGTTTATACAAATATGGGTATGGGCTATGGTTTCTTTAAGAGAACAACTACAAATTTTATTAATTTAAAATTAGGCTTAAAGAATACATAATTTACCAGTTGAGGGTTAGGCACACAGGCAGGGGACAGACCAAGCCCAATGATGCATATGGCATCACACATAAATAACAGGAAAAGGAAAGGGGGAGTGGTGAAGGAATGGATGATGGCATTGGGGGGAGCAGGGCACTACTCCACCCACGGGGCAGGTATTGTTTATGTCTCCACAGGAAAAGGAGTGAGAGTGCAGACAGCATCATAGTGCGCCAAGCCTTGAGGGCAATGTAACAGCATGGAGCAACCCATTAACAGAGAGGGTTACGCCAGCCCCAATCTGAGCCATGCTGACCCCTGCCCTAGAAGAAAGCGCTAAAGAGGTCAACACTGAAGCTAAAGGCTGGTGAGAAGGGCTGGCCTGGCCTGCCCACATGAGAGCAAACTCAGAAAGAGAGTGAGGGACTAGACCCCATTCTGACACACCAAATCCTGAGGACGACATCCCTGCTTGGAGCAGCTAAGGCACAGAGAGGACTGTAGCGCCTACAACAGACCAGGAAACATGATGTCCCAACATTGGAGCATAGCGCTACAGAGGACAATATTGGGAATAAATGTGGGGAGTGAGTCTGGTCTGACTCCCCTACAGTGGGGCAGAAAAAGAAGGGAACATAACAACACCAGTGGGAGCAAAGTCACGAAGGCCCTGAGGAATCCCGAAAATAGACTTCAGACTCGAAGGGGCAGTGCCTGGAGCCCAGCTGGACCAGTGGGGAGATAGTCATAAAGGTCAGCAGACAGACCTGGAATTATGTACAGGGTTTTGTTGGTGGTGGTAGTAGTGGTTGGTTGTCTGTTGGTTGGTTGGTGTTTTGTCTTCATTGTATCTGTTTTGTCTGTCTACATAAGATAGGCATGAGGAACAAGCCCAAGGAGAAAGCAATGGGACTGATGGCTCTGGGGTGATCTTGGGGAAGGAAAAGGGGTCAGGGTAGGGGAGAGAAGCAAACAAGGTCATGGACAGAGGAACAACTAGGGATCTAAAATTGATGGCGAGGAGGGCAGAGATCTCCTGGTAGTGGTGGAGCAGCCGTTATCTAGCCATGAGGAATTGCTGAGAGGCAAACATGGGGCTTACATGATAGTGGTACAGGAGGAAGGTAAAAGGAAATAGAGGAAAGCACTAGGAAGCAAAACTATTTATAGAGGTATAAACATAGAGGTGTAAATATGTAAATATATTAATGCATAAAAATAGGGGTATTGGCCTATGGACATATGTTTATATGGCAATAAATTGAGGCCTTCGATGGACTCTGGGTCTCCACTTAAGTATTCCCTCAACATAAGAACACTTTGTTCTAATAATGTGGCACTGGGCAATGCCCACCACCCCGATGCCATTGCTGAAGAAAAACTGGGTGCTTAAACAAATGTGAAGAAAGCAGATGGTACCCAGCTATTAAAAGATATAAGGCCTGGAGTCTTAAAAGCTTGAAGCCAAACAAGCGGCCATCTAGCAGGGACTCAACAAAGCCCTCATGGAAGAAGCACAGCAGCCTGTGCGATCGTGATGTGTGTCCATGGGAATAGGCACCAGAAGTTCAAAAATAAACAGCCTCACCGAGGTGATGGCGAGTGGTTAAGGTGGAGACCCAGAGCCCATCCATGGATAATTGGATATTCTGCGTAGAGGGGCTGCACAGAGGAGAAAACACATCCAGGGTCACTTTAGTGCTGTCAAAACGTACAACACTCCTCTAGTTCTTTAATCCTCCCTCCCTCCACTATTAGGATTTCAGTCCTACCTCGCAAATCCCACTAGACCAGTGTGCAACCAGCAGCACAGACAAGAGTTCAGTATATAGAATTCAGGAAAGACAAACCCCCTTAAAATCAGTAATGGGAGTAACTACTCCAGGAGGGTAGGGGAAGGGAAGGAGGAAGAAAGAAGGGAAGAAGGCAATGAGGGCAGAATAACCCTCTTGGAGGGGGTGAAGACTAGGATAGTAGGTGCAGGGATAAAAAGGGCGGTGTAAGATATGTATAAATAATAATAACAAAATATAATATATTAAGGGTTCTAGGGGGTGGCAGGGTGGGGGAATGAGAAAAAAAGAGAAACTGATATCAAAGGGCTCAAGAAGAAAATGTTTACAAATTGTTGACGCCAATAATTACACGTGTCCTCTTGATATAATGGATGTATGGATTGTTATATGTAAGAGACTCCATAAATTTATTTATTATTTTAAAAATTAAATAAATAAAATCAGGCTTAAAATGTGTATTTATTTAGAATGAGGAAAATATCAAAACATATTACAAAATTTAATAAGTTGACCAATACCACAAGAATCACACACACAAAAGTATGCATATTATATGCATATTTAAGATTGATTATGGCAGTTCTTTTTTAAAAAAAGCATTTTGTTGTGTTTGGGGTTTTTTTTTAATCATTTTATTGAGGGCTCGTACAACTCTTACCACAATCCATACATACATACATCTATTGTGTCAAGCACATTTGTACGTTTGTTGCCATCATCATTCTCAAAACATTTGCTTTCTACTTGAGCCCTTGTTATCAGCTCCTCATTTCCCGCTTCCCGTCCTCCCCAGCCCCCATCCCTCATGAACCCTTGATAATTTAGAAATTATTATTATTTTGTTATGTCTTACACTGTCCGACTTCTCCCTTCACCCACTTTTCTGTTGTCTGTCCCCCAGGGAGGAGGTAACTGTAAATCCTTGTAATTGGTTCCCCCTTTCTACCCCACCCTCCCTTCACCCTCCCAGTATCAGCACTCTCACCACTAGTCCTGAAGGGTTCATCTGTCCTGGATTCCCTGTGTTTCCAGTTCCTATCTGTACCAGTGTACATCCTCTGGTCTAGCCAGATTTGTAAGGTAGAATTGGGATCATGATAGGGGGGGAGGAGGAAGCATTTAGGAACTAGAGGAAAGTTGTATGCTTCATCGTTGCTACACTGCATCCTGACTGGCTCATCTCCTCTCTGAGACCCTTCTGTAAGGGGATGTCCAATTGCCTACAGAGGGGCTTTGGGTCCCCACTCTGCACTCCCCCTCATTCACAATGATATGATTTTTTTGTTCTTTGATGCCTGATACCTATCCCATCGACACCTCATGATCACACAGGCTGGTGTGCTTCTTCCATGTGGAGTTTGTTCTGAGCTAGAAGGCCACTTGTTTACCTTCAAACTGTTAAGACCCCAGACACTATATCTTTTGATAGCCTGGCACCATCAGCTTTCTTCACCACATTTGCTTATGCACCCATTTGTCTTCAGTGATCATGTCAGGAAGGTGAGCTTCATGGAATGCCAGTTTAATAGTTCTTGCATTGAGGGAGGACTTGAGTGGAGGCCCAATGTCCATCTTGCTACCTTAATACTAAACCTATAAATATGTGCATATAGATATATTTCCCCATGCATATATATAAATATATTTACATATGCACATGCCTATATTTAGACCTCTATAAATGCCCTTTGCCTCCTAGTTCTTTCCTCTAGTTCCTTTTACTTTCCTCTTGCCCCACTCTCATGCTCAGCCTTCATTTAGGTTTCAGTAATTCCTCTCCATTGCACTCCCCTTGATCAAGCCCTACCAGGCCTCCTACACCCTCCTCACCATTGATTTTGGCTTGTTGTTCACTTGTTGTTCCCTTGTCCCTGGTTTTGTTAACACCCACTCCCTTTTCCCCACCTCCCCTTCTCCTATGTCCCCCGGAACTGCCAGTCCTGTTGTTCCCCCCCCCCACACACCAGATTGTTTATCCCACCTATCTTATCTAGATAGGCAAGCAGAGATAATAATAAGCATAAAAACAAGACGGCAAAACAAAGTAACAATGACAAAAAAAGTAAAGCCCATAAACAGTTCAAGGTTTGTTTGCTGACCCTTAGGAGTATTTTCCAGTCGAGTCTGATGGGGTGCCATGCCCTTGCCCCACAGTTTATTTTTGGTATTCCCCAGGGACTTCATTACTTTCTCTGCACAGATCTGGCTGCTGAGATCATGGCCACCTGGGAGATATAAGAAGAAAATTATCATCATCATCAATAATTTGACAGAATGGAGCCACACACTCATCCAGCAGAAGATGTCAGCAAGAAAAATGAAACCAACAGATTCTCCCCCTAATTAAAGTCATTGCTTATATTTCTTAGTAAATCGTGGAGATTGTAATACATCCAAAATAGACACTTTAAAGGAATACTCAAAAAAGAAATTGGCAGGTGAAGTCAGAGTTACGGTTACAATATCCATACCTTTGAAAAATTAACACCGACATCTGACTATGTATATATATTTCTAGGACTCTCCCAGAGCCTTGGAAGGGGTCTGTACAAAAGAATTCAGAAATGTAAGTGTCCTTGGCTTCTTGGTAAACCCTTGTTTGCACGTAGCTTGGGTTTCACCAACGAGAGGTACTTACCAAGATTTCAGTTCAGAAGTGAGCATGCCGAAGAAGCAGGAGGCCCTGGAATCCATCGTTTCCAAAGGCTAGGAACAGAGGCAGCAGCTCCTCTACAAGTCCTGAGTGAAAGTCCTGGTGTTAAGCCCCAGAGTCGTGCCTGTGTGTAGGCTGTGGGGTCTGCGTCAAGCTGCTGCCGTACGTACTGTCCTCTTCCCTGCAGCAAACTTAGTCTGGCATGGGCATTGCTCCCAAAGGTAGAGGCCTCTGACTTGCTTAGAGCTTCTATCAGGTAACAAGCATCCTTTATTCTAAAGGATCCTTGTATCTAAAGATCCTAACTGGTGCCCTTTGATATTAGACCCTGGACTAAGCACTGCGCAGAGGCAGCATGAGCCTACATGAACCAGTGTAGGCAGCATGAGCCTACTTGAACCAAATGTTAAAAAAAATCAAAGCCAATTTTATAGTGGAAAACCATTGTCCAAATAGCAAAAAAAATAAGGATGTAGGTAAAATAAATTGGGCCTAGAGTCCTAGTGGCACTGTGGGTTAAGTGTTGGGCTGACAATTGAAAGATGGGCCATTGAAACACACCAGCCACTCTGATAGAAAGATGAAGTTATATGCTCCCACAAAGATGTCCAGCCTCAGAGACCCTAGGTAGGATAATGAGTTTGAGTCTACTTGATGGCAGTGGGCTTGGTAGATACCAGGAAGCCAGGAATATTGATAAGTGAAAAGAAATGAATGCAAAAGAGGTTAAGAAAAGCAAAGAAGAGTAAGTCAAAGCATCCTTTGATAGAGCAGAAGCTGGGTGCAGTTAGGGGGTGAATATGATGTACAGTACCCTTCAAAGACAATAGAGCCTCCTAACCTCCTTCACGATCTGTCTTCCAGAATATTCCTCCCAAGAAAAATAATTGAGGCCATTGTCATTGCCTGGCTTAAGAAAATCAGTTGTGGCTCCCCACTTCTAATAATCAAACTAAACCAAATTCACTGCTATTGAGTCGATCCCAACTAAGAGTGGCCTTATATCAAGTTTCTGAGACTATTAATCCTTATGGGAGCACATAGTTATTTCTTCTTCTAAGGAGTTTGAATCACTGGAGTGGCTGGTAGGTTTGAACAATTGACTTTGCAGTTATCAGTCCAATGCTTACTGGACAGGGCCACTAAGGCTTTTCCCATTGCTGCAAGAATAAAATAATATGAATTATATTGACATTCCTGATCCTCTCTCATCTAGTCAAGTCTGTCTGTCCAACTACTCCTCATTAATCTTCTCTATGCTAGATCTTGTTTACTACCCATGCATTTCATCTTCCCTAACGCTCGCTGTTCTTCTGCTTGGTACACCTTCCTCACTGTGTCTCAGCATATCCAAATTCCCGGTTCAAATGCTCCACACGTAGTCGTCAGCAGCATCTGATGACTCACTGCCTTTCACTTCCCAGCTTACATTGTGGTTTAGGCACAGAGTTTCATTCCCTCTCAGAAACCATAAGCTCACTGTGGGCAGAATTCTTGGCACGTGCCTCATATACAGGTGGATTGACTAATATGCAATGTAACAAAGGCTTACCTGTCCTTAGTCAATAACTTGCAGTGGTGAAACCCATGTGAAATGGTTCACTACAGATCAGCAGGTAAGCACAAGAAAGGCCATGTTTACCTTGCTCTCTGTTTGCCTAACTACCTAGGCACTGTGTCCCTGTCAGGGATTGTACATTTAAAGAGAGGCTTTGAGTCTATAGGCCGGAGCTTACGCTGTGGGGTTGGGAGATAGACAGATGCCAGCCATATCTAAAAGCAAAATATTTGTGCCCATAACTGATTAATAAAACTAATTAATAAAAGTACTAGTAAGTCCATGCTGACCTTGCTAATTGGATGATCTGACATTAGCCATAATAATCCCTTCTATATATGATTGAGAATCCCTGGTGGCATAGTGGTTATGCTTTGGACTGGGACCTACAAGGTCAACAGTTCAAAACCAGCCGCCACACAGAGGGAGAAAGATGAGGTTCTTACTCCTATAAAGAGTTCCACTCTCAGAACCCCACAGGGGCAGTTCTACCCAACCCTATAGGGTTACCGTGGGTTGGCATTGATTCAAGGACAGTGAATTTGTTTGGGGGTGGGTGGGGGGGGGGGAGTTGAGTACATATGATTGATATAAATACAAATATTCCTCCTGCAAGTCCTGGCATAAACGAAATGCTAGGGGGTTTTCTCCCCCTTACTCTTGTCTTCAGCCTGATCACTTAATCAGTAGCCACTGAGTGGACTGGGACTCATGGCAGTTTCACGTGTACCACAGTGACACTGTGCCCCGTAGGGTTCCCATCTCTCCACAGTTTCTCCAGCATTTGTTATTTTCTGGCTTCATTGTACTTGGCTGTCATGTAAAGTGCTATCTCATTGTTGGTTTGGTTTTCATCTCCTACAGCCTAGTGATCATGATCTTTATACGTTTGTTGGCATTTGAGAGTCACCTTTGTTGAACTGTCTGTCCATGTCCTTAGCCACTTTTTAATTGGATTTCTCATCTTTTTCTTATTGAGGTCTTGCCATTTTCTATAGATTTTAGATTAGTCCCTTTGTGTCACTGCCAATTTCCCCCTCCACACCAGTTCTCTCTTTACTCTTTTGAAGTCTTTTGATGCACATAAGTGTCTAATTTTTAATAGATTCAATGATCTATTTTGTCATCTATTGTGCGTGTTCCCTTTATTATATTTGATAGTGTGTCTATGCTCTGCAATATGGCCCAAAAGTGTGTCTCTATTTTCTCATTAATTATATTTTAGAGTTCTGAGATTTACATTTAGGTCTTTGATCCATCCGTAGTTCATGTTTTTACATGAGTTAAGGTATGGGAGTCATGGTATTTGCAATCGCTTCGTATGCATGTGAAATTCACCTGGATGATTAATAAAGATGACTGGACAACACTTAATGTATTAGAATTATGGTGTTGGAAAAGAATATTGAGTGTACCATGGACTTCTAAAACAAGCAAACAAACAAAACAAATAAATATATCTTGGAAGAAGTACAGCCAGAATGCTCCTTAGAAGTGAAGATAGCAAGACTTTATCTCACGTACTTTGAATATGGGCCAGGAGATCCCTGGAAAAGGACATCATGCATGGTAAAGGATAGAGTCAACAAAAAAGAGGATGACCTTCAACAATGTGGATTGACACAGTGGCTGCAACAATGAGCTCAAGCATAATGACTGTGAGGATGGCACCAGGACCAGACAGTCTTTCACTGTGTTGGACATAATTGCTGCTATGGTAGGAACCGACTCTGGCACCTCACCACAACAGCAAGGTCGTGTGTCCATGTCATACCTGCAGATCAATGTACGCACTTAGTCTTACCAATAATAAGTTTCAACTGATTTATTGAAGTCCAGAAAATCTTACCTTGCTAAAATCACATTGATTCTAGATTTTGCTAATTTTTCAAAAGTATTTGGGCAAATTAGTGGGAAGGACAAAAAGACATATATTTAGAGCATTGTCCTTACTCTCATTTAATTGCCAAAAAATTCCTCCCTTAGTGATCTGCTAAGTTTTTAATTTTTAATTGGTTTGGTGATCTGTAATGTAGGACATTGCCCTTTGCCTCTGCCAATCATAACCACAACGTGTAATTCATCTTCAACAAACTTAAACTCAAAAACCAAACTCACTGACCGCCATCCAGTAAAGTCAGACTCATAGCAGGCCTATAGGACAGAGCAGAACTTCCCCCTTGTGCTTCGGAGGCTTTAAATTTTTATGGAGCCCCATAGCCCCATCTTTCTCCTGTGGAGCAGCTAATGGGTTTGAACTGCTGGCTTTGTGATTAGCAGCCCAACATGTAACCCATTATGTCACCGGGGCTCCCTTTCAACAAACTTAGCCATCGTAAAACAGAAAGGCAGATATACATATATACATTTTAAAGATCACTGTAGGAAAAATAAATGTAAAAAATGACATTCCTTTGATTTTTCTAACAGAAAGATTCTGTTTTAATTATTGTTTGTTCTACCCACACTACTGCCCCAAATTTTCTAACACTTTTGCTCTATTGCAAAGATATAATAAACTACAAACGTGTAAATGAGATTATAGTCTTCCTTAAGAACATGAGAAATAAAGCATTCTAAAGGAAAACATTTTGCTGAAGCTTTTTTCCCCCTGCCTCCCAACCCCGAGTCTTTCACTGAGGAATCATTCCATATACAGGCCATCAGTGATATTTTTCTTCTTAGAAAATAATAGGAAATGTGTGGGGACCTTCCCTCTTTTCATGCACAGATCAAACACAAGTTAGAAGGGAAGTGTATGAAGTGAAACTCCTTACAGACGAAATTTCTCCAAGAGTGAAATCATTCTAGTAATTGAAGAAGTGAGAAAAATTCTGATAAAGGCCCCACTTAGGTGAAAAGCAAATGGAGACAAAGTTAAGCCGAAAACAATAGTCTTCGAAGTGTGTGGGCTCCATCTAGTCTGGGGCCCCCATGTCTTACCCATGAGCCCCGACGCGGATCCCTTAGAATCTGTTGAATCGGGCTGTGTTTGGTGGTGACCCGGGTAGCTGAGCTGCAACCAGCTTGACAGCACTTAACAACAACGTTAGAAGAAGGGGAGGTAGGCGGAGTACCCGGGGAGAATTTGTTTTTTTTTCGATGATGTCCGTGAGACTGCAAACATTTTTCTGTCCACAGTTAAGGATAAAGAGCTAAACTTAAACATAAACCTGAAGTGAATTTATGTTCTGAGGTGTGCTTTTTTTCATGATTCCTTTCCTTAGCTGTTTTGCTGTAGATACCTATCTTCCAGGACTTCCGGAACAAGGCTGCTATTTAATTGTACTGGGCCTGGGAAACATCTCGGCCCCTTGTTCTGGATTTTCCCTCGCCCCGCTGTTTTCCTGTCCACGTTGCCTCCATGCAGCCCTCTGTGCTGTAGAGGAGACCCGCACTCCACATGGCGTCAAGGTTGTCACCTTTCAGGATAGATTGCCAGCCCTGCCCCCCAGCCACTCCGGTGGTTCAAGTAGCTGACCTTTGGGTTCCTCGTCAAGGGCTTGACCGCTGGAGGCACCCAGGGGCCTCTTCCCTGGTTCGTGTAACACAAATCAAGACTGACCCAAAAGCTAACAGGAACGTTTTCTGCCAGTTGTCTCCACCCTTCGGCGTTTTTTGATCTACATTTATTACATGAAACCGCTCTCCACATAGCGTCAAATGATTTCTCCTCTCTCCCACCTTCGTGGCTGGAGCCCATAGGTGTTTTTCTCTAAGAAGGAACAGCGTTATGACCCTGGGCCACTGTCATCTTGCCATGCTGGCTTCTTTGGCAACATAACTTTTTAATTTTAATTTTATTTTATTGGGGGCTCTTACAGCTCTTATCACAATCCGGACGTATATCCATTTGGTCAAACATGTCTGTACATATATTGTCATCATCTTTTTCAAAACATTTTCTTTCTACTTGAGCCCCTGGCATCAGCTCCTCATTTCCCCCCCTCCCTTCCCCCCTCCCCCATGCCCCCTTGATAATTTATAAATTTTTTCCCCATGTTTTACACCAACTGCTGTCTAATTTCACCCACTTTTCTGTTGTCCGTCCCTCTGGGAGGGGGCCATATGTTGATCATTGTGATCGGTTCCCCCTTACTTCCCAGCCCCCACCCCACCCTTACCCTCCTAGTATCTGTGCTCTGCTTATCGGTCTGAGGGGTTTATCTGTTCCGGATTCCCTGGTTTGAGCTCTTATCTGTACCAGTGTACATGTTCTCTCTTACAGATTTGTAAGAGAGAATTGGGGTCATGGTAGTGGGAGGTGATGAAGTATTTAAGAGCTAGATGAAGGGTGTGTGTTTCATCGGTGCTATGCTGCACCCCGACTGGCTCTTCTCTTCCTTGTGGCCGTTCTGACAGGAGGTGAACAATTGACTACTGAAGGGCTTTGGGTGGCAACGTCATTTTTTAATCACCCTCTATTCCCTGCTATGAGTGGGAACAGACTCATTGGCAACCAACTACAACAGCCTTCCCAGTCAAGAGCATTCCACCTCTAGCTGCTGCTTTATATTCCATGAAGCCTTCTCACTTCATAGAGAAAAATGCATAGGATTTAGCACCATCAGATTTTAGAGCTAGGAGAGATCTTAGCAATCAATTGAAAACAACCCTTCTCTAGTGGACACTGCTGATTACTGATTCTATTAGCCCAAACAATGACCGCCTGTCTATCCTACCTTCCCCAAGGTCACCTCTGCGCTCTGGGGTTGGGCCTGACCCAGCAGAGGGGATGTTCTCAGTGGTGCAGGAATCCAGGTCTAGATCCATCAGCACAGCTACGCTCTCGTGGCAATGGGAGTCGATGCTCACTCATAGCGACCCCCGCCCCCTGTGGGTTTCCAAGATTGTAACCTTTAGGGGAGTAGAAAGCCCACTCTCTGTCGTTAGGTTCTGTTAATGGTTTCGAACTGCTGACCATTCCGATCACAGCCCAACTCATAACCACTACACCACCAGGGCTACTTCAGTCCAATAAAGTCACTGCCATTCAGATGGGACTGGGCACTAGAGAGGACCTAATTTGAATCAATAAAGAGGGATATTTTCTGGAAACCTGTATGAGCAATTATTCCTTGTGGTTAAAACAAACAAACAAAGCTCCAAAAGATATATTCTTTGTCTCAGTACTGTGGTGAGGACACAAAGCTTGCTAACCTTACAGTCATTTTGTCATCAAGAGGGAGGCCCCTGGTAGACAGAACCACACTCAGAGAAAGACAGACAGGAGAATTGTGAAGAAAAGGAGCAAGAAGCGAAGCTCAAAGCCTGCTCAAAGGCATGCTTGAACTTAAAGCTGTGTGAGCCGATACATCTCCTCAGCTCTTTAAGCCAGGTGAGTACGCAAACAGTTGCGTACTTGACTACTAGCTGAAAAGCTAGCTATTTTAATCCATCTAAAGAAGTAACTCCTGACAACGGCTTTACGATTTTAAAACCTTATGGAAAACAGTCCTACTCTATAACACCCCGGGCTGCCAAGAGTGGGAGTGGACTCCTGGCAAGGAGTACTGTCTACTACGGATAGTCTCTGATGTATTTCATACATTATCCAGCCCGTTCATTTTACAGAGAGAGGCTGAGACCTCTTAAAATTTAAGTGACTTGTCTGACATACAGAACCTAGATTCTATAACCTGAAACAGTTCTCCTTCCTCAGAATAGTGAGGCCACAAGTTGTTACTTCACTTGTACCTGTAACATTCGGGAGAGTAAAAGTTGGGGATTTCACTGACAAAATGAAGTGATTATTCACGCCTCCTTAGTCAATGCAGAAAAGCTAATGTAAAGGGAACTGGCTAGAAAACAAATAATCCAATTAAAAGATGGGCAAAGGACAGGAACAGAGAATGCACCAGAGAAGACACTTGAATAGCTCACAAACACGGGATGGCATGCTGGTGACCACTAGCCATCCGTATGATGCAAATCAAAACAATGGCTCACTTTACACCCACAGGGATAGCCCAGTACAAACAACCAGAGAATAGCAAATGCTGGAGAGGGTGCGGAGAGATTGAAACTCTCCTGCACAGCTGCTGGGACTGTAAACATGTAAACCACTGTGAAAAATGATATGGTGCTTCCGGCAACAACTGGAAAGAGAAATACCATATGATCCGGCAATAAGTGTTAAGGGCATATACCCCAAAGATGTAAGAGAAAGAGCATGCACAGACATATGCTGCCCCATATTCATTGCAGTGCAGTTCACAATTGCAAGAAGCTGGAGACAGCACACGTGTCATTAACTGAAGAATGGAAAAGAAACACTGGTACCTACACATAATGTAATACTATGGAATGATCGGATACTATGCATCCCTAAAAAGCAGGCAAGAAGCCACATAACACCTCAAAACATGGAGGGACCTGGAAACCATCATGCTGATCAAAATTAGCCAGTCAACCCCAAAGGGACAAGTATTGTATGGGGACAAGTATTGTATGAGTGCACTACTATAAGGATAAAAACCACGACAAAGAAAGGCTCTGGTTTCCAGGCCAAGTAGTCTTCTAGTCTGATCCCCCAAGCATCCAAGCAGTGGGCCTATTTAGCTCCCATAGTCTTAGATATCACCCCCAAGTTAGAATCCCAGCAACACTACCTCCAGAGAGGTGGCCTCACTATTGAAAGGCTGTTTCTCACATTGAGAGGGAAAGATCAATGAATGCCTACCATGCAGCAGTGTTCTAAGGTCACTCCAAATTAACGGATCATCTACAAGGGTAATCAGTGAACTTTACTGGGAGATTGGATCAAGGGGTAGAAGGGGTTCATTTCTGTATTAGAGAGGGCAAATGCACATTTGATGGTGAGGCGGGGGCGGAGTGGGGCACCCAGTCATTGAGAAAAGCATTTAACCTTGCTTATAGAGCCTCCAGGAGGAAAATGTGCCAGTATTATGTTCCTAACTGGGTACTTTTGACCTACTCCGTAACCAACCTCTGGTGAACCAGGCAATGTGCTATGGACAACTCAGATATTAGAATCTGTCTTTCTGAGGTACACAACACCCTTCCTCAAAGCACACCAGAAGGACCAAGGATTGAAACCCCAACTAAATGAACTAGACTTTGCCTTAGCCTCACTTATAACAAAACCAAGGAATGGAAATATTCCCTTGAATTTTAACCTGAAATCCCAAGTGGAAGACGACAAATGGATTTTTAACCATTGGACTTTAGGTGGGTTTAAGCCTATTGTTCTCACAGTGTCCAGTGAATGGCAACCCGGGTCCAACATATGTTTGCTGCTTTCACGTTTTCTCTGTCTCTATGCGGCATGTGTTAGTCTACCAGACATGGTTCCACCTCCTAATGGGTGTTTACTGAAAGAATTGCCCTGTTTCCATTTTTCACAGCATGTCTGGCTACTGTCCAGTCAGCCACATATTGAAAATATACAAGTTAACATTTTATACATTAGAGACTGATAAGAATTCCTACACATGTAAAAAATCCTTTGCTCAACCGTGCTTTACCATTGACCAAACCATGTTCCTATCCATAGACTTGCTGTAAGCCAGGAGGAAGGTCTATGATGTACTACAATAAAATGACGAGTCTCCAAAGGGAACAAGGGGCTTACAGAAACAAGTTACATGAATGGATTTTGAGGTCTCACTTGATTGTATCTCTAACGTAAGAACAATTTGTGGCCCTGCCTGGTACTCAGCCTCCTGAGGAGACTGCTGACGACATAGGTGCTATAGCAAAGTGTGGTGAGGAAATCAGATGGTGCCTGATTACCATGAAAAATAGTGTCTGGGGGTCTTAAAGGCTTTTCTCAAAACAAACAGCCATCTAAGTGAGGTGTCAGTTAAGTTCACACAGAAAAAGAAAAAGCACACCAGCCTGTGTGATCCAAGGATTGCAAATAATGTTCCTGGACAAGGGAATGGGACCTGTGCTTGCATTCGAAACACCTGGCTTGTGGAAAGCTATGGATGATAATGGTAGCCCCAAATCTATTTGCAGAGTACCAACGTGGACTGAGTCTCCAGTGAACCCCAAGGCACACAGGCTCCCGACATGAACAGCCCTAATACCAGACAAAAAGCATTGCAAAGTGGATCTTAGCAATTGCACCTAGGCTGGCAGGTAACACCTGTCATTTGCTCTCCCTCTGGATCCAATGTGAACATATTCTAAAGTTTTAACGTGTCTGCTCTCTCAGTTTAAAGTCTTTACCTGCTCTGCATGTTCACAGTGGCTGGGGCCTTGGTTGTTGTTTTTCCTTGTTTTGTATGTTTGTTTGTGAAGGGAAATTGGGATGGGTGGAATTAAGAAGACAGCAGCTGGAACGATCATTGCGTGGGGTCACGTAATGGGAGGGTAAGGGAAGTGGGGAGTCAATATCAGTGGAAACAAGAAGAAAGAAAATGTTCCAAAGTTGATTGTGACAAGGACTGCACCCCCCTTCTTGATATGACTGAACTATTCAGTTTTGAAAAATAAAGAAAATTAGAAAATTTTTTAAAACCTGAAAAATTTTACTTATTTACTTTATCTCCGCTTGGACCTAAAACCATGCCTAATCGATAGTAGACGATAAATGAATATTTGCTGAATGCATTATTTCTGGTGCAGTTTTGAAATATATGAGGGGACTTCAAAAAGAAAATTCTATTATCTTCTTCATTAAGTTTTTGAAGCCTCTAATACTTGTACATCAATATGTATAACTAGAAATAACACTACCAAGTTTGTTTGTTATTGTAAAAGTAGCACAGGGTAATAGCTGAGCTCCCCTGGCTTCACATCCAAAAAGAGAGAATCAAACTAAACATTCCTCGGAGGTTTAGATCAAATTCCCTTCTACCCACTAATCTCCTTTGCCAATTCTGACATCAACTGCCCCTCTCAAGGGACTCTCTGCTTCTCTAAGTGTAATAATGCATTGCATTGGCCACACAGAATGCATAAGCCATCCTCATGATTATGGAGCTTAGTAGGGAAGGCAGCAGGCTATAACCAGGTAGAGAAATGCACAGAATACAGTTCCCCCTTGCAGGGTCCCCTCTTCTCAGTCATGCATGCAGGCACCCCGCTTTGGGGTGCATGATCTCTCAGCCACATAGCCTCTTGGTCTCTGTCCTGTTACCATCTGAGTTAGTTAATTGAGCCAACCTGGCCGATAATCACATGTGGGGCTAATTGAAAGGTGGAGGGATAAATGGGTGGTGAGCCTCACCTTTCTAGTTCTTGCTTTGTGATGGTCGCACCAGGATGCAGCTGCCTTAGCAGTTCCCTGCTTCAGCTTGCAAGATTGACTTCCTACAAGACAGCCACATGGACCTATTCCGATGCAGCCCTGGGTGCTGGAGCAGCCATGGGGAGACACCTGCCAGTGCTGAGATGCTTATTCGTTCACTGACTCAGCTTTCCTCCTGCAGTCGGCATCATTGCCTCTGTTTTGTGAGGTGGAGGACTTTGGGAACTGGTGTTGGGTTAATGGGTTAATGTTGGACTTGTGGGCTTGGGCAGCATTGGGTTGGGATGTTTTCATGATGCACACTTTCTTTACATAAAACTCTCATATACATGAGTTGCTGTGGATTTGTTTCTCTAAAGTACCCAGACTAATACACCATCTTACAAAGTGTGGTTCGCTCTGCCACTCAATGCTCCAAGGGCACTCCACTCAGCCATCAGCTTCAGCCTGAGGTGCTCATCTCTAGCTGTGTGGGTCAGCAAACCTAGCACCCCAGATTAAATGCCTTTATAACAGCCAAAACACAATTTGGGAATGAATAGGCTGCACTCTTCAAGAATATGAAAGAGGGACATTTTCTTAGCCCAGAGGAACTGTAGCTCTGGAAGATCAGGGTGCTGAATGTCGGTGGGCGTAGCTTGCAGTGTGTCTGCATGAGCAAGGACACAGGGGGGAGAGGCAGGGGTTTTAGGTGCAGACAAGGTTGTTAGCAGAGGAAGAAGGGGTCCTGGGATGGGTCATCCGTTCTGGGAATGAGGAAGTACATGGCATGTAGCAGACCGTTGCATTTCTTTTCCAAAAGTTAGAATTCCCTATTAAGATTTTCCTTACACCTGGAGGTCCCTTAATCCTCAAGTGGGGCCCCTGCCTGAGACACTCAGCTTTATTCACTCTATGGTCTAGGAAACCCTCTGCTCTGTCTCACACGCTTGGTGCTGCTGTCTCTGCTGTTGCTGCTCCTCTGTTGCTTCTCGATATCTCTTCTCTGCCTTCTAGCTCCAGCAAGTTTAGTACACAGGGATCTTGGGGCCCAAAAGAGACTCCACTCTTGTTTCTTGATGGTAGTGAAATCATCCCTCCTGAGATGGCTCATTCTAGTTATTTTTAATTTCATTAAAAAAAACCTTTTAAAAACAATTTTATTGGCATATAATTCACATGCCTTATAAGCAATGGTTTAAATATGTTTAAAAGCATGCAATCATTACCACAATCAATTTTAGAACATTGTCTTCAATCTTTTATCCTTTATTATTAGCTACCCATTCTCTTCAACCTCCAATGAAATAACCCTAATGAAGCTATTAATCTACTTATACTGTCTCTATAGTTTCATTAGGTTTCTGAGGCGGTATACTTTGGTTCTTGCTTCACAACGCTGAAGGAATTTATGCAGGAGAAGCACTTTTGTAAATCCTAGTAACTTTTATGAGGGAAAGGTAAGTTTCAGGTATTATAGTCTCAAAAAGCACACACTAAGTCTATTGAGCATACAAGGCCGTGCAGGGACCTGGCAATGGAAGATAACAGAACAGAAGCACACAAAAAAGTTTCTCTTTGTGCAGAACCCAGAGCAGACAACAATCCCCAGATACCAAGAGAGGGCCAGCAGGCACTTGCGTGCCATGCACACAGGAGAGATTTCCACCTTCTGCCTACCTGCCGAGCACACCTGAAAGAGAAGAGAGATGGGAGAAAGAGGGGCTCAGCTGCGGGCCTTTATCCCCGGGACTGGCTGGGGAGGTCTGGTTGAGGGTATTGGCTGATCTTATTGGCTGAGTTTAGGCGCACCTGTCTGATGTCATATCGCTGGTGCCTAGCATTGTGTGTGGGCCCAGATGTTTGCCCACAGGTATCTGATTAGTGTGTCTGATTCCTTTCCAATCCCTTTATTGTGGAATGGACACCTAATTTTTGTTTAGTATAGGCATTTGGGAAGACAACGCCCTTTGTCCCTAATTTAGCCACCTGTCAGTTTTTACCTATTCTGGATCTCATATAAAGAAAATCTTACAAAATAAGAACAAAACCCCAATAACAACAACAAAGCAAAACACCGGAAAGCCTTAATCCAAAAGAAAGCAGGACCTAATAAAAAACTAGAACAAAGTAAAAAATGTGTGCAAAGGGAAAACAATTAGTAAAGTGTTACGTTTTAACTGAACTATATCTGCAGTAATCTACTTTTCAATGCACTCTATCTGCAGACAAAGCTATTCAAATACCTGGTCAATGGATCAAGGGAAATCAATGTAGGCTTATGACCCGTGGGGGCTCTGTAAATGGATTTTAGCCTTTCACTGACTAATCCCTATGTGAGACCCTCTTTGCATCATTTTACCCCACAAAGATGCCATCTGCCTTATTTATCTTACTAGCATGCCTTCTAATCTTGGTCGGCCACAAATACCTCACAATTCCATAGCCATGCCCAGTTGTATTGTAGGATTCACAAAGATGAGCTAGGAGAGTCGTAGTAAGCAATTCCTTGCACCACAGATAGACATAGGATTATCATTGGACTCTGCTAGCTAGTGACAGTGTTGGACAGATATCACTTATGCCTTATTTTTCAATATGATTCCCAGAGCCTTGACTTTCTGATATACTATTGTGCAAGAAACTCACGGCGGTAGGGAGAAGAGGGAGCTGTGGGTACTGCTTCTTGATATCACAGTTCTTGGTTTCTGACTTCAAGGAAGTTCAGCACACCAGCACCTGGGGGTCCAAAGGATGTTCAACTCTTGTTCCTTGTTTCTTGGTGGTAGGGAAATCAACCCTCCTGTTATTGAAATGGCTCGGTTTATTTATTTATTTTTCTTTTCAGCTTTTAAAAGCAAACTTTTTACAATTTTACCAATGTAGAATTCACATAACTTTCCACCAAGGGTTTAACTTGGTTTAATAGAGGGCTATCATCACCACAATCAGTGTTAGAACACCTTCTGAAACTGAGAACATTGTCTTGTTTTGATCTCATGCATTGTAGTGGTGTAATGCCATTGAGTTGCCTCTGACGCATAACACTGTCGACAACAGAGCAGAACGCAGCCTTGTCCTGCACCATCTCCCATCTGCCGTTAGGTTTGCACTCATTGCTGCAGCCACTGTCACAAGCCATTTCACGGAAAGTCTTCGGCTCCACTCCCCCCCCACCCCCCCACCCCCGCCCCGGCACTCAACTTTACCCAGCTTGATGTCCCTTTCGGGGAGCCACAGTGACGCAGTGGTTGCATGTTGGGCTGCAATTCACGTGGTCAGCATTTCAGAACCATCTTCAGCTCCGCGGGAGAAAGCCGGGGCTCTCTCCTTCTGTAAAACAATCACAGTCTCAGAAGCCCACAGGGGTCGCTGTGAGTCAACATTGACTCTATGGGAGCGAGTCTGGTTGTTCTCCTGATAGCACGGTCAAAGTCTGTGAGACAAGTCACACCCTCTTCACTTCTAAGACGCATTCTGGCTATGCCTCTTCGAAAATAGACTGGTTTGGGTTTTTGCCAGTTCTAATAGTCTTTGTCAGCACCATAATTCAAATCCATCAGTCCTTCTCCACTCCTTATTCCTTGGCCTCTCATGAATTAGCTCTTAGAAATAATAAATTTTTATATTTTCTTTTAAGGATTTAAAACCCAGCAGTTTGAAACCACCAGCTGCTCTATGGAAGAAAGAGGTTTTCTACTCCCATGGAGAATTGCAGTCTTGGAAACCCAAAGAGGCAGTTCTACCCTGTCCTGCAGGGTCACCGGGAGTCAGAATTGACTCGCAGGCATGGAGTTTGGTTCGGGTGATTTGCGTATTATCATAAAGATATAATTCATCCTCTCCCATGGTCAGAAACTTGGAATGGGAAAATTATCATTTTTATTTGTGTCGATGACCACTTATATTTTTCTATGACTTATCACCTAGAAACTGGATATGACTATTGTAGAAACTAAAGTTCAGAATTCTAAGGGATCAGGTATCAGGTATCAAAGAATAAAAAATCTTATCATTGTAAATGAGGGCGAATGCAGAGTGGAGATTCAAAGCCCATCGGTAGGCAACTGGACACCCCTTACCGAATGCTTGTGGGGAGGAGACAAGCCAGTCAGGGTGCAGGGTGTCAATGATGAAACATACAACTTTCCTCTAGTTCTTAAATGCTTCCTCCTCCCACTATCATGATTCCAATTCTACCTTACAAATCCGGCTAGACCAGAGGATATACATTGGTACAGATAGGAACTGGAAACACAGGGAATCCAGGACAGATGATCCCTTCAGGACCAGTGGTGAGAGTGGTGATACTGGGAAGGTGGAGGGAAAGTGGGATAGAAAGGGGGAACTGATTACAAGTATCTACATATAACCTCCTCTTTGGGGGACAGACAACAGAAAAGTGGGTGAAGGGAGACGTTGGACAGTGTAAGACATGACAAAATAATAATTTAGAAATTATCTAGGGTTCATGAGGGAGGGGGGAGCAGGGAGGGAGGGGGTAAAATGAGGAGCTGATATCAAGAGCTCAAGTAGAAAGAAAACGTTTTGAGAATGATGATGGCAATACATGTACAAATGTGCTTGACATAATGGATGTACGTATGGACTGTGATAAGAATGGTACAAACCCCCAAGAAAATGATTTTTTTTTTAAATTCAGAAATTCTACATTCCTGATTTAAAAGCCTAACCAGAACCAATGGCCCTTCGTTACCCTTCAGGTTTAGACCAGGACTCAGCTCCCACCCCCACCCCACGTTAGAATAATCATCACCTACTGAAGATCAGAAGGGCAGCATGTGCCCAAAGACAACGCAGGAGGGTGGGCACAGGAAGCACAGGGCGGGAGTGGGGTAAATGATGGCCCAGTGAGGGATTGCCATGGATGAGCTGAGACGAAGTGAATGAGTTGTTGGATGTAAGCCTGAAGATATTCTCTGTACACCTTCATCTGAATTGCCATTAAAAAAAAAAACTCTTTAAAATCAGTCAAGACACAATGGAAGGATGTCTGGATTGTGATAAGAGTTGTATGATCCCCCAATAAAATGAATTTTTTAAAAATCAGCCAAGAACAATCGGTTTGGCGCAGGTTGGCTTTATCATGACCATCCCTCTCTGTTTTCGTTCTTTGTGCCAGAAAAAGAGAACTTCTAAACCAAGGTTGACTATGTAATCCAAGAGTAGTCCATTCAAGGTACCTTCAGAAACGCCGATGCCTCACGACCGGGGCTGTTGTCTTTCCCTGATTTGGGGGTTTCAGTGACAGTAGCCCACAGAGAGGTGATGACAGGCCCGACTGAAAAAAATGCGCCCTGTTCTTTTAAGTGTAGCGAGTGAAGATGAAGAAGTGTGCCACTGGCGGTAGATAAGCTATATTTTTTTTCTTCTTCTTCACGCTCAGTGTTCACATCACAAGGTGAATTTGATCACAGAGCTACGACTACTGCCCTAGGGGCAAAAAACACGTTTTGGTCTTTGCTGGCCTACGAACAGTCATCAAGCCACTTCCCTTTTAACTTAGATGGTAAGTGAGGTAGCTTCCGTTTGAGGCCGTTAAGGAGACACTGACTAATCACTATATATTTTTAACGGGGTTCTCGAGGCCAATCCTTTTCTGTTCAAACCATCCTGGTTACTCCCCGTCCCTGTGCACCAATGAAGTGAAAGTGGGCCTAGAGCAGCGTAGTGGCATTTGTTTGTTTGTTTGTTTGTTTGTTTGTTTGTTTGTTTTGACCATCCGACAAGAAGTCATGAGGCATTCCTGAAATTGCTTATAAGCTGCAGAGATTGTTGGAAAGCGCGCTTGAAATGAAAATTTCATCCAGGATTAAAAGACAAAAAGATTGAGCAGGTTTGGGATTGTGTTAACATGGCAGAAGCAGCCTGCCAAGTCTTGTGACTCACGGACACATGATACCTCTGTTGGGTGCAGGGACAGGTGAACACAGACTTTGTTTGCTAACTCAGTTTGCAAAATCCGTCCCGTGATGCCAGGGAGCGTTAGCATCTGGGAGAACTGGGTTTTCCTTCCTGTTCTGACACCTACAAGGGAAACGTGGGCGAGTGTCTTAAACCTCCCCGGGTCTCTGCTTTCTCAGAGCACACGTAAAACCACACCAGGAGCTTCCACTCCACGGTGCGTTGGTGCACACGCCATGAGACCCTGCAGGGCCAGGGGAGGCCAGGCGTCAGGAGAAACGTAATGAGGCACTGGCGGTGAATGATCTCACCTGGCAGCCTTAGGGTGGCCTGAGTTTAAGAACCGTGTCAGAGCTTTGGAGGCGGGGGGTGGGGTGGGGGTGGGGGGAGCCTGCTGGAGGTCAAGCACCCCGTGAGGATCACATGAGGCAGTGAGGGGGGCGGGCTCCCCCCCCCCCTAAATGGGACCTTGGTGGACAAAAACAATTTATTCCTTGCTCTCCTGGCATTTCAGGGGGCTCTAACCTGGCGAATTTATCACCAGCCAGAGTCAGAAACCTGACATGGAGCTAGCGAAACAATGGGGAGACAGTAGAAGATAAGGTGTCAGGAGGTGAGCAAATTCTAGACCCAAGTGGGGACAATCACGAAAGGGACAAGCCAGCACCGAATGACACCTTCCCTGAGGCCCAGCAACCCCCTCATCTATGCATCTATGGATCTCACTGAATCACCTCTAAATCCCTGGGAGGGTGGGTGTGATGATCTTTAGTTAGCAAGGGGGGAAACTGAGGCTCAGAAAAGCTAAATGTCCTGCCTGAGGGGCCGCAGCAGGGAGTAGGGAGATCGGGCTCAAACTCCAGTGGCTATCCTGGTATAGCCCAAGTTCTTTTTAACCGTGACAAAGTCTGTGTGTGTGTACTTGCGCTCTGTGCGCACCTGTGGATGCATATGCTGGAAAAGAGGTGTCCGTAGCAAGTGAGAGAGGACACTCAGACAAAATGGGACTTGTAGCCCAGGTCACCACCCCCCAGAAGGGAGGCTACTGCTAGGCCGGACTAAGGACACGTTCAAGTTGCTTCCTCTCATTTTTCAGCTCTTCCCCCACCCCAAACCCAAACCCCAAACCTACTGCCCATGCAAAGCAGCCCTAGGATACAGTGAGTTTTGTTTTGTTTATTGGTAGCACTCCATTATCACTACCATCAAGGACATTGCACCCCTCAGTGTGCTCTCTCTCTCTCTCTCTCCCCCTCATCTTTGGGTTCAGTTGGTAATTTACTGCAACATCTCACTGAACTCAAACCCTCAGAAATTCAAACTCACTGCCTCTGAGTTGATGCTGACTGAGAGTGACCCTATAGGACAGGGTAGAACAGTCCCTGTGGGTTTCCAAGACTGTCACTCTTTATGGGAGTAGAAAGCACCGCCTGACTCCTGAGAAGAGGCTGGTGGTTTCAAACTGCTGACCTTGCATTTAGCAGCCCACTTCATAACCGCTACATGACCAGTGCTCCTTCAGAGCCCATCTTACAGGTAAGTGGTTTCCTAGGAAAGTAATGGGGTACAACTCAGAGCAGGATTAATTTGGGAGTTATCAGAACAAGTTAGGGTGCAGTTCTTCAGTCAGACCAGCTCCTTCTTACCTGCTCTCTGTGGTTGGGCCCTGCTGGATGCTGGCTCCTACTGAAGGCATTCTTGGGCAAGTTACTGGCAAACCCCACTCACACCCGTCTCGAGTGAGTCTCCTGGTCCATACTGACCCACTCTCACTGTTGCTGTGTCTCTTGCTGTCTTCCATGTGACAGCTCTCTCTGTCTCCTGTGCCTAGAGGCTCTCAGCATATTCCTCGCTGGTCCCATCTGCCTCTGGGATGTCTCCTTTTAAATCTAGTAAGATGGCAAAATGGACCAATTAAGGTATCTTTGCTGTATTTGCAGGGTTCCACTCCCAATGGGTCCCATTTGCACTATTTTTAAGCTGGCCAATTTTCTAGGTGGCCCATAAGCACCTTATTTGCATAGTCCACAACAAATTTTGATGGGAGTTACAAGATCACGCCTAGAAAGTCTTTATAACAGTGATTAATAACACCACAGTCCCTCACCAGATTTTCCCTAACCTTCTCTGTGGCAGATTCAGTCCCTGAGGAGATGTTAGTACCCGCTCAGCCTCCATTTACCTTAGGGCAAATTGTCTGAGGGTCTCTACTCCCAGTGCTCCAGGTCCCAGAAATATCAGAAGCCCCAGTGTCTACCCAACCCTCTCCTCCCAGGACCCACAGGTGCTTGAAGTTCAAAAACCCAGTGGCAGGGCTAGCCATTCATATGGCCCCCCTTCCCCTCATCACTGTCTGGCCTGCAGTGAGTTGGACTGCACTGGAAGGCATCCAGCAATGACAACATCAAAATTTGAAATTCACATACACTTGAACCTAACCAATCTACTTCAACAAGGGAAGAAGAAGAAACTTCACTTGTACCTTTCCGTTTATAACTGAAAATACTATTTGAATTTTCCTCATTTATTTATATATAATAATATATATATATTAAACTCATTTGAAAAAATGTTTGCATTGAATAAAGTCTGTCATACCCCAATGGATTGACTGCTCCACCTGTGACATGCAGATGCCACAACCTTGTTTGCTGAAAACAAAGAGAACTTGAAACACACGTGCTAATGAAGCTCAAGAACTGCAGCCTTCAGTTTAGATTGCAACTGAATGTAAATAAAATGAAAATCCTCACGACTGGACCAGTAGGTAGCATCGTGATAAATGGAGAAAAGGTTGAAGTTGTTAAGGATATATATATATTTTTATAAATCATATTCTTGAGGGTTCTTACAGCTCTTATAACAATCCATACATCAATTGTATCAAGCACATTTGTACACATGTTGCCATCAGTATTTTCAAAACATTTACTTTCTACTTGAGTCCTTGGTATCAGCTCCTCTTTTTTCCCCCTCCCTGACCCTCCCACTCTTGTGACTCCGTGATGAATTAAACATTATTATTATTTTCATATCTTACACCATCTGCTATCTCCACTCACATCTCTGTTGTTCATTCTCCTGGGGAAGAGGGGAGAGGTGTACTTTCTCCCCCTCCTTCCCCTACCTTCCCCCTGCCCTCACGGTATCACTACTCCCATTATTGTTCCAGAGGTGTTTATCTGTCCTGGATTCTGAGTGTGTAGAGAGCTCTTATCTGTACCAGTGTACATGCTCTGGTCTAGCCAGATTTGTAAGGTAGAACTGAGGTCATGGTAGTGGTGGGGGAGAAGCATTAAAGAACTAGAGGAATGTGTGTTTCATTGGGGCTACACTGCACCCTAGCTGGCTCGTCCCTTCCTTGTGACCTATCTGTGAAGGGATGTCCAATTGTCTATAGGTGGTCTTTGGGTCTCCACTCCAATCCCCCTCATTTGCATTGAAATGGTTGTTTGTTTTGGGTCTTCTGATGCATGATACCTGATCCCATGGATACCTCGTGATCATACAGGCTGGTGTGCTTCTTC
>NW_022107432.1:18432898-18441884 GCF_000313985.2 Echinops telfairi | reverse complement strand
GGAAGAAGCGGGGGAGGGGGGGAATTTGTTCATACCGGGCACAATTCCTGCCCTGTCTCTTCAGTGCTGTCCCCCATAGCTCTATGTGTCAGTGAGGGGACATTGGGCCTTGTGGTGGGGTCGGCCTTCTTATATTCATCTCTGTGCCTTGCCTGCTCTGAGCAAGAGGGTCATCCTTGGGGCTTGGTGGGCAAGGATGTGGTTCTCTGTCTCTCTCTCTCCCTCTTAGTTTGTTTGCTCCTGTGTGGTCTGGGCAGACTCACCACGCTCCCTGGGGCAGTATCTTCAGTGGTGTCCTCTGTAGTGCTGCAATCTTCTGGGGAGGGTGTCGACATAGCTGGGATTGGGGCCAGCTGGCCGGCTGGCCGCAAACCTTACTATTAGTTTGCTGCTTCATGCTGGTATATTGCCTTCAAGACTTGGCATACCAGGTGGCAGTCTAGTCCCTCTCTCCCTTTCCTGTGGAGACATAAACAATACCCTCCTCATGGGTAGGTTTTTAGTACCCTGTTCACCCACTGTCCATGTCCTCTTTTCCCCCCCTCTTTTCCCTTCCTTTCTAGTTGCCTGCTATACGCATCCTTGGGTTGGGTCTGACCCCAGCCAGAGTGCCTGGGCCTCACCCCAGGAATTTATGCATTTAGTGGCTTTCCCCTATGCCCCTTGTGCTTTTTAAGCTTACTTCAGTGCACTCATATTGTACTTGTCCTTTTGTGCTTGGCTTGCTTCGCTTAGCATAATTTCCTCCAACTCTTCCCATGTGTTGATGTGCTTCATGCGTTCATCACTGCTTTTTTAGGGATGCATAGTACTCCATTGTATGTATGTACCATAGTTTTCTAATCCATTCATCTATTGATGGAAATTTAGGTTGTTTCCAACTCTTTGCAATTGTGAGCTGCACTGTGATGAACATTGGAGTCCAGATGTCTAGCTGTGGTCTGTTTCTTACCTCTTCTGGGTATATACCCAGTAGGGGGATTGCTGGGTCAGTTACCATTTGTTTTAGATATTGCCAAGTTGGTTTCCATAATTGTTAAGGACTTTATCTTGCGTGGATCCACAATCAATAGTCATGGAAACAGCAGTCAAGAAATCAAACAAGGTATCAAATTGGGCAAACCTGCTGCATATGACCTCTTCGAGGTGTTGAAGAGCAAAGATATTGCTTTGTGGACTAAGCTGCACCTGCCACAAGGCGGGATAATTCCAAGGCCCCAAGTACCATGGCCTACCAAAAGTACAAACTGTCTTGGAAGAAGTACAAGCAGAATGATCCTTGGAGGTAAAGATGGTGAGATCTCACCTCATGTACTTTGGATATGTTATCAGCAGCCCCTGGACAAGGACATCATGAATGGTAAAGTGGAGAGCCAGCAACAAAGAAGAACCTTGACAAGATGGATTGACACAGTGGCTACAACAATGGGCTCAAACATACCAACAATCATAAAGATGATGCAGGATTGAGTAATATTTTGTTCTGCAGTACATAGGATCGCTGAGTCTGAATCAACTTGATGGTACACAGCAACAACAATTATTTCAACACACTTGTTAGTCATCCTAATTCTTCTAGATACTCAAAGTACCTACCCAACATGGAAACTATAAGAGAAATATTTTATGGTATACAGAAGTGGCATGATAAATGTTTTTGATAAAAAATAGCATCTCACACTTTAAATGAGCTTTACATAGTAGGAAATAAGGAGCTCTAATGACCTTACAGGAACTTTGGTGGCATAGTGGGTTACATGTTGAGATGCTAATCTCAAAGTTAGCAGTTCAAAACCACCAGCTGCTCCACAAGAGAAAGAAGTGGTTTTCAATCCCCAAAAGAATTATAGCCTAGGCATCCCATGATGCGCACCTTCCCGACATGATCACTGAAGACAAAGTGGGTGCATAAGCAAATGTGGTGAAGAAAGCTGATGGTGCCCGGCTATCAAAAGATATAGTGTCTGGGGTCTTAAAGGCTTGAAGATAAACAAGTGACCATCCAGCAGAGAAACAACAAAGCCCACATGGAAGAAGCACACCAGCTTGTGTGATCATGAGGTGTCAATGGAATAAGGTATCAGGCATCCAAGAACAAAAAATCATATCATTGTGAATGAGGGGGGGTGGAGAGTGGAGACCCAAAGCCCATCTGTAGGCAACTGGACATCCTCTTACAGAAGGGTCATGGGAAGGAGTATAGGGTGCAGTATAACAATGATGAAACATACAACTTTCCTCTCTAGTTCTTTAATGCTTCCTCCCCCCACTATCATGATCCCAATTCTACCTTACAAATACAGCTAGACCAGAGCATGTACACGGGTACAGATAAGAGCTGGAAACACAGGGAATCCAGGACAGATAAACCCCACAGGACCAATAGTGAGAGTAGAGATACCAGGAGGGTAAGGGGAAGATAGTAGAGAAAGGAGGACCCAATCACAAGGGTCTACATATAACCCCCTCTCTGGGGGTCGGACAACAGAAATGTGGGTGATGGGAGACATCACACAGTGTAAGACATGACAAGATAATAATAATTTCTAAATTATCAGGGGTTTGGGAGGAAGGGGGTGCAGGGAGGGAGGGCAAAAATGAGGAGCTGATACCAAGGGCACAAGTAGAAAGAACATGTTTTGAGAATGATGAAGGCAACATATGTACAAATGTGCTTGACACAATGGATGTATGTATGGATTGTGATAAGGGTTGTACGAGCCCCCGATAAAATGATTTTAAAAAGAAAATGAATTACAGCCTAGGAAACCCACAGGGGCAGTTCTACCCTGTCAAATAGCGTCACTATGCATCAGAATTGACTCCCAGGCAGTGATACGAGTGCCATTACAGTTATTCACTCAGCTGTGACAGAAAGGTTAGCCATTTGAACCCAGAAGTTTCTTGGAGAAAAAAAAACACCCTGGTGATCTGCTCCCTAAAGAATACAGCCTATGAAGATGGGAGTGGGAAGGAAGGAAACACTAGAACGGATTGTGACTGCATAAATCATCTTAAAGGCGATTTAACCAGGGGGGTGGGGGAAGGTGTGTGCTCTAAAATCGATGTGGGAGTGATTGTACAATTCTCTATGATATGATTGAGTGAATGACCTATTGAGTTATATGACATGTACATTTTTAACCTGAAAAATAATAATATAAACAAACAACCAAAAAAGAATACAGCCTAGATAACCCTATGTGACAATTCTGCTCTACCACATCTGGTCCCTATAAAGTGAACTAGATAACCCTATGTGACAATTCTACCCTATCACATCTGGTCCCTATAAAGTGAAAATCTACTTGACGGAACCCAGCAACAGCACGGAACAGAGTAGAACTCTCCCTTTAGGTTTCTAGGACTTAAATCTTTAAGGGAGCAGAAAGCTTTGTCTTTTTTCCCTCAGAGTGATTGGTGGGCTCGACCTGTTAAGCTTGTGGTTGGCAGCCCAATGCATAGCCGCTAAGCCAGGACGTGAACTCTGAAGTCAGGTATGGATGTTAAGACCTGAGTTGACAAATTTAGGCAAATCAATAACCTCTCAGAGCCTCGGATTCACCGGTTGAGAAGTGGAGATCTTGTTCACTATCCTTGTAAATATTGCAACCACTAGTGCCCAGGGCAGTGTGTAAGTTAAAATCATATGATCCAAGTAAAGTAGTTTTTACACAGCAAATGCTCAATATATCATTTTTAGCCATCATTCTTTCTAATCTCCAACCACAGCCGCACAATAAGTAGTTTACAACACGATGGTTCCATTTATTCAAATTTTTCATGCAAAAATGTGTTTCTTTCCTCGCTAAGGCAGAAACTGCATGAAGAATCTTTCTGAGCAGTTACAGACTGCACCCAAAGGCAAACGGGAGTTTTTGTACGGGCTTCTTTCTAGCCACCGGATGTTCCCTGGGTTCCTTCTGCAGCTTTTCCTTATCACCTGCCATTTGTGTACACACCTTTCTTCATTGTTCTTTGTTTACATACAACTACAGCTTTCTGCTTCATAAAACTCAAATATGTCTTTGGGAGAGAGGCAAAGTGTTTTTAGGTAGGAAGCAGATGGATTTGGAGTAAGTGTAAGTCTATTCGTGGTGATGATTTGTGGGGTGGGGAGGATTGTGTGTTTGTTTGCCAGAGGCTGAAATGAATCAAGGAAGCAGATCAGGTTGCTGTTTGATTCCAACTCATGGCAGCCTCCTGTGTATCAGATTCAAACAATGCTTCATACAGTTTTCAAGGGCAATTATTTTGTGCTTGCTCTTTTTATTTTAACATTTTATTATATATTACATATATAATTACAATCCATAGGCCCATTAGATCAAGCATAGTTGTACAATTTCTGCCATCATCATTTGCAATACATTTTCTTTCTTCTTGAACTCTTTGATATCAGCTCCCCATTATCCCCCTCCTCCCTACCCTACGACCCCCTGAACCCTTAATATATTACATATTATTATTATAGGTTTTTTTCTTCATAACTTACACCTTCCAGTGTATACACTCACCAAGAATTCTGTTGTTAGTTCCCCTTGAATAGTGTTATACAGTCATCATTGCTATCAGTTCTCCTTTCCCCCTTCCCTCCTCTCTTCCCTCACCCTCTGGGAATCATTACTCCTATTACTGTTTTTGAGGAGTTTATCTATCTTGGATTTTGTGCACTGAAATACCTTAATTGTAGTAACGTACATACACGGGTCTAGCAAGATTAGTGAGGTGAAACTAAGGCCATAGTATTGGGAGGAGGAAATTTTAAAGAACTAGAGGACAGTTATGTGTTTCATCAGGTCTCTATTGCACCTTGGATTTATCGTCCCTTCCATGTGACCCTTCTGTGAGGGACTGTCCAACTGTCTTACAGATGGGCTTTGGGTCTCCACTTTGATTGCTTGTTTTTGAACTTCTGATACCTATTCCCATTAAAACCTCATGATCACACAGGCTGGTATGCTTCTTCCATGTGGGCTTTGTTGCTTCCCTGCTAGATGGCCACTTTTTTAACTTCAAGCCTTTAAGAACCCAGACACTATGTTTTTTAATAGCCGGGTGCCATCAACTTTCTTCACCACATTTGCTTATGCACCTGTGGTAGTCACCTATTCTGGTGTCAATTTAAGCATTAAGAGTGTAAGGGTGGAGTCTAGGTTGTCAATCTGGAGATAGCCAATGAGACTTCTGTGTGGGCATTGCCTTCTCCTTAGAGTTCTGGGAAATCTGGTAATTCCTTCTTGGAGGTGAGAGACACTATCTCTCTCAGTTCACTCCCTTGGAGACTCTCTACTGACAAGGCTGACCTCTTGTGAGTCATCTCTGAGGAGATGCCACATGGACCTACCCTGATGCAGCCCTGGGAACTGGAATGGTCATGTGGAGACCCCTGCCAGCACTGAGATGCTTCTACCACCACTGACTTTGCAGCCACTGGCCTGTGATCATTCTGCATTTGGCATCATTGCATGTGTTTCATGAGTCTGAAGAGGACTTTAAGGATTGGTGTCTGACATATGGGCTAATATTGGACTTATGACTTTGGACTGGACTCAGTTGGGATATTTTCTCAATGTTCAATTGCTCTTGTATATAAATCTTATATACATATGTGTATAATCTTATAATCTTATACACATGTGTATAATCTTATACACATATGTTGTCCATGGATTTGTTTCTCTAGTCTACCCAGACTAACACAGCACCCATTATGTCTTCAGCAGTCATGTCAGGAAGGTGAGTATTATACATTGCCACATTATTAGAACAAACAGATCTTGTACTGAGGTAGGATTTAAGTAGAGGCCCAAAGTCCATTTGCTTCTTTATTGTATTTACATATATATACATACATACAGAGATAAATACAACCTATATTTATATATTTACATATATACATATCTAAATGTATACCTACAGCTATCATTTTTACTTCCATGTTGCTTCCTCTATTTCTTTTTTCTTACTTCATACCCATTATCTTGTTCACCTATTGTTCGCTTCTCAGTAATTCCTCTTGGGTACATCTCAATTGATCAAACATTGCCAAGGATCCTACACCCTACTTGCCATTGATTTTAGACCCCTTGATATTCCCCTGTCCCTGGCGCATTGGCTCACCCTTCCCTTTTCCCCATCTCCCCCTCTCTGATGCACCCCCCACCCCAGCCCAAACCATTGGTCCCGCTGCTGTCTCTTTGAGATTGCCTGTCCTGTCTATCTTGTATAGATAGACATAAAAAAACACCACCCAAAAAACCCAACATATTGATAATTCGAGGTCTAACTGCTGACCTTTGTGAATATCCCCCAACCAGTTCAGATGAAGTGCCAAGTGCTGCCCCTGAGTCCGAAGTCTACTTTCAGGATTCCTCCTGGGCTTCATGACTTTGTTCCCACTGTTGATCTCTTATACTCCACTCTTGACTTGCTCCCCAAACTCTATCTTCAATGCTGTCCTCTAGAGCGCTGAGATCTAGGGCGGAGATGTCATGTCTCGAGCTGGGGCCAGCTCTGCTGTCCTCTCTGTGAACAGGTACATCACCCACAGGCTTGGTGTGTCAGAATGTGGTCTACTCTCTTTTTCCTCAGGGGCAATTTTTTTTTTTTTTTGGAAAGGTCTTTCTTCCAAGGCACCTTGGGGTAGGCTTGTAATCTCTTCACATGCTCTTTTGGGCAGACTTGTAGTCAGGTGTATTAACTCATTACACCACCCTGCATACAAAGGAAAACAGATGTCAATTGTGTTGGTACTGTCCAGTAGGTTTTGTCTAAGTACCACCCTAAGTACAACAGAATGAAGCACGGCCTCTCCTGTACTGTCCTAGTTGTTTGAGCTGGTTGTGGAAGCCACTGTGCCAGTCCATCTAGTTGATGGATTTTGTCAAGCATAATATCCTTTTCCAGGGACTGGTTTCTCCTGCCAATGTGTCCAAAGTATTTGAGACAAATTTCACCCTCATCATTTCTCAGGCACATTCTTGCTGCTTCTTCCAAGACAGACTTGTTTGCTCTTGTGACAGGCCATGGGACTTTCCAAATTCTTCACCAACACCAGATTTCAAATGCATCTGTTCTCTGGTCTTCTTTATTCATTGTCCAACAAACAGGTCCATGCAGATGAGGCAGTTGAAAATACCATGGCTTGGGTCAAGTGCACCTCAGTCCTCAAAGTACACCTTTGCTCTTCAACGCTGTAAAGAGGTTTGTGCAGATTTACCCAATGGAACTTGCTATTTGATCTCTTTACGGTTGCTTCCATGAGCATTGACTGTGCATGCAAACCAGATAAAAATCGCTTCTCAAAAACAAACAGAAACAACAACAAAAATCTTTACTCTCCGTGTATGCGGATGCTGTCTATTGGTCTGGTGGTGAGGATTTGGATTTTCTTCACACTGAGTTTTGGGCCATACTGAACACTGCAGACTTTGATTTTCGTTAGCCAGTGTTTCAAGTCCTCCTTTCGGCCAGCAAGGTTGTGTCAGCTGCATACCACAGATGGTTTATAAGCTCTACTCCCACCCTGGTGTCGTGTCCTTCACATAGTCCACCTTTTCATATTATTTGCTCAGCATACAGGTAGAAGTGTCCTATATCCCCCAAATCCATCTTGAAGCACAACAGCTCGGACTTTCTGTGGCACTTGTTCATGAGATCTCATTTGGGAAAGTAAAGATGATTCCACTGCTTTAAGTAGCAATAGGCCTGCTTCTCACTTACTGCTTTTCTCATTATTTAGCATTTTACAAACACACTAACAGTAAAAAATCTACTATCCAATTCTTTTGAATATTCACAATGTTCACCTGGCAGTAATGAATGTTAAGGTATGAGGCAAGAATGAGTCTGGCTGTGATGGTTAAAATTATGTGTCAGCTTGGCTGGGCCATGATTTTCAGCGATTTGGTAGTATGCAATGATGAAAATGGTAGGTATGTAATGATGCGATTTAACAGTTATGTAATTCCATAGTCATTGTTCATCTGGTGACTTGATGTGATCACAGTCGATTTTCATATAAGGCCAATTTTCTCGTAATGACCTGGTCTTTGGAACCTAACAGACCATGTTCATATGTGAGTGAAACATATTAAAGTCACTAGTCTAACCCATGGGTCCCAAGGAACTTTTTGACTCTTCTTCCCTCTCCCTTCCCTCCATCAAAGAATTCCTTTCTCCAGTAAAGTGGCATTCCCAGCTCCTCCTTAGGAGGGTGGCATGATGATCTGCTCCCGTTAAGATTAGAGCCAAGAAAACCCTCTGGGGGCATTTCTACACCGTCACACAAGGTTGCAATGAGTGACAATCAGCCTGGCAGCACCTAATAACAACAGGGGCTTCCAGAACAAACACACACAACCTCTATGCTCTCAGCATTTCATCAGGACACCCAGAGAGTATTTTTCAGCAGATGCATTAACCCATTTGACAGTGTGTTATTCTACCGCCTAGGTGCCCGCACAAGCAACAGAATTATTCTATTTAATCCCTGCTGCCAGTGGCACACTTCCCAGGGTGCTGGCCTAAAAAAAGGAGCTTTATTCCCCAAACAAAATGTTTATAATGGGCACGAGGGAAACCGTGAAGTCACCAACCACTTCCCTTCATGCCTGGTGCCACAGCAGCACTTCTCCGGCCACTCTGAGAAACAGCCGAGTCATCTGGGACCCAAGACGCCGAAGCCCTAGGTGGGTGGTGCGCTCCTGGGTCTTCCTGCGGTGCTGCTGCTGCATCTGACACCTATTAGCATCTTTGCTCTTTGCTGGAGTCAGGCTGCTGGTCACCGGTCAGGTCACTTTTGGAAGCATATTCTATTCCTCCACACCCAGTGACTGCTCCAGGGCACAGGGGTATATATGCAGATTTCTACTAGCACACATTTGTATTTTTGGAAGCGCTTGAGAATGATCTTCCTGGTTCTAGTTAGTGATTAACTTTTGAAGGCAACTCTATCACAGCTTGTTTAATTATTGGGGGGGGG
>NW_022107432.1:18403362-18432798 GCF_000313985.2 Echinops telfairi | reverse complement strand
GGGGGGGGCTGATATCCAGGCCCTATCTTAAGTGTTTCCTCATCTTTTCATCAAGTAATGACCCATGCTGGGCTGCTCACTGAAAGGTCAGCAGTCTGAAACTACCAGCCACACCACAGGAGAAAGAGGTGGCTTCTTTCTGCTTCCCTAAAGCGTTATGACCGCCCGGGCATGTGGGCGGGCGAAGGCGGTTTGAATGAGACTAAGACGGAACCGGAGCCGGGAGCCAGGTATGGGCACTGGTCCAGGTTCAGTGGAAAGCCGAAGTTGGCAGTGAATGTATACTCGACGTCAGTCACCTGCGAGAACCTGGGTCGACATGGCATGCTGCCTAGGACCAATGAGTCCCTGCAGTTGAACCTGACAAAGATCGGCCAGTTGTGCTCAGAGATTGCTTATTGCCAATTCATGGGCATGCTGTTCCCTGGTTCCATTACCTTGAAGAGAGTGAAATTCTGAGCTAAGCTAGAACGCAAATATATTCAGAATTTCAAAATACTACAAGCAGGCTTTAAGAGGATGGGTGTTGACAAAAATCACCCCTGTGGAAAAATGTGTAAGGGAATTTTACATTTGCTCAGTGGTTCAAGAAGTTTTTTGATGCAAGCTACGAAGGCAAAGACTATGACCCTGTAGCTGCCACACAAGGTCAGGAGCACCCCTTCGCTTGGTGCTCCAGCTCTGAGAACCGGAGAAACCGCTGAGCACTAGCAGCGCAGCCCCACAGAGGCCCATTGCAACACAGAGAACTGCGGCACGGCACGTGCTAAAGCCGCCCAGGGGAGGAGAGGAAGAATCGTGGGCCACAGGACGGCTAAGCAGGCGAATTGATGCGCAGGTCAACCTCCTGAAGCTTCCAGTTGATGATCCGAAGAAGAGGGATTTCTATTTTGGGAAGCCCAGGAACATTGAGTTGACTTGTCAGGAGAATGAGGGGAAACACCCTTTCTGCAGACGACTGTGGATATTCTCTACGCCACAGATGGAAGCTTTGTGAGACCAGGTGAAGCGGGGTGGGGAGGGGGAGCGGTGCACAAGAGGAGCAAGAAGAGTATTAACAGCCCGGAGCAGCAGAGCACCATTTGGATTCTTTACTCCAAATCAGGTGCTTAACTGCATAGGATTCCTAGAGGGCTCACTGGTTTCTTTTCATAACCAAAAAGTCCCTCTTCATAAAGTGCACTGTGCAGAAGGCTCCCTCCTTCTCCCATACGTTTGAGTGAGGAGCTTTCTGCCTTGTAGCAGGGCAGCATTCACATCTAGTTGGCTCTCCCAGAGAGCAAAGGGGCTCATGGTGGCTTGGTGGAGGCAGTGTCAGTGGAGAAATATAAAGACTGAATTGGATGGTAAGCTAATGTGAAATCTAGGCAGAGAATGTTTAATAAATCAATAATGCCTTAAGAGTTTGAGAGATAGATGATAGATGGATGGATGGATGGATAGATAGATAGATAGATAGATAGATAGATAGATAGATAGTTGTAGTCTCAGAAATCCATAGGGGCCATTCTACCTTGTCCTATAGAGTCACTAGGAGTTGGAATTGACTCAATGGTTATGGGCTTGCTGTTGATGAGTGATGCACATTGAGTCACAAAACAAAAGCCCTCAAATCCACTACCAATGAGTTGATTCAAATTCATAGCAACCTGATATAGGGTTTTTGAGGCTATGAGTCTTTATAGAAGCAGATAGCTTCCTCTTTTCTCCCACAGAGGGGCTGATGGGTTTGAAGCACAGGCTCTGTGGTGACAGTCCAGTCGCCTTACACTACAGTACCACCAGGACGCTCCCTTTGCCCCCAGAGGTGGCACACACTTTCCCCCTTGCTTCTTTCGTCTCTGAGAATACACAGTCAGTCCAGGGACCTCTGCCCAGGAGGATCAACAACCCAAATGCAGTTACAGCTGTGTTGCACATTGCTCAGAAGGAAGGCCACAGATGCCTATCTGTGCCCATTTTCTACCCCAGGGTTTCCCTTTGTGCGACTAAGAGGGAGACTCCTATCTTTATGTACACTGAAAGCACACAGAGGTTAGCCTGTGGGAAAGCTGTTTTAGGGAAGCTTCTATAAGGAAGGATGATGATTAAATGCATCTTTTCTGCTTTGCACACTTTTAAGTTTCAGTTCCTCATTTCATCCGATGGCCTAGACATTGCTGTTTTAAGGGCCATCTCTATCAACTCATATTCAGCAAAAACCAACTCATTAGACCCACCCACCCACCCACTGCTACTAACACAGCATCTCTCTGGGATTTCCCATGTCTGTCCACGTTTCCTTACATACAAGAAGCTTTTTTATTCAAAGTTCTCAGGCTCAGCATGATCTCTGCTTTACTCTGTAAAATGCTTTCTCAGGATAATAAGCTTCATTTTGCAAGACTATCTGATAGACCACTTCCCCTTTGGGCATCATGCCTATAATTCTTGCAAGTGTCAATAGTGGAATTGTGGTTATGGTTATGGGAGTTACATCCCAATGGTTAGTCTTACCCAAGTGATGGGTAATTAAAAGTATGTTTTGGTGGTTTTTTTCAAATGTAAGTTAGCCTTTTGTGTCTATATCAGTTAACTAGTCATCCTAAGAAATGGGCAAGAAAGTGACAAATTAGAGCAAAATGCAAGGCAAAGGACATAATTAGGTAGCAGAAAAGATTTGTTTTATCCATAAATAATGAAATAATTAATAATAATATAAAGCTAAATTCCAGTAATCAACAACCACTGCTTCACTTAACAATGGCCCTAATCAAGTGTATGGAATAGAAAACACATCTATTTCAACCAGTACTTATTGATGTGGTTGCTGTGTTAGTCTGGGTAGCCTACAGAAACAAATCCACAGAAACTCATATGTGTATAAGAGAGAGTTTTATATAAACGTTTTATATAAAAGTTTTATGTAAGTGTACATTAAGAAAGCAGCCCAATCCAGTCCTATCCAAACCCATATGTCCAACACCAATCTACAAAGTCCTCCTCAAACTCACAAAACACATGCAATAACACCAAATGCAGAAGAAAAGCTGAATCAGTGAGTGTTTAAGCATCTCAGTGCTGGCTGGGGTCTCCACACGGCTGCTCCAGCACCCAGGCTGCATCGGGGCAGGTCCATGTGGCTTCTCCTCAGGGATGTCTCGCAGGAAATGAACCTGGCCAGCTGAGGCAGCCGCACACTGATCTGACCATCAGAGAACAAGAGACCAGAGAACAAAAAAAGCAAGGCTCACCGAGTCATTTATCTTTCCGCCCTTCAATTAATCCCACGTGTTTATGGGCCAGGTTGGCACAATAAACTTTTACTATCGCAGTTGCTAAAGCCCAGTCTGTGGACTGTCTCAAAGTATTGATTATCTTTTCATTTTACATGGTTTGTTTTGGTCTGCCCTATACAATTTTTAAAATAGTTTAGTTCTGAATGATCAATACTTGTGCATGGTATAATTCACTAGTTACAAAAGTACGTGCAATGCAAAGTAAGTGTCTTCCGACCCCATCCAGAAATTCAATTCCTCTCTACAAGCATATTCACTATTCCAATTTGTTGTATCCATTTCATATCAGGAGCCTTGGAGGGTAATGGTTACAATGGCTACTAACCACAAGGTCAGCAGTTCAAATCCACCAGTCATTCCACAGGAGAAAGATATGGCTTTCTACTCCTATAAATGGTTACTATCTTGGAAAGTTGTACCCTCTCCTGAAGGATCAATATGCGTTATCATTGAATTGATGGCAACAAAAAAGAAACATATCTATCATGTGTTCCTGGCAGATATCTTGGTTAATATCCATTCTCAACTTCTTTCTAATATGCCTTCTTGTATTGCAGAAGCTAAAGCGCTAAAAATACCAGGTATGGGAATTAAGTACCAGAATTCCTGTTGTGACTGAAGTCCCTTTGATCAGATGCATAAAGGCCCTGCTGGAGCTGTCAGGTAAGCTTTGGGCTGCTCAAGGTCAACAGTTCAAACACTCCAGCTATCCCAAGAGAGGAAGATGAAGCTATCGGCTCCTGTGAAGATGTACAGCTTTGGAAACTTTGGATAGGGTAGATATGAGTTGAAATCAGCTTGATAGCAGTGGGTAAGCAACCAAATGCAGATAGCCCTGGTGGCATAGTGGGCTTAAGCATTGAGCTGCCAACCACAGGGGTAGTGGTTCAAATCCACGTGCTACTCCAAAAGAATAAATATGAGGCTGTCTGCTCCCATAAAGATGTGCAGTCTTGGAAGTAACAGTTCTAGTTTGTCCTGTATAGTTGAATTGATGATATTAATAATCAACTGCAGAAGCAGTTGGTGGTACCAATGTAATACACTTAACTGGTAACCTGGAAGGTTGGAGATCCTAGTCCATCAGAGGTGCCTTGGGGGGAAAAAGTCCTGGGTGGTCTATTTATGAAAGACTATGGCCACTAAAAATCCTACAGAGCACAGTTCTATTCTGAAACTCGTGGAGTTACCATGGGTCAAGATCAACTAAGTGATAACTGGTTTAGGTTGTTTGTTTGTTTTTAAATCAAATGCACTTGTGTGGTGCTTGATTTTTGAACTGCGGAAAGTGAGGTGAACTTCTAGTGTGGATCATGGCAGAGGCAGTGCAGATCAACACAGCAGTAGTACTGGATTTCCAGTTCAGCAAAGGTCGCTTTCTGTCACACAGGTGGTGTGGGTTCAGCAGTCGATAGCTTTACTCCAGCTTCCTGATCTCGTGGACACATACCTGATTATGACAGGAGGGCCAACTGTTGAGTGGGCTACTTCTACTTCTACTTCTTTGGAAATCACTTCTGGAAACGGTTAAAATTCCGTTAGGTCTTCAGCCAATAGTTTGGAGGCCATTGAAATAAATTCCTTTCTGCTTCACCCAGCTCAAACCACATTCCAATTCATAACAACCCTATAGCTGGAGATGATGTTTTCTATAACTGAATAGTGACTTATGAAATGTACGTCTATAATAACCACTATGAAATGCGATATGGCTCTACCTCAAACAACTGGGAATAGAGATTCTGTACAATTCAGTAGTCCCTCTGCTAGGTATAGACCCTAAAGAAGAGTCCTAACACAGTCAGATGTTTGCACACCCATGCTCATTGCAGTACGGTTCACAAGAGCAAGAAGATGCAAGCAACCTAAATGTCCATCAGTAGACAAGTGGATAAATAAACACTGGTATATACACATCATGGAATACTATGGATCACACAACTTTCCCCTAGTTCTTTGGTGCTTCCTTCCCCCCCACTATCATGACCTTAATTCTACCTTACAAATCGGATTAGACCAGAGCATGCACACTGCTACAGACAAGAGCCTGCAACACAGGGTTTCCAGGATAGATAAACCCCCCAGGGCCAATGGTGAGAGTGGAGACATCAAGAAGATTGGGGGAGGGTGGGGGACGAACAATGGAAAATTGGGTGAGGAGCGACGGAGGACGATGTAAGATGAAAATAATAATCTATAACTTATCAAGGGTTTGTGAGAGAGGGCGGGAGTGAGAGGGAGGGAGAAGAAATGGGGAGCTGATATGAAGGGCTCAAGTGGGAAGAGAATGCTTTGAAAATGATGATGGCAGCGTATGTGCGAATTTGCTTGACACACTGGGTGAATGTGTGGATTGTGATAAGAGATGTAAGAGCTCCCAATAAAAGTATTTAATCATAATAAAAAGAGTATATTAGTTGCATTCTATTCCCTTATACAGCTTTCTCATCATTGAGTTAATGTATCTTACTTAATTTATGCTGAGTCAGCCTGACTCTGTGGCAGTTACCAACAACTAGCTTTCTCAAAATGTTTCTATTTAAAACAGAAATATTGAGTAATTCTTTAAAAATTCAGAAACTCAAGCCTAAATTAAACTCTAGACTAACTAAATTAAGTTAGTCTAGAACCGTGGTTCTCAGCCTTCCTAATGGCATGACCCTTTCATACAGTTCCTCATGTTGTGGTGACCCCCAACCATAAAATTATTTTCGTTGCTACTTTGTCACTGTAATTCTGCTACTGTTATGAATCGTCATGTAATTATCTGATATGCAGGATGTATTGTCATTGTTACAAATTGAACATCATTAAAGCTAGTGATTCATCATAAAAACAATATGTGTGAAATATGTATTTCTAATGACAAATGAAGCATGGTGTAGCATGGGTAAGTGAAATATGTATTTCTAATGACAAATGAAGCATGGTGTAGCATGGGTAATAGTCTTCACGCCGGTACTCGTAGGTGGGCATCTCTGTATGTGAGCAGACCCGCCTGGAGATGGATAGAGGAGCGGTGTCTCTGTACCTAAGACCATCGGAAATATGTTTTCTGATGGGCTTAGGTCACCTCTGTGAAAAGGTCATTCGACCCCAAAGGGGTTACAACCCACAGGTTGAGAACCACTGGTCTAGAGCGAGAAATGGGAGTCTGTATCACAAAAGTGTTATCCAGGTAATTTTGAAGTTTAATAGTGGCCAAGGTATTCAGCCAAACATTCTAGTCAGCTTCAGGTGTTGAGGGTCAAAATAGCTGAGGGCCTACTTAACATTACTTTAGTGTCATTGATCCCTTGTACCATCAGTCATCAAGTTGCCACTGATCTAATGTGTGATGTAGTATAGGAACAAGAAAGGTCATCAAAAGATTTATTATTCACTCATAAATAAGCAATCTAAATGTTTCTAGGAGTGACATTTTTATGTGTTTTATAGGCTGAATTTTACAGTCGTGAAATATATGTGATTATTATCAAAAGGATAAAATATTGAAGTACTAAAGTATTTTAAAGACTTGATTTTATGTTTATAATAATTATTAAGAATTCTCAAATAGTTTAACAAATATAGAACTATATAGAAATATATAGAACTATATCTAGACAAAAAGTAAGGACTGACAAAATTTCAAGGAGGAATATGACATCCTTTATTTTGTTCCAATGAATATTCAAAGAATTTTCAAATAATAATACACAAAGAAAGGAGATGACAAATCCTGAAATTTGAACCTTTGCAGAAGTATTAGAAATATTGGCATTGAAAACATTAAACAACGTGATGGAGAGAAATGTCTATTAATTGTTGACTGAGAAGCAGTATCCGCCCAATTCACAAGAAAAGGTTAAAAAAGAAAATGAAATGAAATAATGTTAAAGAACTAGATTTGATTTTTAGCTATTTCTTTATAATTAAACTTTCAGGAAAAATAATCATATTTGGGAAACGTTTTCATCAACAATGATAAATTAAATATAACCCATTGCTGTTGATTCCATTCCTACTCAAAGCAACTACCCCATAGGGTTTCCACTGCTGCATCTTCACGGAAACAAACAGCTATTTCTTTCATAGGGAAATCTTCAAAAATCACATACACATATCTGTGTTAAATATCCACTTAGATAATAAAGGCAAAGAAGAAATTTTTTAAAGAGAAAAAATAAAGCTCAATACCCCTTTCTTACTAGGTCAACTACAAAACAAGGATTTTGAAGAGAATGCTCCGAGAAGAGAATTCGATACAATTTTGAATTTGTGGAGACGTTGCCTTCGCTAATTACTATTGGAGTAGGAGGTACACTTAGAAACGTGATTGCAATATTACCCAAATATCTTACCTAGGCAAACCTAAACTAAAATGATCACGTTCAACCCCTGACTTCTGCTAAAATAAACACATATTTAGCGTCACACAATGCGCGTGAGGGCGACCCCAAGAGAAAAGGAGTAAGGGGAGGTGATGGTTCCAACTCGACAAAGTCCAACTTCACATGAACTTGACTTCTGAAATGTTCACTAATGAAACTGTTGTCCTAGTTCTCAGTTACAAGTCCTGATTTATTTTTGTATCCTAGGATTTCAAACTATGATGATGATATCTAGTTCTGTTGAGTTCTGAGGCATATTGGTTTTCCTCTTCCATCAATTGGAATTAAGCCAGAATGTGTGTTTGGTGTACCTTTAAGGTTACGTCAGACTTAGGAACCATTTATGTACTGAATATTTAGGTGTGCCAGGTCCTGGCTAAACTGGGAAACAAAAGATAAAGACCCGCACAGGGTTACACAAAATAATCTATTAATAATGTTACCTGTCCTAGAGCTTGTTTTTGATATTGACTCATTCTTTCTTGTAGAGGCAAGGCCCTTTCATAACTCTAAATGTTTATACATTTTAAATTCTGAGAATGAGTAGTTAGGGTGAAGGGGAATGCTTCACACAATTATGTGTTTCAACACATTATAAAGTAGTCAAGGACACAGACATTGGTGAAGTATATTTAGAATTAGCAGCTTAATCAACATAGCATTTCCAATCTGTGAGAGAAATGGGAACTATTGTTCCCAGGCATCATGAACAAGCTAGTCATGGAAGAGAACATAAAATATGCTTCAGTTTCATTTATTCTCAAATCCAGTCTAGATGACATAACTTGAAATGTTAAATAATGATAAGATTTCCAGAAGTTTCACACTTTGTGAATGATTTGGTGAGTTGCATGTGTACTTTTCTAATTATTATCTAATTAAGAGTTTAAAGCTATAGGTAATTTGGTTTTGTAATTTCAAAGGAGAAAAAAGTATTTTAACTGTAACATAAAACTCATCAGTCATTTTTTTTAAGATCGAAGAATGTAACTACATGCAGTTTTAAAATTTATGCATGGCAGAAAAACACTGCAAAAAGGCAAGCAAACATCAAATAGGGAAAATGTATTCACACTATTTTGAAAACTGTATCAGGCAGAGTACAACCAGGCAACGAAAACCATTGCTATGGAAAGTGACTTCGGGTGTCAAGAAATGGTTTGTACCAGCTATGTGTTAGTCCAGGTAGACTAGAAAAACAAATCTAGAGACACTCATATGTGTATAATAAAGAGGTTTATATCAAAGAGCAATTGAATATTGAGAAAATATCCTAGCCCAGTCCAGATCTAGTCCATAAGTCCGATATAGCCCATAACCCAATACTAGACCATAAATTCCTCTTCAGACTCACACAGCACATGCAATGATGCTGAAGGCAGTATGATCACAGGCCCCTGGGTGAAAAGTCTTGTGGATCCAGTGGCAGTGGAAGCATCTTAGTGCTACCTGCCATCAGCGTGGCTCCAGGTGGCTTGTCAACAGGAATATCGATGCAGAGAGAGACAGAGTGGCCCACCTCTTCTGAGGGCACAATCAAGAGAGAGAGAAGTTCCCAGAAGCCTCATAAGAAGGCCACACCCATAAGGAGGGACCGATCAGGCTGTGACCTGATTGACAGGCTAGGCTCCACACCCCTTCATTCTTTTATCAAGTTGACATGAAATTGTGTAACTACCACAAGCTACTTATCAGAAGATTGACAGTTTGAACCCATTCTGTGGCTCCATGAAAGAACAGTCTTGGGATTGCTTCTGCAAAGAGAATAGCCAAGAAAACCTTGTGGAGCAGTTCTGCTTTATGGGGTTCCCATGAGAAAAGGAAAGACTACACATTTTAAACGGAAGATCTAATAGAAAAATGGTTTTCATAGTGACGGGTGAGCTGAACAGTCAAAGGTGTACCTTAAAAAACAGTCAAGGGCAGAAAGTCACTTTGTCCCTAGGCTGAAAGGAGAAAGGGATGAATGGTATTCCTGAAAACAAGTGCCAGGGTATGAGGGTGAACCTCAAACCACACTGATCTCTCTGGTGGGAGCAGAGTATATAGAGAAGTCACAGAGGCTGCTGAAGACTTTGCTTGAAGAAGTAGGGATGGAGCGGAAATGTCCAGGCATTTCCTGTCTTCTGCCTTCTGTTCATTTCCTATCGCTTCTGTAGCCAATTAGTACTATGGGTTACAACAGGCATTAAGCTGGTTTGAACCTGTTCAGTTATGGCCAATTGAGCACAGTTGAAAACAGCATCAAATTTGTGGAATGTGGGATTACTGGAAAAATGATTGAGATGGGAAAGATTATAGGTTAAAGTCCTGGAATGAGAGACTCAGAATGGGGTGTATAAGATCTTTCAGGTGTCTGAGGCTTGCTTTTGTTGCTCTCTTTCCCTTTTAAGGACCCTTATTATTATATTGAGGAGCTCTGGTCGTATAGTGGTTACAAGATCAATTCGAAACCACCAACCAGCTCCAGGAGAGAAAGACAAGACTTTCTTCTGTAGAGAGATAAAATCTTCGAAACTCATAGGGGACAATTCTGTAGGATTGCTATAGCCCTAATTGACTCAATGGTAGTGGATTTTCCAGAGTGATTACATTGGGCCCACCTGGATAATCCAGGAAAATCTTCCTATTCTCAGGACAATTGACTAGCCACTGTAATTCTATTTGTAACTTAATTCCCCTTTGCCATATAAAGCAAAACATTCACAGGTTCTGAAGATTACACGGAGCTCTTTAATAGGTCAATATTTTGGCTTCTTCCCAGAGGAAGAAAAGTGATAAAAATAGAACGGCATAAGGAAGCTATTAGTACAATGGACTAATGGGCCACAGAAACATCAGTCTCCACAGCCTGGATACCAGAAGAATTAGATGGTGCCCGACTGCTACTAACTGCTCTGAGAAGGATCCATGAAAAGGTCCTCGATAAAGTGGGAGAGTGTTGGGACACCCAAGACGATAAGCCTTAGTCAGCCTTTAGGTAGGGAACAGAGCTCACCCTCGTTTTACAACAATAGTCATTTAAGACCAAAGATCAGAATTTACCCAAGGACTAAGTTCAAAAGAAGTTTAGGAAAGAAGAAGGAATGGGAACAGGAAACGGAGAAATTGGGATAAGTAATGAAACATTAAGAGGGATGAAATGAAACAAAATCTGAATGGATTGTTCAATGTAAAACTATGATATGCTCTGTCAACTTTCACCTAATTCACACAAAAAAAGTAATTTTTACAGACAAAAAAAAAGAGGTCAGTTTTTGCCTACCACACTATTTAGTCTCACATCAATGCCTATCATTAGCCACCTGTAGCCGAAAGCATGCTGGTAAGGAACCCTGGGAAAGCAGTCCGCAGTGGTCAACTCCCTAGCCCCTCCCCCCCTCCCCACACACACATCCGGGGGAAGGAGAGAGCAGTGGGTCTGAGAGCAAACAAGCACTTGCACAAATGATTACTATCCCTGGAACAAAGCATTGCTATATATCAACAAAAAAATGATAAGTAACAAAATAAGAAGATGAGCCAAGAATATGGGTTGGCAATTTTTGGGGACAGAGATAAAAACAATCAACGTAGTATACAAAGATTCTCAACTTCCATAATGTGAATTAATATAATGAACTATAATTCTCCTACCAGTAGGACAAAATGAGAAAGATTGATGATAACCAATGTTGGTCATAATACAGACTGTTGAGGATGTATGGAAGATTTTTGGAAGATTATTTGGCAAATTGAGTGAAATTATAAATGGGCCCTAGCTTTTGTTCTAGCAGCTCCACTGTATTAAGAATGCCACAGAAGTGTGCAAAAAAATTGTATATACAAAGGTGTTCACTGCAGCACTTTATGGTATCAAATAAAAGCAGAAAACAGCCTTGAAATTATTCAAATGTCCATTAATACAAAATTGGCCATAATTCAATAATACAGCAGTACTTCTTGATATCATGACTTGATCTGAGGGTAAGTAAAATCTAAACAATGCTATAAAACCATAGAAACGTTCATGTCACCAAAATACTAAAATCTAAAACAACTGTTTCTGGATATATCCTCCATTTACATCTTCATACTTCTGAAAGCAGTGTTTCCAGCTCTCTAACATGGAAAACACAATTCCTAAAACTTGCTCAAGGAATTGCGCTCTTCAATTTACACCACATCTAAACAGGAACCTCAAGGGGTGATTCAAATTGTGCTTCTCTTAAATATTCTTTGCGGTAGGGGGAACCAAAAGAAGATGAAGGGCAAAGATTAGGGCTGTGGGATAGATGGTGAGCAGGTGCGTTGTCGTGATGGAAAATAATTTCCTGGAGCAACTCTCTGTGCCTGTTTTCTGACCAATGCAGATCTCAGCTTTCTTAAAATTCCTCATGCTAGCCCTAATGATATAGTCTTCAAAAATTCTGTCTACATTACCACTTGGGAGTCCCCCAAACAGCCACCATAACCTTCTGAGAGGACCTCTCTGCCTGGAACATAGCTGTCCCAGGAGATCCCCTTTGGACACCACTGTTTGGGTTGGACCTTGTTTTTGAAGACACCCTGACAAGACTAAGACAAGGGCCTTCCGGAGAGAACCTGACTGCAGCCATCCACTGACTGCAGAGACAAGTTTAAAGACATTTTCCTTGGAATAAACCTGTGCATGCAGGAAAGGGAATCCTAGAAGCAATACTTTTTTACTTAGCCTCAAATCAAAATAGAACGCTCTGGCATGGAAATCTGCTTACCGTTTGGTGAAAAAGGTGAGCTACACATCAGTGTATATAGTTTTGAAACATTTACATGTTCAAACATGAATACGAATTCTTGTCTTCAGGTTTTCACAGGTGACTAAAGGTATCGATTCGATAGAAACCAAACTGTTAACAATGATTATTCTGAGACAGAGGATTCTATGGGGCCCCCACCTGCTAATTTACACATTTTTTAATGTTTGAATTTTATAAAGTTGCAATTTTTACATGACCTGAAAAAGTATAGAAATAAGAACAGAGTTTATTAACTGGGCTTTAAAAATAAGTCAAGTATTAAAATTATACTGGATAGATTTGAGTCTAATTTTTATTTCGTTAAAAAAAAAGTATCCCGATTCATGGTTAAAACATTCACCACTGCCCTTCTGCCAAATGAATGAATAAATGAAAAAGGCAACAATCAAAAAAGAGTGCCCTCCCCCAACACTTCCTGTTGGCTAAATCTTCTGATTTTCCATCTCCTACTAAATTGTTTAAATAAGAAACTTCCTCTTTCTGAGTTCTTCCCCCCGCAAACAAAACTGCCCTTGTGGCTTTCAATTCCTGTCTCTGTAAGTCTGTGTCCTGACTTACCTTTCCCTTTCTTTTCACTTACAGCAATATGTAAATAGGCTGGGTAAATGTCCCTTCCACTAAGGGGAAGATATGTTAGAGATCAGCGCTGCTCTATGGCTGATTGGTTCTCTTGGCATCCTACTTCCCTGGGCCTTGGAAAATATCCCGGTGTTTCAACAGCTCTGCTGCGTGGTGATCGCACTGCCTATTTTGTAAAACTCAAAGTGAAATAAAACAAACTCACTAACATCGAGCCCATTCTGACTCACATCGACCCTATCGAGCAGAGTAGAACTGCCCCTCTGGGTGTCCATGGCTGTAATTCTTTACCACAGCAGAAAGCCTCATCTTTTGCCCTTAGAGCGGCTGGTAAGGTAACACGTTATCCGCTGTGCCACCAGGCTTTATTTAATTATTTAATTGGGTGCTGAAACTTTCAGCGTGTTTTTTGCTCTGGGTTTACTTGATTTTTGGTTAAATAACCTAAAACCCGTACCTGATTTTAGGTTAAATAACATACGAGTAGTGCTTAGTCTTCTAACTCGCCGGCCATGACTCTCACTTGATTAGAGCAAACCTTGTGGTACTGCGATACCTGGATGGCTCCATTCTTTATAAACTGTCTAGGGGTAGGAGTTGATATTTGAAGGTGGTGGTGGTAGTTCCTTGGCGAAGAGAACATACATAGGCGTAGAAACACACATGAGAAGAGGCTTTGAAAGTTTCATGAAAAAATTGTATTATCTATTAATTCCCTCTCCCCACAACTTTTTGAAGTCCCGTGGCGTGTGTATGTGCAGAGAGGCCAGGCTGATGAAGCCCAGACAGCCCCTCTCAGGAGTGACTGCTGAGACGAAGGCTGCAAATGAGATCGCCTGCCCAGTATGTCTCTTACACCATCAGCATGTATTTCGCTTCCTCCTCGATCTTCCTACTAAGTCTTAGAAAACAATGATGACCTTGTGGTCAATAAAAGCCAAACCAAAGAAATACTGAGTCAATTCTCATTTGTGACCACACACGTGTTTTAGTGTCGAACTCTGTTCCATAACGTCTTTTAGAATTAGATCACCATGCTTGTTTTCTGAGGCTCCTTGGGGTGGGTTTGAACCAACTCCATAGTTAGTAGTTGAGCATCGAATCATTTGCACCACCTGGGGACTTGTTTTCCACCCCTCTTTTAATGAGATAAAGGAAGCTATTGGCATTGTGGGTTACCAGTTAGGCTGCTAACTTCAAGGAATTCAATTTTAGCAGTCAGTCTCAAGGGAGAAAGATGAGGTTTTCTGCTCCCGTGAAGATTTAAAGCCTCAGAAGCTGAAGTGGCAGTTCTGCTCTGTCCTATAGGGTCACTATGAATCAGAATCATTCCATGGCACTGGGTTGATTTTTTTTTTAGGGCCTGTGTGTTTGTGTGTGTATGTCAGTCTCAGAAACCCACTGGAGAGTGCTACACTGTCATATAGGGTTGTTATGAGTCAGAATTGGCTCAATGGAAGTGAGGTTTTTAAATTTCATTTTGATTCTAACTATGCTTCTTACTTCAAAATGTTTCACAATGATATTTCTAAGAAAATTCAGGTGTTTAAATGTTAGTAAAACATAGGCTTAATTGTTTAAAAGGGACTGTCTTCAATGAAATAGTAGGACACTCAGCCAAGCATGCATCTTACATAATCACAGCCGGGCCATTATTTCCAGAAAGGATTTACCACTAAGTGCAGTATCATTCCTTTTTCAAGGCAGCATTCACAAAAAGAATTTGAAGTAATCACTGAAGTAAAAATTCCTTGATTTGAAACCTTACGCACATTGAGAAGTTGTTTTGAATTGTCTCTATAGTTTTGAATGCAGAGCTAGTCTCCTATCTGCTAATAGCTGGCAAGAATGCCAAAGAAGTAGCACCTAGCTCCCGTCTGCAAGGAGATGACCCTCCTACCAGGAGAACTATTGTATGAAAATAGTTCTATGGCACAACAAACTCACCAGATGTCCTGGAAGCAGAAGCACAGCTTCATCAGGGAGGTGAGAACACATTCAGAGCGGAGTCATGCGGGAGGGAGCATGTACATTGACGATTTATGTCCTTACCCTGATGGCACAATAGGTAAGTGTTTGGGTGTTAACCTAAAGGTTGGTGTTTGAAGCCACCCAGCAGTTTTGTGGGAAAAAGACCTCAAGTCTCATTAGCTCCTATAAGATTAAAGCCAAGAAAACTTTATGGGTCAGTTCTACTTTGTCATCTGGGGTCACCATGAATTAAAAAATGACCTGGAATCACCCACAATCACTTGTGCAATGCAACTTCTTCTCTTAGACCATAAGCCCCAGTAGAGTACAAATTGCTTCTTCAGATACTGCTTCCACATTTTCAACTCCACAAGCACCCTGTACAAGGCCTGGCAGAGTAGTCCCTAAATCTATTTTACAGGAAGGAAAAGAAATTAGTGTCAGGTATCATGACGGCTTGCAATGTTCTGATGCTAGAAGCTACACACCAGCACCACTGACGGTGGACAAGTTTCAGGAGCCCCTCAGACCAAGACAGACTAGGAAGAAAGATCTGGTGATTGACTACTGAAAAGTGGTCAATGAAAACCCTACGAATAGCAACAATGTAGTTTCTTTTGTAACGTTGGAAGATGAGCCCCTTAGGTTGAAAGCCACTCACAGTACACGGTGGTCTCAACGATGGATCTGAGCATGCCGCTCGACAAGAAGAGGGCACACTCTGCTTACCTGGGGTTGCCATGAATATCATGAATAAGAGCTGGTTCAAGGGCAATTAACAACAACAATGCGCCGGCAGCATTTACGTGTGTCAGGTCCATTCCTGGTTGATCCATGTGATAACTCACTGTAGGATGACTCCTTCCCTTGCCTTCCACCCTCTCCCTCTTCCCTCCTCTTCCCTTTTAAATAGGGGAAGAAATCAATGTTTAAGGATCAAATTGAACTGACATAGGCCAGAGCATCAACTACGGATTCAGCCCTGAGGGCAAGCACCGCCTCCGGCATGTGATTTGATCGTATACCGGTTGCCGTTGAGTTGATTCTGACTCATCATGATCCTATAGGACAGAGTCGAACTGCCTACAGCGCTTCAGAAACTGTAGTCTTTATGGAAGTTGTCTGTCACATCTTTCTCTTGGGGAGTACGTGGTGGGTTCAAACTACTGATATTTTGGTTTGCAGCCAAGGACTGAACCATTCTGGTGTTGTTGGGTGTCATAGGTCAGTGTTTACTTACAGCGACCCAGAGTACAACCAAATGAAACACTACCTGGTGTTGGGTTCTCTTCATGATTGTTGCTATGCTTCAATTAAGCCCAGGTGCAGCCACTGTGTCAATCCATCTCATTGAGGATTGTCCTCTTATCCAGTGATGGCCTTCTCCAGGGATTGGTCCCTTCTGCTAACATGCTCAAAGGACCTGAGACAAAGTCTTGTCATCCTCACTTCCAAGGAGCATTCTGACTGTACTTCTTCCAACACATACTTATTTATTCTTCTGGCGGTCCACTCGAGACCAAAACCAGAATTCAAAGGCAGGAAGTATCCTTCAGTTTCCTTATTCATTGCTCCACTGTGTTAGTTGGGGTAGACTATAGGCACAAATTCATAGACACACATTTGTATGGGAAAGAGCTTTATAGACAAGAGCAATTGAATATTGAGAAGACACCCCAGCTCAGTCCAGATCAAGTCCATAAGTGCGATATTAGCCCATATGTCTGATACCAATCTATAAAGTTCTCTTCAGACTCACAAAACACATGCAATGACACCAAATACAGGAAGATCACAGGTCAGTGGGTTGGAAGTCTTGGATCCAGTGGTGCTGGCAGGGGTCTCCATGTGGTTTCTCCTGCTCCCAGGATTCTGGCTGAATCAGGGTAGCTTCATGTGGCTTCTTTTCGGGAATGTCTCTCGGGGTGGGTGGGGGTGGGGTAGGTTGTGGGTGTATCCCACCTCCAAGGAGGAAGTACAGGAACTCCCAGAATCCTCAGGGGAAGGCATGACAACAGATTATATAACTACCACATCAACATCCACATGCCTATGAGACAAATGGAAGTGCCATGCTTGGGCAGGTGCACCTTCGTCCTAAAAGTGACATCTCTGTTTTTTAATCATTTTTTAAAAAGATTTCCGTAATGTGATATATCATTGATTTAATGAATACAGTTTCCATGAGTATTGATTGTGGATCCAAGTATAATGAAATATTTCACCACTTCAAAAGTTTCTCCCTGCTTAGTTGCTTAGAGGTCCAGTGGTGAAGGTTTGTGTTTTCCTTATGTTTAGGTGTAATCCACAATGAAGGATGCTACGTGGTATGATCCATACTGAAGTCTGATCTTCATCAGTAAGGGCTTGAAATCCTCCAGGCTTTCAGCAAACCAATTTGTGTTATCTGCATCTCCCAGTTTATTAATGAGTCCTCCTCCAAGTCTGATGCCAGGATCTTCTGCAGATAGTCCAGTTTCCTGGATTATTTGCTCAGCATCTACAGTGAGTAAATACGGGAAAATAATAAAACCCTGACACACACCCTTCCTGATGTTAAACCACATTTCAATTGGTATTCCATTAGTTCCTGGAGTCTTGTTTTTCTCCAATGCTTTCAGGGCAACTTGAACTTGTTCCTTCACTTTATCAATGCTTGAGCATATGCTACCCCTGAAATGTTTGAATATTGACCAATTCTTTTTGGTACAAGGACTTTGTACTTCTTCCATCTCCCTTTAATGCTTCTTCTTTTTTAATCATTTTATTAATGCTTCTTAAGGTGTGCCTAATCTTAGGGAAGTTGATTAAGTTCACTTCTGTTCTTTAAAATGGAGATGATAATACAATTACTCATAGGGTTATAAACTTTTTTTAAAGAGCTTGCCAAATTAGCTACATGAAGTGTCTCATGCTTAAAATGGTCAGATAATATTGCCCACTGCCAGTGAGTCAATTCTGACTCATGTCAACAGTCAACTTTAAAGGACAGAGTAGAAGTACTCCATCAGGGCACCTGAGGCTGTGAATCATTTTGGAAGCAGACTGCTTCATCTTTCCCGTGGAGCAGCTCTCGGGTTTGAACCACCCAAGCAGTCCAGTGCTTAACCAAATGTGCCACAAGGGCTCCTTAAAGTGACATTAGCTGATATGCATTGGGTTGTTAACCACAAGGTTGGTGATTCAAACCCACCAGCCACTCTGAGGGAGAAAGACGAGGCTTTCTGTTGTTAAAAAATTTACAACTCCAGAAACAAGGGCAGTTCTATTTTTTCCTTTAGAGTCACTATGGGTCAGAATTGACCAGATCGTAGTGAGTTTGTTTTTTTTAATTCTGCCAACCTAGAAATAATAATGCCTACTTTGCGGATATAGTAAGGAATAAATTAAGATTATATGCTGTCGAAAACTCTTCTACTTTATTACCAGTCTCAAAATGCCCAAAGCTATTTGAAGGATACGTGGCAGTGAAGTACTGTTAGGAGATCAAAGATTCTATAGATGGGGCTCACTCAACTGGGCCAACTGGATTGACAACAAAAGGACAGTGTTAAAGAGTTGAGAGAAATATAACATGAGATACAGCAAAGGGGTGGGAGGGAGGAAACGTGAGGCTAAGGAAAGAGTCTAGGGAATTAAGGAAAAACAGAGGCAGTCCAAAAATGAAATTATGAGAATCCACAAATCAGAGACATAACTATCAGGGACATGGTCCGTGAATGAGGAGACAGGAAATGTGTATGGGATCATTTCAAATGATGCCTGCTCTCGGGTTATCAGGAGGCTGAAGTGCACGTTTGCGTTTGAAATCAACCCACTACCGTGCAGCAGATTCCAATTCGGTGATCCTGTATTGGATTTCCAAAACTTTAAATATTTATAGGATCTGACAGCCTCACCTTTCTCCCGAGGAGCTGTTAGTGGATTTGAACCACTGACCTTGAGGTTAGTTGCGCCCAATACTTATCTGATAGCACCATACTTATTTGAGTAAAAAACAACAACAACAACAAAAAACCACCTTCACTGCCACCGAGTTGATCTCAACTCTTAACAACCTTATGCATTTGGAGAGCTAAGTGGATGGAAACTGCACCGTGGCTAGGACACAGGCAGAATGGAATGTGAGCGCTGAGGAATAAGCAGAGAGAAACGGCTTGGTTTATGAGATTCTTGGCTTTAACAGGTACTTAATTCTAGGCATCAAAATGACGTCAGGACAGGAGATTTAAAATCTCCCACGTCAGATGGGTGGTTGTCCTCATTAGTCAGTCAAGGAAGCAAAGTGGGGTTCTGAAGCAAAGTTTTCACTTTTTGGGGGGTGGGGTGGAGCACATTAAAGCCATGTCACCAGAAGCATAGAAATATAATTTGATGTCAAAATGGTAATGTTTAAGGGAAAATAATTACAGATGGGATTCTCTGTTGAGTATTCTCTTGTGCCATGTTTTAAAAAGAATCAGTATAAACACTCTCACAAGTAAAGGAAACACGGGTTACTAATTATTTGCACCTTTTTAAAAAACCTTTAACACATTTTTTTAATCGAGTAACTTGTGATATGCTCAAACCCAGTGAACCCTACGAGAACCGGGACTTGATAGGACAACCTTGTTGATCTGAGTCTGACAAGTTTTCCTTCTCTGACAGGCTCCCATGGACAGTTTCTGCTTTCAGAGGTTTTACTGTAACGGTTTCTCATGATCAGGGGACAGGTCAGTTGGGTTTACTTTTCAAAATACCAATATTTTGGTGGAAGTGTCCTGGTGGTTCAGTGCTTGGCTACTAACCACAGGTCGATAGGTCAAAAGGCTTGACTCAAACCCAACAACTGCCCCCCAGTGCCTTGATGTAACTTAAGTGTAAGTAAGACATGGCAGGTTGCTTCTTAGAGATTCTGGCTGTGGAAACCCCATTGGGATAGTTCTACTTTATCCTATAGGGTTGCAAGGAGGTTGAATTCACTCAAAGGTCTTTTTGTTGTTGCTTTTTCACTACTTAAAACATGCAAATTATTTGCTATTTGGATTACTTAAATGATCTGGTCTTACAAAAGGGGCTTACTTTAATATTTCAATAGATGGATGCTTCTTGAAATGAGGACCAGTGACTTGCTTATCATAGGCCAACACTGTTAATGACGCCAGTTGCTGCCTAAGGTGTAAATCAATTCACTAAAAATGTTCTTGCATTTGGCAAAGTGATGAGCCATTTGGATGGGCTCAGCATGGTTTTTCGTAATACTTATTCTTCAGATGCAATAAAGAAAGGTGCTAACGCAGTGATTTCTCTGAGCACATCTCCCACTTGCTTGCAGCATAAGAGGATTCTGCCACAAAAGGATGGGTCGCCTTTTTGAGCAAGGAGATCTTTTTGGTTTCAATGAGCTCACCGTCCCGGCATTATGACTGTGATTATGATGTCCTGCCACTGTTTCCCAAAGAACGGTTTTTTTGTTTGGATTCAGGTTGTGCCTTGATGTAACTTAAGTGTAAGTAGATCGCAAACTAGCCAAGCCAGAACAACATCAAAGTAAGAAACTGCTCAGGAAATGTAGTACTGTGAAGCTGAGAAAAATAGGGACACAGAATCAGTATTAGTAATACACTATATATATTAAAATTTTAATCATTTTATTAGGAGCTCTTACAGATATCACAACCCATATCAATCACATCAAACAGTATTGTACAGTTGCGACCACAGTTTCAAAACATTTTCTTTCTTCTTGAACTCCTTGATATCAGCTCCTCTTTATCCCTCCCCTCCCCACATACTCCCCAGGAACCCCCTTTTATTTTTCATGTCCACGCTGACTCATAGTGAGCCTATACTGACAGAGTAGAACTTCTTCTGTGAATCTATGAGACTAACTCTTTGCAGGAGTAGAAAGTATCGCCTTTTCCCCACAGAGCAACTATGGTTTCGGACCCCTGATCTTGTAGTTAGCAGCCCAATGTGTAAAAAAATAACTCAGTCAAGTATTTGGCATAATTAATTAATTGATTGATTTTTTTAAATTAAAATATTTTATTGGAGGCTCTTACAGCTCTTATAACAATCCATATATCAGTTGTATCAAGCATATCTGTACCTATGTTGCCATCATTCTTTTCTAGACATTTACTTTCTATTTGAACCCTTGGTATCATCTCCTCTTTTCCCCCCACCGCTACCACCTTCATGACTCTTTGATAAATTATAAATTATTACTATTTTCATATATTACACTGCCTGCTGTTTCCTTTTCCTCACAGTTTCGGTTGTTCACTCCCCTGGCCCTGGACACACAGAGGGGCAGTTCTACTCTGCCCTAATATCTGTCGATATTAGTTATTAATTATTCCATGGGGCTATTTTCATCTTTGGAAGACTTACCATGGCAGGGGTGTGTGTGTGTGTACCTCTGTGTCAATCACTGCGATTGACTCCCTCTTCTTCCCCTCCTCTCCTCACCTTTGCCCTACCCTTCTGGTATCGCTACCCCATTCCTGTTCCTGGATTCCGTGCGTCATGAGCTCTTATCTCTGATCTGTACCTGTGCACACGCTCTGGTCTAGCTTGCAGTCGGCATAATTTATTGATTTGAAATAGTTTTTACCAAAAAGAAAGGAGGTGATGTGTTCAATTAGAAATCATCTGGCAAGTTCCTGAGAAAACTATGTTTTCTACAAATAGGGTGCTACATAAATCATGAGTGTGCACACACAACATGCAGACACGACAGCAAAATTGTCTAACAGTCCTAGCACAACACATTCACACATATATACATACATGACAATTCCAGAAGTGCATTTTGACTCCCTTCGCCCTCATGCTACTTTTGGACATAGTTGTAAAATAATGATAGTAGCCATGGCCAAGAAGTTGTAGAGCCATGGAGTTCCTCGTAGCTGATGTTCGGGTATACGCCATGCTGTTGGTGGGTGGGAGTCAGGCAGAGGGCTAGTTTTGTGATGGGCAAGTGGCTGCTTACACATGAAACTGGGCCACGGGACCATGTGGCAGGACTGCCTCAGCCTTGGAGGGTCCTGGGATGGCCAACCAGCTGAACTACCCCTGCTGCTCTTGGGTTTGCCTTGTGGCTTCTACACAGGCTGGAGACGCAGTCTAAGGACTGCAGTTGGACTTTGACTGGGGAAGGATGCGAGCTACTGCTGCACCTTCTGAGTTGGAGCAGTTGGCCTTGTCAAGGTTTCTTTCTGGGCTAGAAAAAGTGATTTCCTCCTACATTGGAGAAAGCCGTTTTCAGACCAAGCATGAGACGTGTCCCACACACTGGTGAGTGTGGGGACACTCACAGGTATGCTGGTGAGGAGCTGAGGCCGAGCACCAAAACTCTGAGTCCAAAGACAAGAAGACAAAGATTTATCCACTGCGTTCAAGTTGACTCTGACTCATAGCTACCGGACAGGGCCAAGCAGTGCAGTTCTCAGGGTTTCAGAGATTGTAAATCTTACAAGAGCAGGTAGACTCATCAGCCTTCTACTGTGGAGTGGCTGGTGGGTTTGAATTCCTAATCAACTGTGTGAGTCTGGGTACTTTAGAGAAACAAATCCACAGAAACTCATGTATAAGACAGAGTTTTATATAAAGGTTAAGTGTGCATCAAGAAAACACCCCAACCCATGCTGTCCAAGCCCACAAATCCAATATAAACCCATATGTCCAACACCAATCCACAAAGTCCTCCTCCATCTCACAAAACACACGCAATGATGCCGACTGCAGGAAGAAAGCGGAGTCAGTGAATGTGTAAAAATCGCAGCGCTGGCAGGGGTCTCCACACGGCTGCTCCAGCACCCAGGGCTGCATCGGGGTAGGTCCATGTGACTTCTCCTCGGGGATGCCTTGCAGGAAGTGAGCCTTGCAAGATGAAGCAGGGAACTGCTAAGGCAGCTGCACCCTGGTGTGACCATCACAAAGCAAGAGACCCGAGAAGTCATTGAACCATTTATACCCCAAAGGCGAGGCTCATCGAACCATTTATCCCTCAGCCCTTCAATTAACCACACATCATGTGTTTATCAGCCAGGTTAGCACAATAAACTAACACACCAACTTAACCCACATTGCCACTAGAGTTCCCTACCAAGACCAGGACTTCACATTAAATCTTCAGATAAGAAATTGAAAGGGAAGTCATCATATGTCAACAAATAGTGGCATAGAATGCTTGTGAAAACATCGCCTGGGGGTTGCCTGGTATTCAAAGTGTATAAGATGTGTTATTTGTATGAATATGGTAGTGGCAGTTAGATGTCAATTAGATTGGTCTGAAATTGTGTCAGTCGCAAGGGATTTATGCCTGATGCCTGATCAACCTGCTTAGAATTTAGAGAAAAAGAAAAGGTTGATGATGAGTGGTATTAGTCCTGTCTTCTTGGAATCAAAAGAAATTTGTGGATCAAAACTAATACCAAATGTGTTACCCTTAAGTCAATTCAACTCACAGTGACCCTGAGAGACAGAGTCGAACAGCCCTGGAGGGTTTCCAAGGATGCCATCATTGTGGGCACAGAGCGCCACATCTCGCTCTTGAGGAGTTGTTGGTGGATGATCCCAACTGCTGACCTTCAGGCTAGCAACTGAGAACTTAACCACTAGGGAAAGGGCAGATGGATGTAAATACATCTAATTCCATTTGATAGGAAAATAGCAAGTAAGGGAAAAAGGGGCCTCAAATGTACAAACTCTCTTTTCAGCTGAAAGGAATTTGAGGTTTGCTAAAATTAAAATCATATTAACTCAATTATATAAATTGACTTGCGGTGTAGTTAAATGATTTGCAAATCAGCAACACTTCGGAGTTGAGTCTAAGTGTTCCAAAGATGAGAGAATTTCTGAGGACTCTTACACTCTGTCTTAGACTTTGCTTTAGAAAGAGGCCTGAATAGTACTCGCACCCTAACAGTAGACCCTAACACACAGCTAACAGTACGACTCTGGAATTTCAGTTTCCTGAGTTCTTGAAAAGAGCACACCGCCCGCAGCATGAGAGTCTTTACTAGTGAGCAAGGCTGTTGTTGACCTTAAAGGTGACTTTGAAGAGACCTGCTCCAGTAAAGAATGACCATCTCAGAAAACCACAGGGACAGCTCCACCCTTCCTCTAGGGGTGCAATGAGTTGATGGCAGTGGATTTGTTGTGTTTTGTTTGGCGGGGGGTGGGGGTGGGGGGTGGGGGGGTGTTGGTTTCAAAAGATACCCGTTTGCTCAGTGGGCTCAAATAAAACAGGCATATGGTGGCTGTGACCCAGAACCAACTCCATGGTACCTCACAAGTCTGCTCAAGGCTCAAGGTCCAAAAGATCATTTCAGGGCAATCTTTTGGTGCATGGATCCCAGGAGAATTAAAAACTATTTTTCAGACTAAAACTATGGTGTGAAGCATGAGTCCATCTTTTCACCTTATTTCTTTTCAGCCGATGACTGTTTACTGCTGAGAAAAGCAATGTTTTGGGCCTAAGAAAAGACTAGCCACACAGAAACCTACAAAACCCAGTACTGTGTCTTGCAGGGCTGTTAAAGCCAGGGCGGTAAGTCTTACAAAGATGAAAATAGCTCCATGGAATAATTCATAACTAATATTTGCATAACACTCAAACATTTGGAAAGTACCTTTGTATACTATTTTCTAAGTTTAGATTTCCTTTTTCTGCTAGGATTTCCTTTTTCTTTGTCTTTGAAGAACAGTATTAATTTTGGGATTGTAGTTCCATGTCTTAGCTTTGCTTCAATTATCGCAATCATTCCTTTGGGCCCTGTTTTCTAATCTTTTCCATTCTCTTTTATGATCCAATATCTCCAAATTACCCCAAAGGGTATTGACCTGTGAACTCGCACAGTGAATTTGCTTATTTTAATTTTCAAACTTCTTGAAATGGTCTAGAGGGAGATGTACAGCTCCTGGAATATCTAGCATAGATCTATGCAATACTAAAGAATACTGATCAATCAATCGGTGAGGCATCTCATAATGTGGATCAACCTGGAGGACATTATGCAGAGGGAAATAAGTCAATCAGAAAAGGACAGATCTTGTAGGTGACCACTATTATAAAAAAGTCAAGAAGAGGTTTTTACTCGGAAAGAAAGTCCTTAATGGTCATCAGGGGTAGAAAAGAGAAGGAGGGAGGGAGGGGAGGGAAGCCACAGGCTAAAGGTAGAAAGTGTTAACGTGGGTGAAGGAGAAGATAATATACAATAAATGGGAGGTTAGGAAAAAATGATGGTGCAAGGGAACGCACTGGAAGGTTTGTAAGAGTTAAAGGCAACAGAGGCAAATGTTATGTACACAGTCCTGCCATGGTGATCTGTGAATAGATGCTGGGACAGACACACCAACTGAGCAGGTGTGGGAGGGAGAATAGGCGTATACCCATGACAGAAGATATTTGTATCCATGCACTTAAACTTGCTACAAATATATCCATGAATATGGTGGAGCATACCAGAGGACAAAGTTATGAAACTTCTTAGACATATTCAAACACCTTGAAGGACTGAGTGCCTGAGCCCCAAGGGCACAGGACGTAATTCCTGGAAACACCAAGGTCAATTGGCATAACATGGCTCACTAAGACTATAATCTCCACCATCCTTTGGCAAGTGGTGATTGGGGTCTTAAAAGCTCAGGAGCTTTTAAGGTGCAAAATATTGGTCTCTCCCCATCCAAAGGATTAAAGAATGGTGAAATGGAAAGACACATGGAAACAATTGATCCAACAGAATAGACCATGCAAACATCAGTCTCCGCAACTCTTAAACTAGAAGAACTAGATGGTGCCAACCTACCACTACTTACTATTCTGAAAAGAATCACAAGAGAAAGTACTAGATACTGTGGGAGAAAAATGTAGAACATAAAATCATAAAAGAGATTAGGATAACTGGTCAGAGACTATAGGGCACCAACACAATAGCCTTCAGTCACCTCAGGAGTCTGGAATGGAATTCACCTCTGTGTTTGAATAATCAACCCTTCAAGATCAATAGGGTAGAGGGTTAGGAAGGGAGGAATGAGAACAGGAAGCCCTGGCAGGAAATGAGATAAACAATATGACCTTGATGAGATTGATATGGATGAGTGGAAAGACTTGAAATTGTTGATTGTAAAACTCACGATCTGTTCTGTAAACCTTCACCCAATTCTAATAAAAGTTTAGACGGAAAACAGGTAAGAGCCTAGAGAATCCCAGGGCAGTTCTTCAGTGTTATATAAGGTCACTATGAGTGAGAATCAACCCAACAGCCCTAACAAGACCTGTTTAAAAGAGTTTCTCAGTTTAAAGCTAGGCGGAATATTTTTCAGCAAGAAAGCTCAGAATTAGTCCTTTCCTTAAAAATAGTAATTTCCATGAGTGTTATTACATAAGACCACAGAATTTCTGTTGGGAGGGATGAAAATACTTGGAAAATAAAAGGTGGTGATGGCTGTCCGGCACACTCCCCACCAAATGCTCATGGAAAAATGTGTATTATGAAAAAACTAGGCATGGATTTTAAAACTTATTTTGCACCAAAAAACCCCCGCATACTAACTTGTCCTAACATGTCTGAATAGGATCTAGTCTGAGTCACTTAGAAGGATAAGACATCCATTTTAAGAGCTCCTATCAGAAGCAGCAACACGAATTCAGCTAACATGGAAGCAAGAACAAATGTCAAATTGATGGTGAAGCTCGGGTGGAAGAATGGAGAAACCATTGATGCTGTACAGAACGTTTAAAGGGACAATGATCCAAAGAAGCCAACCGTTTATAAATGGGTACCTCCTTTTAAGAATGGAACACGGAATCTTGAAAACGAAGCCCTCAACATCAAGCCAGCTACATTAATTTGTGAAGAAACACTTTGTGCATGCTCTAGTGGAAGAGAACTGACAACAGGAAAACCAATCAGCAGCCCCATAGACTACTCAATAGGTTCAGCTTCCACAATCTTGAATGAAAAATTAAAGTGGAGCAGATTTTCTGCACAATTAGTGCCCAAACTGTTGCACTAACAGTTTAGACACAGGCAAGAGCAGAGCTTTCAATCTAACAGATGTACATGGATTTCTCTCCAGGCTCCTTAAGACAAAGTACAATCAATGTAATGACTACCCAGTCAGATTAGAAATTAATTCGTCAAGATAAAAGTTTATGAAAATTAGATTTTGGAATGCTCAAGGCATTGTGCTTGTGTGCTTTCTGGAGGGTCGAAGAACATTAATATCTGATTTAATATGACAGTGCTTGAAGCTTCACCAGAGTATTTTTCTTCGCAATCACAATTGTTCTTTTTTGTGTGTGTGTGTTCCAATAAAACTTTGTTCAAAAAAGTAGGAAGCCAGTCAGGTTTAGCTACCATGGCAGAATGTCCAATTCCTGGTCTAGAAGATGTCATTTCTTTTTCTTAAAAATCATGTTATTGGGGGCTCATAGAACTCTTATCACAATCCACCCATACATACATTATGTCAAGCACATTTGTACATTTGTTTCCATCATCATTCTCAAAACATTTGCTCTCCACTTAAGCCCCTGGCATCAGCTCCTCATTTCCCCCCTTCCTCCCCGCTCCGCCCACCACAATTGTTCTTATTCTGGTTATGAAACAATGGCAATTTTGCAAGAGATTCAGTGGAAAGTCATTAGGTATCCATCTCCCAGTCCTGGAATTTAGCTTTTTTTTTTCCCCATTCAGAGTGTGGCTTGTTTCCTCATCTTGCAAAACCTTTAAACGCCCCTCATTTTTCAACTAATAATGTAAAAAAACACTGCATGGACATGGTTAAGTTCCCAAGACCTTCACTTATTTAGGATAAACTGACTGACTGGTGTCATCATCTTCAACAATGTCTTGATCCATGGAGTTTACATTGAGAAACAAAGTTTAAATTTGAAAAATGTTTACCTTTTAATTCCTTTTTCCATGAACTTTTTGTAGTACCCTGATATATACATTGGACATGCGGGTAAGTAAAAAAGTATTGCTGCTGAGGCTCCAGTTCACACATGCACGGGATGACAAACATAACACACGTACTTTAACATGTCAAGGTTCCAGTTCACACATGCACGGGATGACAAACATAACATACGTACTTTAACATGGCTCTGTAATCCGTGGATGGCAGCAAGTTCTCAGAAACAGACTGGTTTGATTCTTGTTAGGACGCTTTCAGGAAAAAAGGTGCAATGAATACAGTGGCTTCTGAGAGGCTCTACTGGACTAGTAAAAGCAGACAGATCAACTCAAAAGGCAACGGTTGCTGGGATCCCAAAGAGGTCATCTTGCAAGTTTTCTCAAGTCATAGGGATCCCTTGGTGGCTTTCTGGGACTGTAACCATTGACTGGAGTCAAAAGCCCAGTCTTTCTCCCAGAGCTTTTGAACTGTGGAACTGCAAGTCACAAACTCTGCGGGTGGCAGCCTTATGCTTAGCCTCTCCACCACCAGGGTTCCTTGGGAATGGGCTATCGAGATGGATAGCTCTTGCAGAAGTGTCAAGACCTAGGTGGGAGATATGTGGAGAAACAATCATTTCACATTTTTCTATTTTTAAAAATAAAGATTTATATGCTTTCTGTGGTAATACTTCTTGACTTATCCTTATGTATTCTGAAATTAGACTTCCAAAGGAGAACTTCCAGTGGCCTTCCCTGACCCCTCTCCCTCATTTGTTTGACTTGACCATTCTTCAACTCTTCTAGAAATAGGCCTTTCTTCTAGCAATTATCTAGGATCCCAGAGCCTGTAAGTGTCCTCTAACACTATACTTTCTTTCCTCTCTTCATGAATCGTTAGCCTCTCTCCAGTTGTTGTTGGAAACCTTAAATAGTCTACTTTTTATGGGTGGCTCACCCACAATGATATCTTAAAAGCTCAGGAATATTCTATTTGCATTTTCACATCTACTCATTTTGAGGCCCCCTCTAGGCGAAACTATTGTCCCCCTCCAGGCTTTAGTTAATTTTATATATTTTTGCCGAAATGTCCATTGCTCATAGTTTATTTTCCTTTAAATTCTTAGGTATTTAACTTTTGCTACCTCATCCTCTTCATTAACTTTATATGTTCACACTATACTACATACTTGGGATATGAAGTTCTTGATGTTAAAAGTCTGTACTTGAGCTTTCCTTTAATTGGTAAGGGACAATAAATGTAATCAATATTCAATAAATATCTGTTGATTGAAAATAGCTCATTTTCATGGTTTGAATGCAACATGGCCAGTAGGTATATCTTATTTAGGTGTGTGTATTCCAATTTTGTTCTTTCCTCTTTTTTTGGCCACTGCTTCAGTTTACAATTCTCAGGATCAGATACACTCTTTTTGGAATAAATGGATTTAAAGACAGCAATATCAGTCCAATGGGCTACAATGTATCCTATACAAAATTACAAGGTTGGGACTATGCCCCAGATACTGTTATTGACATGGTAAAAATGATTTCTTTGAAGTTT
>NW_022107432.1:18398317-18401603 GCF_000313985.2 Echinops telfairi | reverse complement strand
GCGCCCGCGGGCGGGCCGGGCCGCGCCGCCGGGCCCGAGGAGGCGGACCCTGTCGGACTGTTCGCGGAGGACCGGAGCTGCCCGTGCGCGGCGCCACCCCACCCTGGCCGCCGCCCTCCCGGCTCTGCCTTCCATCTTGCTCGGGGGAGCCATGGGGCGGAGGGCTGGCGCTGCTGCCCGCGCCTCCCTGCGCGCCTCTTGGCAGCTCTCGGGAAAGGTCGGGGCTGGCCGCCTCTCCTCGCCCCTAGCCCGGCTGCGCTCCGCCCTGCGCCCCCCTTCCCTTCTCCCCTGCGCTCCCCAGCCCCGCACCCCCACCCCGCTGTCGGAGAGGGGCAGGGGGAAGCCCCAAACTTGACAAAATAGCACTTTCAACTTCATCTTTCGCGAGGCTCTGCCTAGACAGGGGGTTTAGGAGGATTTACTTGATTCGAGAAAGCAGTCTTTCCACCCCTGCCAGAACTGCCCAGGGATGCCTTGCTCAAGGACAAGGAGGCTCGTGTATTTACTCTGGTTCGACCTAGGCACGGCTTTAGCTCTGGAGCTTGATTAAGATTCAGCGTTGGATCCTTTGAGGAGCAGTTTCCTGTTTGCAGTTCGACTTCCTTGCTGGAGGAGAGAAAAGGACAAGGTCTTTCAAGCTGCTTACAATGTGTTTGAAAGTTTTGCGTGGGGCTAGAGAAAACAATGCCTGGCTGGCTGGTTGGAAGAGGAGTTTGGTGGAAGAGTGTTACAATTCCCGTGATAGCAGAGTTCGGTGTGGGCTCGGCGCTGCCTCCTTCCGTCCTTCAAGAATTCGAATCCCTTTCAAAAGAGAATAGCTTTCAAATAAAACACCCATTCAGCTTCGTCCCTCTGTCTGTCTGGCAGAGCGTGTTCTGTAGGAGTAATCCGAACTTTGGTTTCTCCGGGAACCTGCGGAGGAGAACGCGATCACTTTTTGCAGCTGAGACTGCAACAAACCATTAACCAGAATGAATAACTCATGAAGCTTAACGTACGGGTTGGGAGCTGGATAAATACGGAGTACCGCTGATGTGGCACCTTCTGCCCACCCTTTTTTGTGGGGGATGCTTTAGGTAGGCCTGGTGCTCTTAAGATGCTTGGGGAACTGATCCCTGCGTTCCCATGCTTCCCCGCCCTTCTGCTCGCCGCCGGTCACTTTTCTGCGCAGACTACGCTGGAACTCAGACAGTAAAACCTTTGCTATTTGGAACTTACCTTTACAATGAATACCTTTCTAAATAATTAATGAGTTGACGTCCTGGATCTCTGGGACCATAATATCCCTTTAAAGCAACACATCACAAAACCACTCTAACCGGTTTGGATGAAAACTCACTGCTATCTGGTCGATACTGACTCCCAGTGACCCTACAGGACATGGTAGAACTGCCCTGGTGGGTTTCCGAGGCTGTAAGTCTTCACAGGAGTACAGTCTCGCCTTCCCGAGGAACTGCTGGTGGTTTTGAACTGCTGACCTTGCAGTCAGCAGCCCAACCCATAGTCCACTATGCCACCAGGGCCCCTCTGGATGAAAATCCCAAGATCAGACGAAAACTAAACATGCATTTAATTTCTGCCCTAAGTAGGATGCAGAATGCAAATTAACCGCTTTTGATGACCCAAGGTCCCATCACTTGGGACCACCAGTTTCTTCCTCTGTTGCCTTGAGGATCCGATGGGTTGCATGTGAGGCTGTCATGCCTGCGTTTTGAAACTGTTAAAACATGTTCTTCTTTGCTGCTGGATATGCTTCTCACTGTGATCCGTGCTCTTGGTCACTTTTTCTAATTTCTGCACGTGTGGAAGTCACATTCAAGTTTGTGATTTTTACATTGGGGAAAAATCGCAAAAGGCCTCTTGAGAAAACAGTAAATCGTGAAATGCCTGGGCATTGGGTTACCTTTTAAGATTGTTTAGAGTTACTTTCTTAAGGAGCCCTGATGGGTAGTGCTTTGAGGTGCTAACAAGAAGGCGAACTGCTCATCATGGGAGAAAGATGAGTCTGTCTGCTTCCAGAATTACAGCCGCAGAGACCCTAGGGAGCAAGTCTGCCCCGTCCTAAAGGGTCTCTATGAGTTGGAATCCACTTGATGGTAGTGGTTTGGTTTTGTGCTCAAGTTATATTCTTAGTGGCTTCTTTGTTGGCTTCTGGCTAAGTGAGTTGTTAACACACCATGTGAATTCTCAACATCTTTCCATGGTCCATTATTTGAAGGAAGTTGATGATTAATGTTCACAAATTATTTATCAAACATTTTTATAAGAATGTATAATTTAAAATATTCAGTTATATACCAATTTATATTAAAGCTTTCAAGTTAAATTCACTTAAAGGGTGTTTCTGCTTTAATATAAATCTTACTTGCTTGGTTTTTCTTAATTAGCAATCATGGTTTCGGCTAACAATTTAAAATATTTCTTATTTGACCCAATTTGTCACAAAATGCAAATTTTTAGATTTCCTTCTTTGGGAATAACGTGGATAGTTTTTAACTTTGTAGTGGAACAAACCGAACCCTCTGCTGTGCAGTCGTGACCTTTAACGACTCTGTGGGACAGGGTAGATAGAACTGCCCATGTGAATTTCCTGGACTGTGGTGTAGTGGGTACACATTGGGCTGCGGTCCCCATAGTTGGCAGTTTGAAACTACGGGAGTCTTTCTCCTCTCCCTATGGGAGTGAATTTGGTTTTTGAGTTAACTACGGGAACAGAAAACCCCATCTTACTCTCTTAGAGCTGCTGCCTTGGTGCAGGTAGTGATTTCAACCTGCCAACCTTGTGGGCTGCGGCCCATCGACACATAACCGCTACACCTAGAGAATGCAGAGCATTAGCTCTGTCTGCGTTAGTACTCTGAGGTCAATCCAGGCCGCAGCCACCTTCTAGACATGAGTCTCATTCTGTTGTGCGTGGGTCGCTGTGACTTGAAATTGATTCAACAACCACAGCTGGCAACTGAAAATAAGCAGCAGCTATGGGAATGAGCACATGACTTCTCTGGGCTTCATTTCCTGATCAGTAAATGGACGATAAATAATCCACCCCTTAGGTGTTTGCTTGTGAGGTGGTGGTGTTGGTGAGTTGCCTTTGGGTTGATTCTGACTCTTGAAACCATAGGGTTTCAAAACAGACCTTCCAGAAGCACGTCATCAGGTCTGTCTGCCCAGGGCGCTTTATTTATTTATTTATTTTCTTTTTTAACATTTTATTAGGGGCTCATACAACTGTTATCCCAATCCATACACACATCAATTGTGTAAAGCGCATTTGTACATCGTTTCT
>NW_022107432.1:18307771-18396603 GCF_000313985.2 Echinops telfairi | reverse complement strand
TTGCCTCAGCATGGCGGGGTCAGATCAGGCGCAATTCCCACACTGTGTCCCAGGGTGCTTTAGAACTGCCAACCTTTTTGGCTAGCTCTTGATTGCTTAACTTTTTGTGCCACTTGGGGCTCCTCAAAGGTTTTTAGGAGGAGGATTGAATGTACTTATATTGGTAAGGTGCTTTAAACAGTGATGCTGCTGCTGGTGTTTTTATTTGCAAGTAATTTCCCTGATTTTTACACCAACTAGGGGGAAATTGTCAAATTTTGACCTTTACTAAAAGGAGGATATAGTACTTAAAGGTTCAATGGGGTAAGATGATTGTGTACTAATGTAGAAATAGAATTTCATAAAAGCAATGTAACCTTGAACGAATGTAGGAAGATTATTTTTTTAGTTTGGAATATACTTGGTAGTAAGTGTATAGTTTAGGAAAACTCTTAGATAAGATGAGGACTAAAAGATTTACTTGAATTTTATGTTACACTGTTGCTTTTGGTTTTAACATTACCGACCCCCAAGTGGAGAATAATTAACATTCCGCCCCCAGTGGAGACGAATGCCTATCATAAAGAAATTTGAGGCATTTTGTGAAAGAATTTGAGAATAGCTTTGGGGAGATAGACATACCATGCTTTAAATGCCATTTTACTTGCATTTTTTTTCTATTTTGGAAAAATTAGGAATTTAAGAACTTAATTCTCATGATAATTTTAGAGGAGGTTATGAACTTTTAAATTTAAACTTATTTTACAAGCACACATATATTCTGTTTGAAGACGTTTAAACCATGGGGTTATTAGACAGATTTGCAATTGGATGAGATGAGATTTTCACTTTCATAGTAATTTATTTCTATATTTTGGTGCACAATTAGGAGGAAAAAGATCTGATTTATAAGTAGTTGTGAATAGAAATGCCTGCTAATGATTTACCTTTTATTCTTAGGAGTTACTTCAATTAAAGTAATGCCGAAGCCTGAAAGGCACCCTGGTAACATGCATTCAGCTGCTACCTGAAAGGCTGGTGGCTTGAACCCACCCACTGCTCTGTGGGAGAAAGATGGGTCAGTCTGCTTCTAAAGTGACTGCAGCCGTGATAATGGTGTGGGACCATTCTACTCCTCCCTGTAGCGTTGTAGGAGTTGGAATGAACTCAATGGCAATGAAAAAGGAATATTAGAAAAGCTTTTCCTGAAGTTGAATCACAGAAAGTCTAGTAATTAATTAAAGTACTCTTTAATTAATAAATGCTCATGATCGGATTTTCCTCACTTTCAAACTTTGAATAGATATAAATTCCATGAAGTCATATTTAAGGTGAAAATACGCATTCATAATATTTGACATTTTAAAATAGAAACCAGCCTGAGGTTGGTCATGTTTTTTTAAATAAGAGATTTACAAAGTAAAATCATGTTATATTAACTTAATAAGATATTCTTACTTTTTAAGGCATTTAAGATAACAAAAGTTAGACAACATGAAATATTTACGGGTCATGTGTGGATGCTAGTCAAAACATTTAATTTACATAGTTCCAAGGTTTTCCTCTTTCTCTTTTTTTCTGAAATATCTTCCTCTACTGATAAGTGTATTTTTCTTATAAAAATGTTTAAATTTCATACACACACATGGACTTCAGGTAATGTTCACAGACAAATTTAATTATTTTCCAGTTCCACATGTGAAGATCTCTAGTGTGCGCGGGCGTGTGTGTGTGTGTGTGTGTGTGTGTGTGTGTGTATGTAAAGGGCTTGAACATAAACGATTTGAATGATAGCTAATAGGGCAGGTCTGCAGGACTGCTAATGTAAGGAGAGATTAACAACTCCTGGCCACTTTGTTAACACTAGTGAAGTCCGTTGTAAAAGTTCCGAACTTTTTCAGGAGTTTGTATTCAGGAAAATAATGACTAAAACCTAATATGATACTTAATTTTGAGTATATTGAGTAATCAGCATTATGGTGGCAATATGACGTGCCTAGTTTTATGAGAGTGTTTCAAAATGTTCATGGAAAAATTCCAATTATCTTTCAGCTCCATTTTTCTACCAACTTCTGAAGCCCCCGTGTATATCCTACTACTGTGCAGACTGAATTTTTATCAGGGTTTCGAGATGAATCCGTTCCGGTAGGCAGTAAATAAGTTACCTTCTGCATGGAGGAGTACACAAAACACTTATATGAGAGACCTGCATGGGGATTCACATCTCCTGTAGTCAATAACACAACAAAAGGTGGTGTGTAAATGGAGCAGGCCACTTCTGTGTGGGAGTAGATGGTTGTTGATGGTCGACCATGAGCTAGATGTCTTGGGAGAAATGGAAGGGAGGGAGCTGACACTGGGCCTTAAAGACATAGCCACAGGAAACTAAACTAGCCAGGGCCCAGATTTCTGAGAGATACAGGTTCTCGTAACAGAACACATTTACCTTATGAACTTGTCAACATGGTCCTGCTCTACTTCTCAACACTTTGGCAACTAACGTGACTTACAAGGAAGCTGAAATTCTGCTATTGGTAGTACATACCCTATTTTTTTTTTTGGATACATGCTGTATTTAAGAACGCTCAGCTCAGGTTCTTTTTGATGATTCAGTGTCCAGGTAGTTTCAAAGGAGTAACTTTGTAGCCTGTAAGCACAAGGGGTTTCAATGGAAAAATACTTTCAGAATGGTAACAGTAATAAGTCCTTGAGTGGTTTAAAAGGATCCGCGGTGATGCTGTAGTTAAAGCCTTCAGCTGCAAACCAAAAAGCCTGTGGTTTGAGCTCACCAACTGTTCTGGTTGAGCAGAGGTCTCAACCTTTGGGTTGCAACCCCTTTGGGGGTCAAACGACCCTTTCACAAGGGTTCCCAAGAACACTGGAAAACACATGTTTCCGCTGGTCTTAGGAAACAAGACACCTCTCCTCTATCCCCTTTCCAGGCAGGTCCACTGACCAGCCACATGCAGATACACCCACATGTGAGTACAAGGCGTGAAGACTGTTACCCATGCTACCCCATGCTTCAAGACAAAGTTTCATTTATTTGTCACTAGAAAGAAATATTTCACAATATATAATTACATATTGCTTTGTGATTGATCATTATGCTACAATTATGTTCAATTTGTAACACTGAAAATGCATCCTGTATATCAGATATTTACATGATGATTCATAACAGGAGCAGATTACAGTGATGAAGTAGCAAGGAAAATTATTTTATGGATGGGAGGTCACCGCAACATGAGGGACTGTCTTGAGTCGCGGCATTCGGAAGGTTGAGAACCGCTGTGATAGAGAAATGCCACATGCTTGACTCCTTCTGTAAAGATTCCAAGTCTTGGATACCCTAAAGTCAATTCTACTTTGCCCTACAGGGTTGCTGTGGCAGTGGGTTTGGTTATTATTATTATTTTTGTGATGTAAATGATTAATGAGTACATGGTGTTGGATGCTAGCTGGAAGCTTGGCAATTTGAGTCTATCCCAAAGTGCTTTGAAAGAAAGACCTGTTAATCTTTTAGATAAAGAAAATCCTGTGGAGGCACAGTTCTGTGACACACACAGGGTTGCTGTGAGTCAAAGTAGGCTCTGTGCCAATTTAAGAGAAAAAGTAAAAGAAAATTATCTCCAACATTAAGGATGCTCTTTTACAGAGCCACTTCATACAAGATGGAAGGACCAGTTGATGAGAGATTAATTAAGAAATGTTTGCCTTCATGTTAGGAATATGCTTTTTAGTGTTAAAAAATTGCTTTGCTAGGTACTAGGGGATTTAAAAAGCATACTGGTTACTGGTTTGAAACCACCAACCACTCTGGGAGAAAGGAGGCGGGGTTTTGTACTCCTGTACAGGTAAGAGTCTTAGAAACTCGCTGGGGTCATTCTGCACTGCCCTCTAGGGTCGCTGTGAATTGGCATCCACTCGATGACAGCGAGTAAGGGACTTAGAAGACTTACAGGCGTACCTTGTTTTATTGTGCTGCTGATACCGCATCTTTAACAAAGTGAAGGTTTCTGGCACAATTTTTCCAACAGCATGTGCTCATTTTATGGTTCTCATATATTATAAATTCACACAATGGTCCATACTTTCTTATAATGCTGCTGTATGTTTAATATACTACAATATACTGTACATAGAATTTTTATATGCTTTGGGGGAAAATTCTGTGATTAATCTTATTGGATACTCACTTTTGTGCAGTGATCTAGAAGGGACCCTGCAGTAAGTCTAAGGTATGCCTGTTAAAACTGGTGCTGTAAGTAGCTTCCAGCAGTCCTAAGGGTTGGGTATGTTCTTGGTATCCCCCTGGCGTTTTTGAATGTCTCACACCCTTAGAGATTCTCCCTGCAGTTATTTGTGCCATACATCTATTGGAATCGAGGCTTCTACCAGTTCATCATGGTTCATTTCTCTGATTCAGTATCACTGGATGGAAAGACAAATTATCAGCTGGAGTTTGAACTGAACAAACCCAATTATAAGCTGTTTAGCATCTTCCCAGGGCCCCAGTATTGAATAGGCCAGACTTTACTTCATATCTGTATTTACTTTAGTCGCTATAAGGAGTCTCATTCATAGAACACTTATTTATCCTGATTTTTATACTAATTAAATCTTAAATTGATTGCTTTGCTTTGTGTGTAGAAGGAGCCTATAAGAGGGGGTACTCCCCCAAATCAGAATTTTTCCCACCAAAGCTATGTATATAGTTTTCTTTTAACAAAACAACCCTATCACCTTCAAAGTACACTCCGTACACTTAAAACATTTGTCAAATTTGTGATTGCATTCTTGGGAATATTTTTCAAATTCATCTTTTTGGGTGGTTCGTCCTTTCGGGAAGTTGAGGGACGTACAGAATGAGACTTGTTATCAATCGGCATTTCTTCTTTTTTTGAAATAGAGAAAACCACTCTTAGACTTGAGTTTTTCCCATAGCCCTGTCCTTGTAAGCTGTGTTCAACATGACAGCAGTTTCTTTGGCATCCCCCCACCTCCCTCCAGCAGGAAACAAAATTTCACAGCCACATGCTGTTCTCTTAAATTGGTCATCACAAAAAGCAAGGTTTGAATGAAACTACTTTTAGGAAAAAATTCACTGTGACCAGAAAGAACCTTCCCAGGCGATGCCACTGGGTGAACTAAGAGTGAGTTGCTTGATGCTCTCCTAGTGAAAAAATGTGTACTATGAGAGCCCTGCTTCGCCCGGTTCAATTCTGTTTTTGTGTGTGTGGAGAGGTACCCCCTCGTATGTAGCCATTAGCTGCCGTTGAATCAGGTCTGAACTCATGACCCCATGCAGTAGGGAATGAAATGCTTGCCTGTCCTATGCCATCCCTATGATCAGGTGTCAGTGTGACCATTGTGATCCATAGGTGTTCACTGACATATCTGGAAGTAGAGTGCCAGGTCTGTCTTCCTAGTCCATCTAGTTTGGAAGCTTTACAGAAACTAGCTCAGGTGTATAGTGGCTGCATGTGGTATATGCATTGGCTGGGTATCAACCCCGGATTTTGGCTGCTAACTGAAAAATTGGCTTGTTCAAACCCACCCAGCTGCTCCAGAGCAGAAAAACCTGTCAGTATGCTTCTCTACAAGTTACAGTGAAATACCCCCCTTGGGGCAATCGACTCCATGACTTGGAGTCTTGACAGAACACATTAGCTGCTCCTTCAAGGAAGGTGAAGAATTCTACTACTGAATTCTACCCATTTCTGTCCCTTGTGACCAAATAGCCCTGGTTAAAGCAGAGGAACATATGGAGAGTGGTGAGTTGGAGACATTCAGTGACAGTGGTTTGATTTAAGCTTAATACGTTTTAGGAAACATTTAAAGCCAGGGTTTCAAATGTTTAATATTCTACACTTTTTAAAAATTCTTACACATAGGAATGTGTTCTCTAAAAACAAAGGTTTTGCATAGGCTTTACTTAAAATTCCTTTCTGCTGTAGCAGTCTGCACTCTCAAGAGTACTTTGCCCTTGAGAGAGAAGAGAGAAAGTGCTATGCAAGATGGGGAATTCTGTTTTTATTTACCTACCAGGTAGGCAATTATTATTGGACTATTTATGAAGTTCAGGAAAACTACCTTAAATGGTAAAAGAAAATTATTGAAGAATTAAGAATTTTAAGAATGAGTGAATAGAAATGTAAGTACTATATTTTAAATCCCGAGATAGCTCCTTTCTCCCAAATTGCCCTAAGTTCCTTTTAATTTACAAGTTGAACTTGTAATCAGAACCTCATAGTTAATTACGATCTTTGTTATTCTTATTTCATTTGCAAATGACCTCTTTGCCCTGAGCTCATTGTCACCAAAACCACATCACTTACTGTATTTCAAAAGCTTAACATCCATAATAAGTAGCAGGAAATTGGGAGAGTCAGTGTGTTCAGTAAATATATCATTCATGTATACTTTAATTTAGATTACCCAGAGAGAAGATCTAGCTAACACACAAAACTGAAATATATGAAAATGTGTGAGGCTAACAATATTGCTTAGTGGAGCTACAATTGCAACTTTGGATATAGTTTAACTTTATTTCTTAGAAACAAACTCTTAAATCCTTAGTGGGACTCATGACTCTTTTTTGTAAGCAGTCACTAATGTGGAATAATGAGCATCTGATCGAGTGAGTCTGCCGATTGCCCACTCTGTTTATGCTACATGTTTCTAGTTAATGAGGTGAGAAGCATTTATCTTTGATTCTACCCCTCAATTCCGAAGCTGGCCAGAAAGGCCATATGAAAAGAGAAACCCATTAGTCATTGCTCTGCAGGTACTAAGTCGCCACTGTTGAGAACACCCCTGCTATAATTTAATTTGAATTTATATGCTGCTGGGCTACTGCCTTTGCTTCTCGTTAACTCATAAATCCAGTTACCCAGTGTGGTGATTTCTGTTGTAAGAATTAAAAAAAAAAAAAAAAAGAAAGAATTAAAACCAGACAAGTTCCAAGGAGTTGGAAATTGAGTATGTCCCAGATGTCCAACTCGTCAAAGCTGCTACTCTGCTCCGCCCCCACCCCCCATATTCCTCCTTTGTGTATATTTCTTCATGTTTTCGCGTTCTCTGATTTACAGAAACATCCCACAGAAACTCATAAAACCTCAGGCATGTTTCACGTGGTGGCGGACGCTGTTCAGTCCAAAATCGGAGGGTCAGGCAGAGGCGAGCCAAATGCAGGATCCAGAGCCAGAAGCCAAAAATACTCTAAAGTCACAGCAGGTCTTGTTGCTTCTACCAAAGTTCAGTCAGGAAATCCAGGTCTGACTTTCTAGGTGAAAGCCCCAAGCCCACACTATATAAAAACAATGGATAGAAAGAAGGGCTATGTGTTGCCAGGAGAGACCACTCCCTGGAGAAGGACATCGATCGAGCTTGGTAAAGTAGAGGGGCAGCGAACAAGGAAGATTTTTGACAAGCTGGATTGACACAGTGGCTGCATGGATGGGCTCAACCATAACAATTGGGAGAAGGCACCGGACTGGGTAGCGTTGCATTCTATAGTGCCTGGCGTCGCTATGAGTTGGAACTGACTGGACAGCACCTAACAACACCTGGAGAGAGATTGAGTTATTAACCTTAACATTTAGAGCATACATTTTTTGGGCTGAGCTGTTTTCTTGCTGCTGTTGTGTGCTGTGAAGTTGATTTTGACTCAGATGAACTGACTCAAAGCTCTTGGCTATTGAGTCCACTATGACTCACAGTGCCAGCCTGGCCGATAATCACATGTGGGGCTGACTGAAAGGTGGAGGGATAAATGGGTCTTAGCAGCTGTCTTAGCAGCTCCCTGCTTCAGCTTGCAAGATTGACTTCCTACAAGACATCCCCAAGGAGAAGCTACATGGACCTATCCGGATGCAGCCCTGGGTGCTGGAGCAGCCGTGTGGAGAACCCTGCTAGTGCTGAGATGCTTACACATTCACTGACACAGCTTTCCTCCTGCAGTCGGCATCATTGCCTCTGTTTTGTGAGGTGGAGGACTTTGTGGACTAGTGCTGGGTTAATGGGTTAATGTTGGACTTGTGGCCTTGGGCAGCATTGGGTTGGGATGTTTTCGTGATGCACCATTTTCTTTACATAAAACTCTCTCTTATACATGAGTTGCTGTGGATTTGTTTCTCCAATGTACCTAGACTAATACACAGCCTTGCATAGTAAGGGGAGGAAATACTAAAGAACTAGCAGATAAATATGTGGTTCATCAGTGCCATACCACACCCTATATTTATCATCCTTTCCAAGTGGCGCTTCTGAGAGGGGCTGTCCAATTACGTTGCAAGTGAGTTTTGGGTCTCTATTGCATGCTTGCATCCACGCCCCTTCACATGGAGTTAGTTGTGTGTTTTTGAACTTATGATACCTCTTCCCATCAATACCTCATCACAGAGGTTAGTGTGCTTCTTCCATGTGTTTTTGTTGCTTCCCTGCTAGATGGCTGCTTGTTTAATTACAAACCTTTAAGACTCCAGGTGCTATATCTATTGATAGCCAGGCACCATCAGCTATCTTCACCACATTTGCTTGTGCACCCATTTGTCTTCAGTGGTCGTTCAGAAAGGTGAAGGCTGTAAATTTTTACGGGAGCAGAAAGCTTTATCTTTCTTTCATGGAGTGTCTGGCAGGTTGCTCACCAAATGGTTAGCAGCTAAATGCAGTAGTGCTTCTAAAGCAGTGGTTCTCAACCTTCCTAATGCCTCAACCCTTTAATATAGTTCCTCATGTTGTGACCCCCAACCATATAATTATTTTCGTTGCTATTTCATAACTGTAATTTTGCTACTGTTAAAAATCGTGATGTAAATATCTGATATACAGGATGTGCTTTCATTGTTACAAATTGAACATAATTAAACATAATTAAAGCATAGTGATTAATCACAAAACAAGATATAATTATATATTGTGAAATATTAATGTGTTTCCCGATGGTCTTACACTACCCCTGTGAAAGAGTTGTTTGACCCCCAAAGGGGTCACGACCCACAGGTTGAGAACCACTGTTTTAAAGGATGGCTGGGGGAGGCGCATACATGTTCATGAGAGCACACATACTAAATTTTTTTGAATACTGATTTAGACATTGTGTAGGTCATGTGTTTTTTCTTGTTCTGCCTACCTATGTGATAAACAGGATTCCCCAAAATTGAATTTGCCCAGTGATAGACTCAGCTTAATTGTGGTAGCTAATTATGTAGTTGAAGTCAATTGGCTTTTTTTTTCTTTCAAACATCTTGTCTATTTGTAAGAGTACATTTCTGAGTATAATCTTTGGCCTTGATATAATTTATGAAATATTTGAATAGTGGAACATTGCAGTTTAATTTACGTTTTTGGTAATTTTGCAAGAATAAACTTTAAGTGCCTACTTTTGGGAACTGTTTTTTAGACCCATTTTAGACCGCTTTCTGATTTCATTCCTGGATCATTGGTCTTTGATGTTCTCAACTTGTGAGTAATTCATGTGATTTGTTTTTATTTTTTAAAGTATTCTCTTTTTTTGGAGTATTACATATTCTTGAAAATTGCACAAACCGGGGAATTATTTCTAATTGAACATGATTATATAACTACCACCTAAATCAAGTGATAAAATGTCACTCACCTTTAAATTTCTATGCCTTTCCAGCATGTGATCCCTACAAATTTCTATCTCGCCCTTCTCCAGTTAAGCACATATAAATTAATATTGTTTTACATAAAGTAGAGATAAAGAATATACTCTGCTTCTTTTGTTTAACGTCATCTTTGGGTGGAATTGTGCATTTTTACTGAGTAGTGTATGAATATACAGCAGTGTATTCATTCTACTTTTGATGGATATGTGGATATACCATTTGGGTTTATTGTGAATAATGCTGTTATGAAGAGTCATTTAATATATCCTTTAGCACATTGTGCATTATTCACTGATTCTGAATGAGTAAATGCTAGGGGTGGTGTTTCTACATCAAGTAACCTATATACTCACTGAGTGAGTGGATAACAACCAAGTCTTTGTCTGAAATTATTGCAACCTTTGTGTTAACAGTGGCATAGGACCCTCACTTTCTGTTGGATTATACTTTTGATTGTTAATCCTTTTTTTTTAAACACAGTGTCACATCATAAACATTTTCATGTTATTAATGTTCTATGTTTAATTGTTCTTAAAATGGCTTTATTGTTTTGAACAGGAGTCAGCAAACATCTTCTACTTAGGACTAGGTTACACATATTTCCAGTTTCATGAGCCATAATAGTCTCTATGTGCTATTCAAATCATTGAATCTACAGGAAAGCAGACATAGACAATATGCAAATTAATGTGTTTGGATGGCTTTGTTTGAGCAAGACTTTATTTACAAAAAAACTAAGCCGTGGGCCGGGTTAGGCCTAAGGTTCATAATACGCCATCCCTTTGTTGTTAATATTCAGTTATCTAATTAGTATACAGCTTTCAAGCTAATTTTTAATTAAAAATAAACTTAAATTCATATCAAACATCATTATATATTGAGTATCCACTATGAGCCAAATATTATGATGAAATAGGCAATGGCTTGGAAAACTAAAAAGGGAAGAACATGTTTAACATTTCTTAAACTGAAAGAACTCAAGAAAAAATTCAAGTTTTGAGTTGTAATATTGAAAAATTCTAAGGGCAAAATAGTGAATGAAGCAGGAAGCATCTAAAGAAGATGGGAAGCATACATAGAGTTACTGTACCAAAAAGAATTAGTTGACATCCTACCATTTCAGGGGATAGCATATGAGCAAGAACCAATGGTGCTGAAGGAAGATATTCAAGCTGCACTGAAAGCATTAACCAAAAAGAAGGCTCCAGGAATTGGAATACCAGTTGAAATGTTAAGTGCTCACATGCCTGCTAGGAAATTTGGATGACAGCTGCTTGGCCAACTGATTGGAAGAGATCCATATATGTAACCATTCCAAAGCAAGGTAACCCAACAAAATGCTCACGTTGTAGAACAATATCATTGATATCACATGAAAATAAATTTTTGCTCACTGTCATCCAACAATGATTGTAGCAGTTTATTGACAGGGAGCTAACAGAGGTTCAGGTTGGATTCAGAAGAGGACACGGGACAAGGGGTATTGTTGATGTTAAATGGATTTTAGTTGACAGCAGAGAATACCACAATGATGTTTACTTGTGTTTTACTGTTTGTTCCAAGGCATTCAGCTGTGTGGATAATAACAAACTATGGATAACTTTGAGAAAAATGGGAATCCAGAAGAACACTTCCTTGTGGTCATGTGGAACTTGTACATGGATCAAGAGGCAATTGTGTGAACAGAACAAGGGAATACTGCATAGTTTAAAATCAGGAAAGTTGTGTATCGGGCTTGTATACTCTCACCATACTTATTTAATCTGTATGCGGAGCAAATTATCAGAGAACTCGGCTTATATGAAGGGAAATGTAGCATCAGGGTTGGAGGAAGGCTTATTAAAACCTGCAATATGCAGATGACACCATCTTGTTTGCTGAAAGTGAGGAGGACTTGGAAGTACTTGCTGATGAAGATCCAGAATTGTAGCCTTTAAGGTGGATTATGACTCAATGTAAAGAACATCAAAATCCTCACAACTGGACCAATAGGTAACATCATGATAAATGGAGAAAAGGTTGAAGTTGTCAAAGATTTTGATTTGCTTGGATCCATAATCAGTATTCAGGGAAACAGTAGTCGAGATCAAAATCAGCTGCACAAGACCTCTTTAAAGTATTGAAGAGCAAGAATGTTACTTTGATCAAGGTGCACTTGACCTAAACTGTAGTATTTTCCATTGCCTCATTTGCATGTGCCTCATATGCATTTGAAAGTTGGACACTGAATAGAGAAGATCTAGGGGGAATTAGGTTCATTTGAATTGTGTTACTGAACAAGAATATTGAGAGACTCTAATAGGTCAAACCAATCGATTTCGAAAGAAGTATGGCCAAAGTGCTCCCTAGAAGCAAGGATAGTGAGACATTGCCTTACATACTTTGGACATGTTGTCATGAGAGACTAGTCCCTGGAGAAAAACATGTTTGGTAAACTAGAGTGGGCAGTACAGGAGCTGAAGGCCCTTAAGGAGATGGATTGATACAGTGGCTGCAACAGCAGGCTTGAGAATAAGAACCATTACGAGGAGGGCAGGCCTGTTCAATGTTTCGTTCTGTTGTGTATAGAGTCGCTGTGGGTCAAAATCGACTCTTTGGCACCATACAATAACTATGAGCCTAATACTGTGCTAGATATGTTTTTAGGGCATCTTGGAATACATTACTTACGGAGATCTTGAATTCTAATCAGAGCTCACTGATAATTAGTAAGAAAATTTTGATCTTTATTAGAAGTCAGTATGTATAATATACAAAAGCAGAATAACTGAATTGAAGTTCGGACTACTAAGGACGTGACCTGCATCTGATCTTGCTGGTTGTCCTATGTGTTTAACTCTAGGACTCTTGTGAGCACAGCTTGAAAACTATTAACCAACTGTCAGCTGTTGGTGGTTGAGTGGCTCTGGTTGTTATACTATTACTTTCAAACTTTTAGAATATATGTCTTTGATTGTAGTGTTTAAAATATATAGTTTGTTGAGAATATACAAGCAAAACATACATAAATTAACAATTCTGTATATATAATTTAGGAAGTAATACTGACTACATTCTTCTAGTTTTATGAAACATTTCTCCCACCTTTTCAAAGTTGCTTCCCACATTAACATGATAAACTTAGTGCCCCTTCAAGTTTCTGTCTAGCCTTTTGAACTGTTGTCAATTTGATCCCGTATTGTGATTTAAAAAAAGTTGTGTTGTCTTCACTATTTTTCTCTACATTTATATCTAGGTTCTAATGTCTATTGCCATGGCTACATAGAACTCATAGATAATATTCATGATTAAAGGATTTATTTAGGAAATTAACAGGTTGTAATGCAAAGGAGAAAAGCTCAGGATAGCTGTTTATCAGGGCATGTCACAAAGTTATTTCAGGGCTCCTAATATATTCCCCAAGGGCCTAGCACCCAACCTGTAAGTCTTAACCTAAAGCCATTCAGCTCTAACAGCAAACCCAGCTCCCTGAATGAAGTGTCCATAAATACCCAACTCTAATAAACCTCAGCCTGAAGGCACTCAGGCTCCACTTTCTTGTGTAAGGAAGTTTAGCTCCCCCAATTAAGTGCTCAGAGGCAACCCACTCTACAAGCCTGCCTCCTGCCCCAAAGCATCCCATTTTACTTGCTCTGTGGGCTGGTAAGTCCACCTCTCTCTTTCATGCTCTGGTTTCTTGTTCTGCTGCTACTTCTGCTGTTTTCTGGATCAAGGAAGGTCACTACTCAGGAATCTTTGGTATAGAGCAGCCGTTCTCAATCTGTGGGTCACGACCCCTTTGGGGCTGAATGACCCTTTCACAGGGGTCGCCCGATTCATAACAGTAGCAAAATTACAGTTATGAAGTAGCAACAAAAATAATTTTATGGCTGGGGAGGTCACCACCACATGAGGAACTGTATTAAACGGTCACTGCATTAGGAAGGCTGAGAACCACTGGTGTAGAGGATGTAATTTATTCTTGGCTTTTGCTGATAATGAAATTCCTCTTCTCAGAGGGCCCATTTTATATGCATCAGGATGGCATTCCAGGGAATTCACCAGTACTCATAGATGCGCCCTTTGAATATCTTCCCTTATCCTTTTAGCAGACCCATGCAGGAAAGGATCTTTGGTGAGTTACTGACTTTGGCCTGAAGGACCACATTACATCATTTCATTGCCCCAGCATGCTACCCCCTGGCTCTTCTAACCATGTTCCCTTTCTCCATTTCATCGAGGCTTTGACTAAGCTTTACTGCAATTCTAAGAATCAATCCTGTTTAATAGATTCCTTCTAATCTCATCCAGCTCTGTAGTAGCTCTTTTCATATTATTCAATCCATAAACCTCCTTATATATTCTAATTTATGATGCCGCTACTTGATCTTTTTGTTGCTCATCCAGAGGTGCTTCAGCCTTTTGAGATTCTTTGGAAGTGGGTTGCTGGATAAAGTTATCCATAGAAATGCTACTTCTGTGGAAGGAAGCATAGGAATATCGGTTGATAAAATAAGCCTAATTTCAGATCTAGAGGATGACATTTTTGTTGTTGGTCAACAGATTTCAAAATTACCAAACAGGAATTTAAAATAGCTCTTCTTAATATGTTAAAGGCACTGTGGTAGAAGGCGGGGAGGGGGAGAGAACATGCAAGAACAGATGAGTAAACAAAAAGAAATGGAAATTGTTAAGAGGCAATCAAATGAAAAATTAGAAATGGAAAACCCTAACTGAACTAAAAAATAGCTTTCATAAGCACACTAGACACGGACAAGGAAAGAAGCTTGAAGTGAAGCTTGGAGATAGGACAACAGAAATCTCCGAGACTGATACACGAGAGGAAAATGGATACATTTATAAACCAAAATGTTAACAGTTGTTTCTGAATGGTGTGGTAAATAGAATCTTTTAAATTACATTTAACTCTTTAAATTGGTTGAGTAAGTTTTTAAAAATGTATTATATTTTTTGAAGTCAGATTACTGGCAGCCACCAAAAGCGAGGCTAGCGGTATGGAGAGGATTCTCCCTCAGGACATCCAGGAGTCAGCCCTCTGAACACTGTGATTTCCTACTTTTCCATAACTGAGAATAAATTTCATCCTTCTGAAAAAGCTCTACACTCACTGCCAATGAGTTAATGCTGACTTAGAGTTACCCTGTAGGACAGGGTAGAACTGCCCTTGTGAGCTTCCAAGACTGTCGCTGTTAGAGATGTAGAAGCCCTGCCTTTCTTCTCTGTCCTCCTGCAGCGTGGCTGGTGGGCTTGAGTGGCCGCCTGGCCTAGCAGATTAGAGTAGCCTGTGCATAACCACTGTGTCTTCAGACGTTCAAAATCAACATCAACAGAACTCCCCTAAAAACTAAAAACCCATCGCTGTTAAGTTGGTCCTGACTCCTAAAGACTTTATAGGAAAAAGTAGAACTAACTGTGTCGTAGGGTTTCCAAAGCTGTAATCCTTATTGAAGTCCACTACCACATCTTCCGCCTTTTGTTAGCAGTCAAAAGCTTAAGCAGTGTCAACCCAAAGTCAGAAAAATAAAAGCACTGCCTTCAAGTCTGTTCCTTTAGTGTCAACCCACTTTGTGGCAATTTGTTATGTCCGCCCTAGAAAACTAGAACAGCTACTCCGCACCTACCAACTATCTAGGTCTCTGTCGTTTTGGATCCTTTTCCCTTTCCTTTTGTTGTTCTGCTCAGAAAACATCCTTGAGGGAGTTTCTTTTGCTGTGGCAAGCTCCCAGTGTTTATCAGAAATGTCTTTTTTAAAAATTTGTGTTGAAGGATATTTTCTCTGGTGTGGACTTTTTAGTCATTTTCTTTCTGTACATCAAAGATGTGCATATTCAGCCTTCTGGATTCCATTGCTGCTAAAAAAATCAGTTGTCAATCTAAGTGTTGCTCAATTTTCTCTTTGTAATTGAAAAAAAAACCTTTTGGGTTTCCAGATTTTTGTTGTTGTTCATAATGATTGGAAGCTCCCTAAACCCTGTTTCCTAGGGTTATAATTAGAAAGACATAGTTGATGCCTATGTGACTGATCTCTAGTGCCTATCCAGGTCCTCCAGAGCCAGAACAGATACTGTGGCCCATAGCTCACATCATCAGTCACATTGTTAGACTGCCCAGTGCAACCCAGGGGCCCCAGGTAAACAGAAGACACTCTTTCTAGAGATCACTTTCTAGGAGATGAGGGTCATAGCCAGGCCTCCCTTTGTATACGCTGAAGTAAAAGGAAATAATATGCAGCATCTCATGTATCCAGGCAGCCATGACCTTTATTAGTATTTACTGTATTCACTTGTTACTGTTTAGACATTCCTTTGCTTTTTATGAAAACAGGTTGGTACTTTGAAACTGTTTTATTACTTTTAAATTTAGCATTATAATGTAAATGTCATTGTATAAATAAATTGAAATGAGTAAGAATTTTTCAGAATTTCTATTTAATGTTTTTAGGGTGAGGGTTTACATTTCAGATAACCAATTTTGTATTCAACAATTTAAACTACTTATCAGCCCCACCCCATCCCAATAGCTTATTCGACTCTTCCCCTTTTGATTTATCTTTTCTTTCATGTATTGCTATCTTCTCCTTCATCCATATTAATACCTGATAGCTCTGTACTTTATTGTTTCATTCTCCCTCTTTCCCTAAAACCCCTTGGTAACTTCAAAGTCTGTTCCTTTTGATATTAAAGTCTTTGTTGCTTTTATTTTTCCTTTCCTTTAAATTGTTTTTAACATTTTTATTGACATGTAATTTACCTACATCATTGAACTTGAACAATTCAACATATAAAATATATTAAGAGTTGTGCGATCATCTCATAATCGATTCTAAAACATTTTATTAGTAGCTCATCATTTCCCCCACCTTCCCTTGTTGAAACCTATAAGAAACTATTGATCTAATGACTGTCTCTATCAATTTACCTATTCTGAATTTCCAATAAAGGAAATATTACCCCCCCCCAAAAAAAGAAGCCCATAAACATCAAAACAAAGAAACAGAAAATACTAAATCTAAAAGAAAGCAGAAAGTAATACAGACTAGGACAAATTAAAATGTATCAAAAGGGAGAAATGATAAGGTGTTACATTTAACCTAACCTACCTAAGTGCATTGATCCATTTCCTAGTGTCCTCGCTGCCTTGTATTAAGGCTATTCACATCTCTGGCCATTCACTGGAGGCTTTATCCACATGGGTGCAAATAGATTCTGAGTTTTCACTGTCATCCTTCCAAAACTAAACTCACTGGCATCGAGTTGATTCTGACTCATGGTAACCCAGTGGGCAGGGTGGAACTATCCCCGTGAGGTTCTGAGTTGGAGTCTTTACAGCAGTAGAAAGCCCCACGTTTCTCACATGGAGTTGCTGGTGGTTTCAGAGTGCGGACCTTGCAGACTGCAGTCCAACCTTCTGCACATTGACTGCTCAGAATTTAATATTGTTCCCTCCTCTGGTCTTGGATTTTATTATTTCCAATCCATGCAACACAGGCTTCCGTGCTGCTTCTGTATGGAATTAGTGGACGCCTTACTTAGATTGCTACATGTACGACGAACTTACGACCCCAGATGCCATTCTTTCTGATAGCTGGGTGCCGTCTGTTTTCTTCACCACACTTTGCTGTAGCACCCTTATCTTCTATCATGTCTTCAGGAGGGCAAGTATTGAGTAGGGCTATGTCTCATAAAAACTAATTAGAGTTTACAATTAGTGCAAGCAAAACGAGCAACAATTTGGCTTGATTTGCCAAATAGTATTTTCTTTAAGATTAAAAAATTGATTTAGTTAGAATCATTAAATTTCTTAATTATTACATGTGTACATGTTGTGAACAAATTTTTTTACCATAGCATTGGACAAGCCTTTTTAAAATTGTTTTATTTTTTTCAAGTCATTTTATTGGGGGCTCGTACAACTCATCACAATCCACACATACATCCATTGTGTCAAGCACATTTGTACATATGTTGCCATCATCATTCTCAAAACATTTGCTTTCCACTTGAGCCCTTGGTATCAGCTCCTCATTTTTTCCCCTCCCTCCCAGTTCCCTCTCCCTCATGAACCTTGATAATTTATAAATTATTATTTTGTCATATTCTACACTGTCTGACGTCTCCCTTGCTTTTTAAAAAAATCAGAATACTGCATGTGGCATAAAAATTTTAAAAAGGAAAGAAAAAGATACATAAATACTAAAGGATTTATAATGATAAACAATATTTTCTTGCTCCATTGTTTATTATTTTTTTTCTAGAGGCAATCTACCTTAAACTCTTAAGTCTCTCTCTTTTTAACTTTTCTGAATTAGGTACATACTACTCTTTTTGGATTTAATACTCTTTTTTTCTTGTTGATATGATAGATATCACTTTAGCATCTCTCACACCTATGGAATAGATTGTGACTCATAGTGACTGGTAATTTCTCACTTCTCCATAGATCCAAATATAATTCTGTTTCCCTATTAGGTGTGTTTCTAATTTAAGAGTATATTCTATTCTATTTTCCTACTGGGTACCTTTGTGATTTAAGTATATATATATATACACACACATATATATCCTTGTTTGTTTTCCAGCAAATGTCTTTAATTTTGCAGCCAGTTAATACCTACAGTAACCTTCCTTTATTTATTACTTTATTTTTAATACCTACCTTCTAAAACTGAATTTCCAGATTTTTCTAATTGCCTTTATAACTGTTTATTAGGCTTTCATTATGTCTTTGAGTTTGTGATTCATGATAGTCTAAGCCAGTAGTTCTCAACCTTCGTAATGCCACTACCCTTTAATACAGTTCCTCGTGTTGTCGTGACCCAGTATGTGGGCGTACCTGCATGTGGGCGGTCCTGCATGGAGAGTATGATCTTAGGTGACCCCTGTGAAAGGGTCCTTCGACCCCCCCAAAGGGGTCATGACCCCCATGTTGAGAACCGCTGGACAACCTATCTTCTACTCTTTCACCCCAAATACTTCCTGGAGCTTTTTCTGTCACCTGTGTAGTCTAGACTATGCTTTCGATTTGTTGCACAATTGCTATTTGACACTTCTTTTCTTGATCTCTAGGCATGACTCTATTTCTTGAATTTCACATAGTCTTTCTTGGTTTACGTTTTTGTTTGCTAAATAACATCATGTAATTTCATACATGTGAGTTTTCTTTGTTCTTGTCTGTGCGAAAATGATTGTTAGGCCCTCTTATGCCTTTTGATTTGACCAAGTTTGGAATTAGTGTTCCTTTTACTTAAGTAAATTTCCCATTTTTTCCTTTCTTGAATCTACCAATTTTATTTCTTGAATAACTAATGAGAAGTCTGCGAATATGATTCTCATTATTTTATAGATAAACTTTGTAGTTTTCTCTCAGAACTTTTTCTAGGGCAGTTTATCCTTGTGAAATTTCATCAGATGTAATTGCTTACATTATTTTCCCCTTGAATTGAACTTTCATGGATGTTGTTTTGTTTGCAGATTGTTTCATTTGTCTGTGGAATATTATTTTGAATTATTTTATTGATAATTCTCCTTTTTATTTTTTATCTTTTCTTCCTAGAATCCCCACTAATGACATTCTGTATTGTCTAGAATGGTGTTCTATTTCTCATTTTTGTTTTCTAACCTCTTTTATCACCCGTTTTCTGCTTTGAATTTTTGTTGACTGATAACTTATGTTTTCATTAATGGAAACCATACTGAATCATGGAACATTTCTGAAAATTCATAATGAAATGTAGATTTTGATACATATTATATGGGACTATTTTGTCCCTCTTGGATCTCAGATAGATTTTTGTGGGAAACACTTGTTGCTCTGAACTGTGGTGGGTAAAATTATGTGGGATGCATGCATTCCTTCAGATTGGTTGGCTCAGTGAGACAGCTATGTTCCTCTGGATTCTGTATCACTTTAGGGATTCCTTGTCCAAAACAGAAAAACCAAACTTGCTTTTGAGTCAATTCCAATTTATAGCGACCCCATAGGACATAGTAGACCTGTTCCTGTGGGTCCTTGTAAGACTTAACTTTTTACAGGAGTAGAAAACCTCATTGTTCTTCAGTGGAGCAGCTGGTGATTTCAAACAACCGACTTTGTGGTTATCAGCCAACAAATAACCCATTAAGCCATAGGTGCATACGGTTTAGGGCATGTGAACCTTGGCTGAACATGGAGTCATCAGAGAGAAAGACAATTTCCAAACAATGTCCTCCTTCTTCTAGAAACAAACAAAACAAACCTATTGCTATTAAGTCAGTTTTGATCCTAGAGACTTTATATGGTTTCCAAAGCTAGTAAATCTTCATGGCAGCAAAGTGCCTTGTGGACTGGCTGATGGGTTTAGACTACAACCCTTTTGGTTAGCAGTTGAGCACTTTAACAGCTGTGCCTTGAGAACTCCTTGAAAATAATGTACAGGAGCTCAGAAGTATACTTAGAAGGTTCTTTCCTATTCAAAGAGAAAAAACCTAGCCAAATTATACTCCGGGATGCATCAGCTCATACAATTCCCTGTAAAAACAGTAATTTGGGCACACACCCATTTCTTCTGTTTCACTTACCGTATATGCCAGACTCCTCCTGAGGCTACATCCACTTATTGTCAGTGGGAAAGCAGTTATTCAATAAACCCCAGAGGAGGAAAGTGTAGGACAATTACATGTCCTATGCATCATGGAAGAATTAATTTTTGATATATCTTATTTTTGGAAGGATTTCTGGATTTGTCTTGCACCTCTGGGGGGAAAAATAAATAAAACTTGTTGGAAGACGCATTTAAATTTCCAGGATAAAATGTAGATCTTACCTTTTTCCATATGAGTAATGTTCTATTCTGATTTTATTAATTTTATTGTATGCTATTGAGGTTACAAATTTGTTTTTCTCCTTCACTGATGTGTTCCACCCGAATACTTCAGTGTATACTTTCTGTAAGTGAGGACCTTTTTATACCACAGTATAAAGATCAACTTTAGAAAATTCATATTAGTTTATTTATACCAGTAAAGATTGATATTTTCTGTTACTGTCATTTGTTTTGCTACTCATTTTGGCCAGTGGGAGCCCCTTTGATCTCATGTCTCTCTGTCCATTTGATAACGCCTCATCTCTCTTTTTCTTTTTCCTTGGTACAGTATAATGTTCCAAAGCTTCTCTTCTATTTTTCCTACCTTAGCTTTGGAATTGACTATTTTCCCGAGGATTCTGGTTTCTTGGAATAGAAAGTAGTATTTTTAGCACACTTGAGTGTGTTTATTGCCATCAGGGTGTGCTAGTTTTAGGTCCTGTCATTGTGTGTGTGTTGTGTTGTGGGGATATGTATATTTAAGCCTATTTATGTACCTAGGTAGATATGAGTATAAGTGAAAAAATATTGGTACTAATGCCAAAAAGAAAGACATGTATATGCTATGAAAAAATGATTTTGGGGTCAGAGTTAATAGCATAAGTTTAAAAAACTTCAAGTGACATTCATTGAAACTTTGCAACAAATTTGCTGGCATGCTGAAGGCCAGGAAGACCTTGAAGATGACATGAGAGGGAAGAACTCAACCTTCGCAAATGAAGATATTGTGACTGAAGTTCACAAATTAATGGAAGAAGACCATAGAATTTGATTGATAAGATAGCTCCTGAAGTTGGGCTCTTGCATGGTTTAATAATTTCAATTTTAAGCAGAAATTTTATCTTCAGTAACTCTAGGCTGGATGAGGGCCCCAAACTGTACAAAGATCTAACGCAAAGAGCTGACCTTTCCATCAATATATATGTGTAAGAGAGAGCTTTAAATCAAGAAGCAATTATGTATTGGGAAAATATCCTAGCCCAGTTCAGATCAAGCCCATCAGCCTGATACTAGTCCATAAATCCCTCTCCAGACTCACTCAGCCATATGCAATGATGCAGAATGCAGGAAGATCACAGGCCGGTGGATACAAAATCTTGTGGATAAAAGGGCGGAGGAAAAATCACAGGGCTCTGGCAAGACTCAGAATGGCTCATCTATAGGAACGTGAAGGCCGAGAGAGAGAGAGAGAGAGAGAGAGAGAGAGAGCGAGCATCAATATTTGACACTAGATTGAAGCTAATGAAGATAACTTTATGGAACAAATTATAGCCAGGAACGAGTCTTGGACTTAGCAGAGAAAAGTCCAATCAAATAATGGCTTCAGAGGTGATCTGCTGGACATTTAAAGATGACAGTAAACTGGTTCTTAGTAACTTGAATATGTCATAAATTGGAAGCGGTTCAGAAGTTCATGGAAAATTCTATTATCTGTCAATTCCTTTTTTTGGACCAATTATTTGAAGCCAGCTCTTTTGTGCAGCGCCATATAAATAAATAAATAAATAAATAAATAAATAAATAAATAGCTTGTCTATTTGGGACCTCTTTCCTTTCCATGTAAAGTTGGTGATATATAATATATATATATCTACTCATGTAATTTTTGGTTGTAGCTATTGTCAGATTGTATATGTTATAACATATATATATATCTACTCATGTAATTTTTGGTTGTAGCTATTGTTGTCAGATTGTATATGTTACAACATTTACCAACAGTGTCCCTTATTCTTGTCTTTCTTAGTGTGGTCTGTTACCTTGATTACGTTATACTCACCTCACTGGTAGCTGGGGTTGCTTCTCCCATCCAAGTATCTTCTGATTAGAGAGTGGTTTCCCTAACTACTCTGGGCGGTTTAAGGGGTCGGTGGGGGAAGGAAGCTTGCCAACTTATGTCATTTTCAGCTTTTTTGATCAGGTTCATTTTAGCAGATGTGAAATACCTTGTAATTTTAATTTGCATCTGTCTGGACTTGTTTTTGAGTATCTTTTGGTCCCTTGAATGGTCGTCTTTCATGAAGTGTCTGTTTATGTTCTTGCCTATTTTGCAATTAGTTTGTCTTTTTGTTTTTGAATTGTTGAAGTTTTCTGTATATGAGATCTGACCTGTATCAGATATATTATTCCCTAAGATTTTCCCTCTAATCAGTAGGTAGGTCTCTGTTTACTCATTTGGCAAAGTCTCATCGATGAGCATGATGAGTATTTCATTTTAAGTGGGTTCGTTTTGGGTAGTACTGACAATACATCCTGTTTTTATTTACCTGCAAATGTATATTCAATTTTGCCAGCAATATTAGTTACAGACTGTTTATGCCTTTTGAATGGACCTCAACCCTTTAATGCAGAGATTGACTTGATGGCAGTATGTTTTTGAGTTTCTAGATGGATTTCTTCTATGTTCTTGTTTTCTTCCATTGCTTTAGATGTCTGATTACTGTGGCTGTGTAATGTATTTTGAGATTGGGGAGTGTGAGGCCTCCTACTTTGTTGTTCAGTATTGCTTGTCTATTTGGGACCTCTTTCCTTTCCATGTAAAGTTGGTGATAACGTTTTTCCACTTCAGTAAATATGTTTAAAGTAGAATTGCACTATATCTACAGATTGCTTTGGTTGTATGGTTTTAGAAATAGGTAAGCAAATTTACTATGATACAGTTGAATACGTAAAGTTAATAAGATAAGCCTTAGTGGGCAATTATGTAATATTTATTATTCTGGCTAGTCAAGATTCTTTAGTTTTAAGTTTATTGACATGGTTTATAGTGTTTTGTGGATTTGACTTTACATTGTTTTTCCTCCTTTTAGTTGACTATATTGTGGAGTATGATTACGATGCTGTACATGATGATGAATTAACTATTCGAGTCGGGGAGATCATCAGAAAGGTGAAAAAACTCCAGGAGGAAGGATGGCTAGAAGGAGAACTTAATGGTAGAAGAGGAATGTTCCCTGACAATTTTGTTAAGGTGAGTGTTCTCAGTCCAATTTCTGGTGACTGCTTTATAGATGATAAACTCTACTTGTTAAATATAGTTTTAAAAATCAAAGTGTTTTAAGTAACTTTGCAGAATTAAAAAGAAAAGTTCTGTCAATTTCTGTAATGGATATCATTTCCTAATGTCCTCGTAGATAATACTGTATGTGTTTGTGTATCTATTTTTAATAATAATATACATTTAGGTGGCACTTTGTAGTTTAGAAAGTTTCTTTGTTGCATACATTTTTATTTGAGCTCATTAATGTTCTTACAAAATAAATAGGGCACATATTAGTACCATGTGAACTGTTGATATTTAGACTGAGAGATTAAATGCTTTTCTGATGTTGGATGTCTAAGACAGAATTTGAACCAAAGACTGAAACAATTGTCTCTTACTGTTCTTCCTCTTGTATCTTATACTTTTCTTGCTGGTTTAAGAATGTATCATATCATTGTTTTATAGCAGTTAACTGTTAGAGCTGATACCAGAGTAATGAATATTCTTCAATGAACAACAAACATCCTTTTGGGGGTGGAGGGGTGGGGTAATTCTAGTCATCTTTGCCAGGTATGAAAATAGTGTGGAGGCCATATCTGACATACCGAGGCTATACAGGAGAGGAGTAGAATCCATTTCTACCTGAGCCCTAGGCCAGTTGCCATAGATAGAGGTCAGAAATGACCTTCACCATCCTCCTTTCTTTACTTTGTTACTGTACTGGGATTAAAAATCAGCCACATGGTCCTGGATTAGAGTTGGAGACATTAGCATGAATTTCAGCTTAGTTAAAAATACATACTGCAGAGGGGTCTCGGGGAGGAGATGAGCCAGTCAGGGTGCGATGTAATAATGATGAGAAATACAACCTTCCTCTAGTTCCTAAGGGTTTCCTCCCCGCTCCCACTACCATGACTCGAATTCTATCTTGCAAGACTGGCTAGACCAGAGGAGGTACACTGGTACAGATAGGAACTGAAAATACAGGGAATCCAGGACGGATGAGCCCTATAGGACCAGTGGTGTGAGTGGCGAAACAGGGAGGGTAAAGGGAGAATGGGTAGGAAAGAGGGAACCGATTACATGGAACTGTGTGTGACCTCCTCCCTGGGGGACAGACAACCAAAAAGTGGATGAAGGGAGACGTCGGACAGGCAAGATATGACAAAATACCCATTTATAAACTATCAAGGGCTCATGCGGGAGGGGGCAGCGGGGAGGGAGGGGAAAAATGAGGACCTAATGTCGGGGGTTTAAATGGAGAGAAAATGTTTTGAGAAACGATGTACAAATGCGCTTTACACAATTGATGTGTGTATGGATTGGGATAACAGTTGTATGAGCCCCTAATAAAATGTTAAAAAAGAAAATAAATAAATAAATAAATAAATAAATAAACAGGAACAAATAAACAAAGATGAGACCAATAAAGAGACCACAGAAAATAGAAAAAAAAATACATACTGATGGTTGAAATATATATATATGTGTGTGTGTGTATATATACATATAAAATCAAATAATGTATTTTATCAGATCATATTTTGATTTTATATATGTATACATAAAATCAAAATAACATTTGTGTGGATTAGTATACAGACATTCCAGGGGGCTTCCAAAAGCTCATGGGATAAGAGTGACTAGAAAGTAGAATTTTTCCCAAAAAAGAAAGAATTTTTCCACAAGCTTTTTTAAAGTTCTCATCTATTTCTTAGCTTTTTCCACTGAGATAGCATAATAACAGCACAATGTAAATATCAAAGTGAAGCAGGAATCAGACTTATACAACTCCTGAATCCAAAGATGGAAACATTGGAGCAACAAAATAAATAACACAGTGTTGGTTCATTACCAAAACGGTAATACCCGTATATACTCAAATATAAGCCGACCCAAATGTCAGCTGAGGCACCTAATTTTACCATAAAAAATGCACTGAAAAACTCGGCTTATACATGAGTATATATGGTAAATTTATTCATTTTCAAATGACTGAATATATAAATGGGCAGAGGGTAACATTCTATGGAATTAAAAATAATTTATGTAAGCATTCCTCCTCTCAGAAGCCCCCCTTAACTGTGCTCAGTATCATGCATCTGAAGGATAGATGGTAAAGAAACGATAATAACATAATTATGGAGCAACCTAGCAAATGCTAACACAACCAGATGATCAGAGCTAACATCATCAGTGAGAAGTCAAATATAACTGTTAGCAACTGGGTCAGGAGTTTATGGCAACACTACTATCTTGTGACTCATTGTAACTAAAATTATTCCAAAGTGAACCCTTATTAAAACAAGAATTAGCCACAAAGAACAGCAGTGAATAATCTGTAAATGAATAAGGCTATTTGGGTATATCACTTCAGGGGTTATAATTCACTGTCCACCTGAAAATAAGCCTTCTAGAGTGATTTTCAGTGGCACGCTGATTAAGTTACTATTAAGATAGTAACTTGGTAGTTGACATGTGGAGCAATTCTATTCTGTCCCGTAGTGCAGGGATCCTCAAACTTTTAAAACGGGCCAGTTCACTGTCCCTCAGATCATTGGAGGGCCGGACTATAGTTTAAAAAAAACACCTATGAACAAATTCCTATGCACACTGGACGAGTTGGCTGCTAAGCAGGACAGGCAGCGGCGGCAAAAACACCGGCTGGCCGGATAAATGTCCTCGGCACTGTGAGTCACAATGGATTTGATGTCAATGGGTTTGATGTCGGCTTAATGGTGCAGTGATTAAGTAATTGTCTCTAATGGAAAGGTTAGCAGTTCAAACCCACCAGCCGCCCCATGGGAGAATATGTGTTGATCTGTGTTTCTAAAGATGTGATAACCATGAATACCTCCTGGGGCAGTCCTCTTTGTCCTGTAGGGTCTCGGAGTGGGACTCCACTGACAGTGGTGGGTTCCACCGTACTAGTGTTTGAAGCTTTGAATTCTAGATTGGTTTCGTGACAACCTTGTTCGTTTCAGGGTCCATTTGCAGTTACTAGTCTTACTTCATTTTAAGAGTACATATCTCAGAGAATATCAAACAAGGATCTATGAATTTTTAATGTACAAAATGCCACCATGTTTTCATATTTCTTTCAAAATACTGAGTTGTCATGAAGAGGTGGAACAATAAAGGAAAAGTTGAGGTCTTTGCGCCCCCCTTTTCCTGAAGCACCACCTCAGTTTTGAACTTATATGTATCTTTCCAGTTTCATGCATACATAAACAAATAGTATTTTGTGTGACAAACATCGGGAGTCCTGATGGTGGAGTGATTATGTGTTGTGCTGCTAGCCACAAGGTCAGCGATTTGAAACCACTAGCTACTCTGTGGGAGAAAGAGGAGGCTTTCTACTCTGGTAAAGAATTGGCGTCTCAAAAATCTACAGGTGCGATTTTACCCTGCCCTGTAGGGTCCCTAAGGAGCCCTGGTGGCATAGTGGTTTTGCCTTGGGCTAAGATCAATGTGGTTGGCAGTTCGAAACCACCCGCATCTCTGAAGGAGAAAGACTGGGCCTTTCTACTCCCGCAAATGGGCACAGTCTCAGAAACCCACAGGGGTTCACTGGAGTTAGCATTGACTCGGTGTCAGTGAGTTTGGTTTTGGTTTAGGGTTCCTTTGAGTCAGCATTGATTTGATGACAGTGAGTTTGGCTTTGTGTGTGTGTGTGTGTGGCAAAGATTCACATCATAACTGTGTCAGCTTACAGTTTTCGGAAATAGTCAACGAGATTTCTGTGTGGATATGTGGATGCCTGATACAGTCTCTTCTACAGTGTTTGTTGTATAAGGCTAGGCATCTTTTAAGTGATTGTAAACAATGGAATGATGGTTGGATGATTGGGAGGTCACTTTCTAAGGAAGGGGAGTTGTAATAAAGTATGTGGAATTATAATGTCATGAAGAAAGGCAAACGTTCTAAACAGTTCTTTTGACTCTTAACTTTTTTCTTTCGTAATACAGCGAGCTTTAGTACCTCGCTGTACTATATTGCTCAGTTACTTAGGAGAGTTGCAGTCTTTAAGTCCTGATGTGCAGGCCTTAAGTTTGTCTTCAGTTTCTCAGCATCCATAAGCTAGTACTGCCAATTTTTCTTTTTTCTCAAACATTTTTAATCTTTTCCTGATGAATCCTTGAGACATCTTGAACTGCCTGTTTGGGCAGCTATGTTAGTGCATGCTCTCAAAGATCATTACTAACTTTCTATAGACCCATCTCATCAGTTTATGTTTAGTATTTAGGTTTCAAAGTAATAGAGATTTGGATTTCTTTGCACATAACAGTAATTTTTACATAACCACCAGTCTTTTTAGGGTATGATTTTGAAGTTTTGACACAAATGGTATTTCAGTGTGTCATTTTGCAGAATGCCACGTGTGTATGAATTTGTGTCACTTATTGAATGGAAAACTGATTTACTGTATACACTTCAGTATAAGCCGATGCGAATATCAGCTGAGGCACCTTATTTTGCCACAAAAACTACATTAAAAATGTGCTGAAAAACTCAGTTTGTACATGCATCTATACTGTACTCTGAATTTTCACCTAATTCACAATAACAAGTTAAACAACAAAGGTGTTGTGGTGTCGGAAGTCAGCTCTTATATGACGATACATCTTTATGAAAAAAGCATCGCTATAAAATCATAGAAACCTACATTAAGCAAGAATATCAATTGTAAAGCTTTTACTTCTCAACATATCTTCCATCTTGGTCTGTACACTTTTTTTTCATCATTTTATTGGGAGCTCTTACAGATGTTATAACATTCCATAATTTAAATAGATCACGCATAATTTTGCAATTACTGTTACAATCAGTTTCAAAACATTTTCTTCTTGAACTCTTTGATACCAACACCCATTTATCCCCTTCCTTCCCTAGCATTCCCTTGGTCTGTACACTTTTAAAGGCAATGTTTTTTTTTCTTCTTTACCTCTTTTTAGTTAAGATTTATTGTGCCAACCTGGCGGAAAAAACCCATGTGGGATTAATTGAAGGGTGGCAAGATAAATGGCTCTGTGAGCCTCACCTTTCTAGTTCTCGTGTCTCTTGCTCTCTGATGGTCGGACCAAGGTGCGGCTGCCTTTGCCAATTCCCTGCTTTATCTGGCAAGGCTCACTACATGCAAGAACCCCCTGAGGAGAAGCCTCATGGACCTACCCTGATGCAGCCCTGGGTGCTGGAGCAGCCGTGTGGAGACCCCTGCCAGTGCTGAGATGCTTACATGTTCCCTGATTTGGCTTTCCTCCTGCAGTCGGCATCATTGCGTGTGTTTTGTGAGATGTAGAAGGACTTTGTAGATTGGTGTCGGACATATGGTCTAATATTGGACTTCTGGGCTTGGACAGCACTGGGTTGGGATGTTTTCTTAATGTACATTTACCTTTTATATAAAACCCTCTCTTGTACATATGAGTTTTTATGGATTTGTTTTGCTAGTTTACCCAGACTAACACAACCTCTCTAACCCTTCCCTAGAGAAGTTTGTGCTCTCTGATTTTTTTTTAAGTTCATATTGGTTTGTTGTTGTTGTTGTTGTTGTTGTTGTTTTTAAATCCTTTTATTAGGTGCTCATACAACTCTTATCACAATCCATGCATACACCAATTGTGTAAAGCACATTTGTACATTCATTGCCCTCGTCATTCTCAAAACATTTGCTCTCCACCTAAGCCCTTGGCATCAGCTCCTCATTTTTACCCCTCCCTGTCCACTCCCCCTCCCTCATGAACACTTAATAATTTATAAATTATTATTTTGTTTTATCTTACCCTGTCCGACTTCTCCCTTCACCCACTTTCTGCTGTCCATACCCCAGGGAGGAGGTCACATGTAGATCCTTGTAATTGGTTCCCCCTTTCCAACCCACTCTCCCTCTACGCTCCCAGTATTGCCACTCACACCACTGGTCCTGAAGGGATCATCTGCCCAGGATTCCCTGTGTTTGCAGGTCCTATCTGTACCAGTGTACATCCTCTGGTCTAGCCAGACTTGCAAGGTAGAATTCGGATCATGATAGTGGGGGGCAGGGAGGAAGCATTTAGAAACTAGAGGAAAGTTGTGTTTTTCATCTTTGCTACATCGCACCCTGACTGGCTCGTCTCCTCCCCGAGACCCCTCTGCAAGGGGATCTCCAGTGGCCTACAGATGGGCTTTGGGTCTCCACTCCACACTCCTCCCTTTATTCACTATGGAAAGATTTTTTGTTCTGATGATGCCTGCTACCTGATCCCTTCGACACCTTGTGATCACACAGGCTGGTGTGCTTCTTCCATGTGGGCTTTGTTGCTTCTGAGCTAGATCGCCGCTTGTTTACCTTCAAGCTTTAGACGCTATACCTTTTGATAGCCAGGCACCATCAGCTTTCTTTCCCACATTTGCTTATGCACCCATTTGTCTTCAACGATCATATCAGGGAGGTTGTGCTCTTTGATTTACCACATCCAAACAGCAGTTTTGGTATCTTCAAGGGACTCAAATTGTATTTCCTTAAACTTTTCTTTGAATTTGGGAACAAAAAGTCTGAAGAGGCAAGATATAAGTTCTGTATGGTAGATGAGTTCAAGGCTTCCCAGTGAAATTCTCAGTACCGCAGAGAATGAGCAGGTGCATTGCCATGGGAAAAAAATCCTTGGTGCAGTTTTTCTAGCTTTTTTCTCATCTATAGTTTTCTATTTTCTTAGAACTTCTTTCCAATAAATAACCTTAATCATCTTGTGTTCTTTGAGAAAATTTAGCACAATTTACCAAAAATTTACCAAAATTCACTTTTTTGAGTGCCACCATCCCCTTCTGAGTTGATTGCTCTGCCTTCAAGTCATCATCGAAGTCTTCTGACCTTCCTTCAAACGTTTGATTCATTTAAAGAAACTTGTTTTATATGAAGCTGCATTCCAGGAGATTAGCTCTGACCTCGAAATTTCCCATCACCCCCACCCCCACTTTTAAAGGTACCATAAGAATACTAAGACAAGCGTGTTACTAAGAGAACTTGTCTGTAGCCATCCACTGATTGCATACATGCTTAAACACATTTTGTTTTGTTTTTTTGGAATAAACACCTACATATCTGAACTGGAACCCTTAGTAGCAGTGCTTTTTTATTTATCCATGTATATTCTGTATTTAAGTTCTTTTTAGATATATTTACAATGAGAGCTTTACAAAATTATGTTGCAAAAAAAATCAACTTATTTAGCATCACATAAAATCTACTTTCAGTAAACTCACTGAACTATACAGCTTTCATCAAGTGCATTTCTTGCAGTTGTAATAGGGTTTACAGTTTTATTTATGTAATTTTTAATATATATTTATATGCATTCCATAATTTATTATGCAATGAATCTCTTTAATACCCTTTATTGGTGTTGAATTTCCCAGGTAGCTTTCTCTATTTACCCCCCACCACATACACTTAATGGGAATATTTCTCGAGTCATCTAGGTGCCAGCACCTTTTATAGGTAGTAGGGTTGCTAAAAAACCAAGCCCACTGCCTCTGAATCGATTCTGACTCAAAGCAACCCTAGACTGTAAGTCTTCGTATGAGCAGATACCTCTTTTTGCTGCCGTTGGGTTCCGTTGAGGTGGTTCTGATTCGGATAACCCTATGTGCAACAGAACAGTATGTGCTCCCTGGTCTTCTGTCATCCTTAGAATGGCAGTTGTATTTGAGTCATCGTCAGTCTGTCGTCTCGAGGTATTCCTCCTTTTGCTGACAGATGCAGATAACTCATCTTTTGTTTTAGAGATGCAGTGGCCAGCAATACAGGAAAGTTTCTTGTTCTTTCTGAACTTATAGTTTAATGGAGGAGAGAGGGATAGTGGTGGGCGGGGAGAGTGGTCATAGACAAATAAACAAGAGGAAAGAAGTAAGATATAAACACTTTGACAATTGGAGTGTTTGAAGGAAAACAGGTATGGTATGTGTGCAAATGGCATCGATACATTAAAAGTGGCAGTCTAGTACAGGATCTTGGGACTCTGATGGTGTAGTGGATGCTGAGTTCCTAGCCACAAGGCCCTCTGCCTCACGGGAGAAAGATGAGGCTGACTACCTCTGTAAAGATTTCGAGTCTTGGAAACCCAGAGGGGCAGTTTCACTCTGTCCTTTGGGGTTGCTGTTAGTGGGAATTGACTTGATGACATCGGTGGGCAGTGTAGTAGCTCTTAAGGAGATCTGGCTGATAAAGCATACAAGAGTCTGTAGAAGATAAGGAGTGAATTCTGCTTTGAGGTGAAGGGATTCTAAAGCTAGAGGAAGGCAAGCTGCACGTGTGAGTAGAGGCTGCTAATTCTCATTAAAATCCATTGCCTTTAGCTGATTTCCATTCATAGCAAGGAACACATTAGAAAGAGTAGAACTGTCTCTACTCAATAGATTTTTCCATCTTTACAGAAGCAGATACACCTTTCTCCTAAGGGGCAGCTGGTAGGTTTCAAACACTGTCTTTTCAATTGACTAGTGCTTAACCATTGTTCCATCAGGACATAACCTGGTATTGTGAATAATGAACCTCAGAGTCATGAGGTTTGAATTTCTGTTTGACTGTCCCCCCTTTTTCTCCCATATAACCACACGTATACTTACTGTGCTTTCTTCAGCAAGATGCTTAACTTGAGACCATTGTCTCTCACAGTTTGGGGAACACTGGAGCTATCCAAAGGGTCTACGTAAGCAGACACCTATGCTTATCCTGGATTATGGGCTATGATACAAAAGTGTTTAATTGCTGGGGTGTAATGAGTAATTTTTTATATTTCTAAAAAGAGGTGGTAGGCCAAGTAAGTTTGGAAACCTATGCTCTAGTGTAGGGTTTTGCAGATTGAGGCTCAAGTGTCACGTGCAGCTGTTTCTGCTCAGACTCATGGTTGTGATGTAAAATGAAAACTTTTAAAAGATATTGTTCAGATGATGGTGATTTCATTTGTAAAAGTAGGTTAAATTGAATCAAATATTTTAAAATCGATTTAGAAAATCGGATAATTTTAAAATTGTTGTGAGGCGCAGGATTAGCTCTTCCACTTCAAAACTTTGCTGACTTTTGGTCTAGAGCAAGGGTGGACATGTCTGGCGCTCAGCCTGCATAAGGCCTGTGAAATCACTAGTACCAGCTAATGTCACGTGCTTCACCATAGAGAAGCCGTTTCAGCCATCACATTAGGGGTGAGTTAATTAAATGTTTGACCATAGAAGCAGGCTAATTTTTACACTGTTGATTTTGTATGACCCTTCAATGATGTTATAAAGATCCAAATGGCCCTTGACAGGAAAATGTTTCTACCCCGGTTCTAGAACATGATCTTTTGTTCTATGTACAAGTATAGAATCTCCACTTCTTGGAGTTGGTATTCTGTGTTTGTGTCTTAGATGGATACATGGTGAATTTATTATTTCATTTTGTTATTTCTTTGCTCAGTAATTGCTCATCGATATCTGAGAAAAGATTTGGGAGAAGAATATCATATATATGAGTGGGTATCCCCCCAATAAAAAAACCAAAACCAAAACAGAATTTTTTCAAAGCTATGTATTGAAATTTTTTTACAAACCAACCTTATCACCTTTGAGATACTCTCCATTACGCTTAATACATTTGTCAAATCTACGATTCCATTCTGGGAAACATTTTTCAAACTCATCTGTTTAGATGGCCGACAGTACCTCCCTCTTTTGTTTTTCTTCAACTCTTCTATATCATCAAATCTCTGCCCTTTCCTTTCCATCTTCTTTCATGAAATCAAAAAGAAGTTTCATGGAGCGAGGTCAGGTGAGTAAGGTGCGTGGGCAAGAGAGGCATGCTGTTTTTGGCCCCAAACTGGTGCACTGAGATGGCTGCATGAGCAGGTACATTGTTGTAGTGGCAAAACCAGTCCCCCTCCTGCCACAAATCAGGCCTTTTTTGTCACGTGCTGTTATGCAATCTTTTCACAACCTCTCAAGAGAAAGCTTGATTAAATCTGACCTGGTGGAACGAACTCCAAATGTACAACGAGTGGGCATTGTTATCTGTTTGGGAAATTGAAGGAAATCCAGAGCAAGGTTTGTCATCATTCGACATGTTACCTTTTTTGGAATGAGAAAACCACTCATACACTTGAGTTTTCCCCTTAGCGCTGTCTTTATAAGCTGTGTTCAACATCACAGTGGTTTCTGCAGCACTTTTCCAGAGCAGGAAACAAAATTTCACAGCTGTTCTCTTAAATTGGCCATCATAAAAAAAGGAGTTTGATTAAAAACTGCTTTCATGAATATATTCACTCTGACCAGAGCGAACCTTCCTAGGCTGTGCCCGTGGGTTCAGTAACTCAGAGTGAGTTGCTCACTCCTCGCGCATTGGGAAAAAAGCGTACTGCTATGAAAGCCTCACTCCACCCAGTGCAATTGTTTGTGTTTTTTTAGTGTACCCCCTCATATTTAGTTTATTTGGTCTACAAATGTTTTTATTCCAGGAATTATTAAAGCAAATGCTAATAATAAAATAGGTAAATAAGGAAACTTCTCTGATTGCCAGAAAAGTCGTTTAGTAGCTTTCAAGGAAAGTGAAAATAAAGATAATTAAATGAGAAAATATCTTGTAAGTAATTACTTTGATTAGTGTTTCAATAAACAAAAAAATTTCATGGTGGCAGTAGCAGCAGAACAGAAGAAGTCTTTGAAATGAGGCTCCCTGGATAAGAAGGCCATATAACTAAAAAACACAACAATAAACATTTAATGTGTGAGGATTTGTGTAAGCTTAGTTTCTTAGGGCCGAACTAACTTCATTTATTTTAGAGGATTTGGTGGAAGTGATCTTTTTCTATTATTGAATCTTTGGAATGAAAACTTTACTCCTTCCAAGATTTTTCTATCCTTGCCTGCGGGATTATAAAGAGACTTTTCCCCAGCTTTGTCTTCCTCAAAGACATGCCAAGCATTATTGGCTATTTGCCAGCATATGGTGGGAGGTCTGATGCTTGGAGACATCCTCTCTGAAGGCAGTCAGTTGCCAGACTACTGTCTGCTCCCACCTCAGGTAGGGCTTATTCCTTGCTGTTAAGGACAATGGGCTACTTCTTCCTAAAGGCTTGAGGCCATCAGTCTGGTCACAGTAGATGAGTTTTACACCCTACTGATAATGGTTTCTATGGAGATCCAGAGAACAGGTCAAACGTGCTCAGTGGCATCCAAAGTTAGGCTGCCACCCTGAATCTAGGACCTGCTCTTCTTGTCACATGTGTACTTCCAATCCCTTCCCTTCCTATTGCGTGTATATCCCTAGATTGTCTGCCTCTCATTGCTATATAACCTATAATGCAACCCCTTCCTGTGACGTATGTCTTTACCTGTAATTAGTGGACTTGTACGCCCCCCAAAGAGATATAAACCTTGGTTAGCAATAAAGATTCTCCTTGGCCTCTCTTGGCTCTTCCCTTCCTCTCCTCTGGTCCTCGCTCCCCTGTTCCCTTTCCCCTTGTCCTCCTTCCCCTGCCCCCCTCTCCTGCTCTCAGCTCTCCCATCTCCACGTGGACCACCAAGCAGGGCTGAGGTGAGCATGCTACCATGAAATGTGTCTGACTCCATTAGTTCTATCTCTCATGCTCTCTATAACTTTACATATATAGCCATATATATATAAAGTATATACAATTGGGCTTATTAAACATGTGATTAGTTGTGGGGGCTGGCATTCCCCCTACACTTGCCATTGAATTAACTCTGACACATGGTGACCCTGTAGGGAAGAGTATAACTATTCGCTCCTTTGGTTTATGAGACTACATCTTTATTGGGACAGACACCTTCATAGTTTCCCCTTGCAGAGATGTGGGGTTGAACTGCCAACCTTTGAGTTAGCAACCCAGTGCTTAACACACTAAACTACCAAGACTCCTTTCAAGATTAGGAAACTAAAATAAATATTGGAGAGTTGCTTTTATTGACTAGGGAGAGAAAGCAGGCAGTTCTTTCTATAAAGCTGTATCCAAATTTTAATAAGTTTATTATTGTTAAAAATGTTTTTTAAAAGACCCTGGGTCTACATCAGAATTTTATTTTACTGAAGAAAGGAAACTGTGTTTAATAATAAAAATAGTCTCAAAATCTAGGTTCCCAACCAGGTCTTTCTTGCTACTTGCAAGGGAGGGGCAGAATGCCTTATTACCCCCCTCCATGTGACACATGTTAGAGATGAAAGTCCGGGCTCTTTATTTGTTTTTCTCTGACATCGTGCCAGTAGAAATGGGAGGTGCTTGGGATGCCTCCTTCCGGCTTGGCAGTGAAGTCTAGGTTCCGACTTGGCCCTTGTTGTTTTCATCAATGGGGATGGGCTACGTTTTGCCGTGTATGTTGTGTGTTCCTTTCCTAACCCCCCCCCTCCCGTATTTGGCTGCCGTGCAATGGCTGTTGTCTGGAAGCTTTTTGTTGCGTTCGGCCACTCATTTTCCTGTATTGGACTCTAGAAAGAACAAATTTACCTTGGAGCTTTTTTTTTAAGTCCCTGACCATTGGGATTTTCCTGGACTCAGTCTGAAAAAAGGCAAACCAGGAGGATTTACTAATTCTGAGTCCCTAGGTGGCCTGTCCTCATCTTTCCACCTTTCAAAATCTTGTGGTGTTTGTTTTATATATTCTACCTGGGTTTTTAAGCTGCGTTTAGTGGGGGAAATAAGGAACAATATGTCTACTATGGAATATTTTAATAGCAGTTACTTGTCTTGCATGGAAGCAAGGCCAGCCCAGTCAAAGAACTCAAACTTACAGAAGAGTATCTCCCTTTAGAAGTGGTACAGGGGGAAAAGTAGTATATGAGCATTCTTTTTCTTACATTGTTATAAAGCCAGTGTTTAAGGGGAAAATGTAATTTATAGTCAACCATTAATAATCAGATTTGCATTCAGTCAGTGTAATATTTTGATTTCCTTTTGTCTCTTTTAAATTATGACTTGCTTCTAAATATTGAGATAATCGCACATAAAAGTATCTGACAGAGTAGTTGACTGGTTCTGGTTACTTATAAATGCCAGTGGACTCTGACTTCCCTGATGAGTTTCGGATGATTAGAGTGCACAGTCTGATCACCGGAGCAAGACTGGGGAGGCAGGAAGAAGGAGAGGAGCGACCGTGTAGATGGCGCACTCGGTAGTTTATTTCACAAGTATTGACACAAAGTGGGTCATGAGGAATTCAGAGAAATAAGCGTCAGTGAATGTGGTTTCAGAGCATTTGTATTTGTTTTACCTAAGGATTATTGAAAGGGGAGAGCATTTGTGGATATGGGGTGTTGATCTGTGAGCTGCGCGACCAACTTGCTTTCTTGTGAGCTTTGTGCTGAACTCGAAGGTGCTGGAGATTATTCCGTGACCTGGTATTATTGTGAGGTGTTGTTGCTTGGTGCTTTAACAAATAAGTGGATAAGTTCCCTGAAGATGTCTGAAGAGGTGAGTGAATTGCTCTTACCTATATTTGATCATTTAAAATGAGATCTTTTTCTAAGATGCCCATGAACTCATGTTTCAGACTTTTTAATACAGTAAGGAACAAGGAAGCAAAGATGAGTCACACATTAGCATTTCAGGAAGTTGACCACTGAAAAAGAGTTCAGATTTCCCCCCCCCTTAACATTGACTTAAAATTCTAACAACTGCTTTTTTGTCTTTAAAATTAAAATATTACTGAACCTACTTTACCAAATTAGTTTGAAAAACATGCATTGCATTAAAAATGTTTGTCATTTTTTAAGCTAGATACTTAAGTAAAGACATCAGATCTTTATATTAATGTTTAAAAACCTTTTGGAAAGAAAAAATAAGTAGCAGTATGGGGGGAAGGAGGATGGGCATGGCTACTTTGGAAGAGTCAGTGATGCAGGCATTGTTAGTGTCTCCACACTGCTTTTTGAAGAAGACTGTTGATTTAATTTTGATGCATCGACCATTTCACTGCTCCCAGTAAGTGAAATGGGAGGCTTCTTTAAAGAAATGCCAGTTTGCTGTGTATGACTTTTAATCCTTTACTTCAATTCTCTTGGATATGAACCCAGTGATTTCTCCAAGTCTTATGAGTGACAAAAGTTTAGAAAACTATATTTTTTAAAAAGAAAATTGGAGAAAAAACAGTTAGGATTTTATATATTTTCGTTAACTAGAGATAGGTGAAAGAAGAAAACAACGTGTAGCTGTCGATTATACTAAATGAAAATAACATTACTTTTGGGGCTAATGTGAAAACATTAGGAATCTTAACATTAGTATAAACTCACTGTCTATGAATTCTGACTCAAAGCCACCCAGTCGGACGGCAGAAGTTCTCCCCGGGTCCCTGAGACTGTCGGCCGTACTGGGAGTAGGAGGCTTCCTCTGTCTCCGGCAGAGCAACTGGTCTATTTAAACTGCTGACTGAGGTTAGCAGCCCCACCTGTAACCCACTATGCCGGCAGAGCGCCTAACGTTATGATAACATCATAGCACACATTCTGTTATCGACTAGAGGTTATTAAGTATTTTGCACAGAGTTGGGTTATTTTGTATAATATTCTGAATCCATATAGACTCTTCAATGATTTAGAGAGATAGTTCAATATTGGTAATACTAGAGAAGATAGGTAACGATTCAGGATTAAAAAGATAAGTTTAACCAATCCTAAAAATCAAAAATCTTCCAAATGCTTAGAACAATTTGACTTCTAGCACCGTTACTTGTGATATACCCAGTCTTTATTATTTTAAAAATAAATCAATATATATTTAAAACAAAATTCAAGCAATGTAGAAATTTCTATTGTGAAAAGTATATTACTATCTTAAAACCCTTCCGCAGGCTCTTCAGCTCTTGAATTTTTCTCAATGACTTTCAAGACTCTCTTCAGTAGAAAAAGAAAAACTAAATTGTAATATTTGCCCCTCCCTCATATTGCATTTATCTTCACTCTATAAGGTTCAAGATATTATGTAAATTGTTACTCGGGAACTTACCTGAAAATGTTAAAATTTTTAAAGAAAACGTGAGTGGATTTTGTCTGCTAAGATATCACAATACGGGTAAACCAAACCAAAATAGTTGTTTTTGAGTCATTTCTGAAACATGGTGACTCCATGTGCGTCAGAGCAGAGCTGTGTTCTTTAGGGTTTTCAGTGGGTATTTTGAAAGTAGAGTTTGAAGCACTGCCAGTACCTCTAGGACGGTAAGGATGGCAATGCTTTGGACATGTTGTCAGGGAGACCAGTCCTTGTAGAACAGCGGTTCTCATCCTGTGGGTTGCGACCCCTTTGGGCATCTAATAGCCCTTCCACAGGGGTTGTCAAAGACCATCGGAAAAACATTAATATTTCACAATATGTAATTACATATGGTTTTGTGATGAATCACTATGCTTTAATTATGTTTAATTATGTTCAATTTGTAGCAATGAAAATACATCCTGCATATCAGATATTTACAATTCATAACAGCAAAATTACAGTTAAGAAGTAGCAATGAAAATAACTTTATGGTTGGGGGCCACCACAACTTGAGGAATTGTATATTAAAGGGTCGCGGCATTAGGAAGGTTTAGAACCATGCTGTAGAAGGACATCCTGCTGGCTAATGTAGAGGGGTGAGGAAGGTCCTCGAGATGAATCGACACTGTGCTTACAACAGTGAGCTCACAGCCTAGAAACAATTGGGAAGAAGGCACAAGACTGTCTTGTGCATAGGGGCGCTATGAGTTGGAATGAACTCAATGGTACCTGACAGCAACAGCTAGGTAGATTCAAATTGCCAGCGTTTAGTTTAAAAGCTGAGTGTGTAACAGTTTGTGTCACTCAGGGCCTCCTCACATTTGTTACTTCTGTTAAATAGTTTAAACCAAGCGTCAGGAAAGCTTGAGTGCCAGAGCTGGTTGGTATCTGGGATGTGCTCTGGGCTTACCTCATGGGCCAGCACTCATTGCCTGCATGTCTCTGCCATCTGTGGCCTCAAGTGGTTTAGATGGGGGATTTAAGAGTGAGAATGTGCTCCTTTGCAGGTCTGATGCCTTTTGAATCAGAGCATCATAGATACTACATAGTCACTCTCTGCAGTTTTATTTTGAACTCATCATCGTAGGTTGGAAAGCAAAAATAACATTTTAAAATCAACAAAATTGTATGAATGTGTGACCATTATAATTGTTATTAGAGCAATTATTATTATTAGAGCAATTTCAATCTATTTATCATTGTGGTATCAGAAAGAATATAGTTGAATGTTTCCTTCACTACACTTTATTTGCCTCTCATCAACATTTTTGAGATAGAAAAATAAGAATGAGTAGAATGCCACTGACAATGATTACGTATGACCACCCCTCCACCTTTTCCAAATGGGGGCACGGAAGTTTAACTATGGAAGCCCCTTGTCCAAATTGGAGAAACAGCAATTAAATAGTGAACAGCAGATTGGAGAAAAGAATTAAATTGAGAAACTTTAAAACTAGCCTTGCTAATCTCTGCCACTGTTGTTTTCTTTGCTGGCTTGTTTTAAACAGTTTTATTGACACTTCATTCACAGAGCATGTAATTCAGTTTCAGTTTTATCAAGAAAGTTAATATTCAATAATTACCACAATCAATTTTTAGAACATTTTCTTCTCGTACTCATTGTTATTAGTGTAATTATTATAATTTAAAAAAATTAATGGCATAAATATACACAATAAAACATTTTCTCAATTTAGCAACTCCTTCCTGTATAATTCAGTGACATTGATTTTACTCTTCAGCTTGTGCAACCATTATTGATACCTTTTCCCAAATTACCACCATTAACACAAACTCAGTGTCCCTGAAGCAAAAACTCTTCCTTTTCCACCCATGGTAACCATTGGCCAACTTTAATTTCTTTCTTTGTTTTTTTTTTTTTTTGAGTAGTTTTCTTGCTATCAAACTCACGTGTCTTTGCTGATTTTGATATGCTGGCCGTTAGAAAGTATGTTTTGATTTTATATGAAGGAGATCATCTTTGGCCATTTCACTTAGGACTGAACAGTTTTCGGTGAATATCCAATTTAATTTAATTATGATAATAGCAAAATCTAATACTTTGAGGCAGTTACTTCTTCAGTCATTCGTTATATACCTTCACTTTTATTTGGGGATAAAACTTTTTTTTTTAGTTTGGAAACCTAAAAGTCAATTATTTCTTTAAACCTGTACATGGACCACGGGCAGTTGTGTGTGAGAAAGATAAGACTTTACTCACCTGAAGACTAAAGTCTTAGAAATTCACAGGGGCAGTTAGTTCTGTGTCCTAAAAAAAAAAAAAAAAGGATTCTCAGTTGTGAATTCACTTGGGATAGGGTTTGGTATTATGTGAAGATTTCCAATTTTATTTCTTATCCCTTAAATACAAACCATTAGTTTTTTACAAAGGCCATATAGCATAAGATTCCATCTGATAACATGTCTTGTACTTGTTATTACCATAGGGATGAGACCGTTTGCTGACTTTACACTCATTGACACTTTAATTTCCCTAATTGTTTATATGCCATTTCTGATTGGTTTGTGCCTAGTAACCAAGTCTTGTGTACTACCAGGATGAGTTCTTTTGAAAGTCCACCTGCTTTTGTCTTCCCTAGCTGAGTTTCAGATAACATCAAACAGGTATCCTCACATAGCACATAGTGTTTGTAAGGTCCATGAATAAGAATGCTAACTAAATTAAAAACAAAAACATTTTTTTACAATTTGGTATTACAAATTAGATGGAGGCTTACATTTCAGATCATCAACTTTGTATTCAATAGTTTAAACTATTAATCAAACACCCATTAGCTTACCCTTCACATGCGCTTTGATTTCTCTTCTCCCTCTAATGGACTGCTATATTTCCCGTCATCCAATTTAGTACCTGTCAGCAGTCTAACCCTCTGCTTCATTTTCCCTTCCTTACTCCCCAAAGTCTCTTCCCTTTGGTATGTTTGTTTTTATTAGCATTCCCCCCCCTTCTCCCATCACTGATTTTATATACCCTATATACTTGCGTATAAGCCGAGTTTTCACCACATTTTTAATTCAGTTTTTGTTGTAAAATTAGATGCCTCAGCTGCTACTTGGGCCGGCTTATCCTCGAGTATATATGGTAATATTTGATCTTTTATGATGACTCATTTCATCCTAGCTAAGAAATCTATGAAAAGTTGAGTGTTAAAAAAAAAAGGTAAATAAAAAAGAATATTTTGTGATTTATTAGAAGCATGAAATATAAATTTTAGTGTTCACTCAAAAGTTTTGTGGAAAGGTAGCTAGACTCATTCATTTAATATGACTGCATTTACACTTCAGTGGTAGCAGTAGTTGCAAAACAAAAACTGTATTTAACTCACAAATCCAAAATTATTTACTGCCTATCCCTTTATAGAAAAAAACTTGCTCACTATTTGCTCACTGTTGTTTGTCCCTGTATTGTAGGGGACTTTGTGTGTTGGCCTAGGGGTGGTATTTATTTCTGCCTCTCTCTACAGATCGCTTAGTTAGGTGTTATTGAGACAGCTCAGACTCAGACTCAAAGCAACCCTGTGTGTAGCAGTGAAACTCTTACCAGGCCATGCGCCACCACCCTCACAATCGTTGTTGTATCTGCATCCATTGCTGTAGCCACTTCTCATCAAAGGCTCCCTCTTTTCCCTGACTCCATCAGTCAAGAAGCCCTTTTCCAGGGACCGGTCAGTCTTGATGGAGCGTGTCCGAGAAAGCTTGTTTCATTCATCAGTTGGGCTTTGGCAGAGAAAAAGGCTGAAAACTTTTCATATTAGGATTTATGTAATAATAACTGTACCTAGTTTTTGGTATTTCATGTTTGAGAATGTAAACAAAATATGACTTTGTAAACGCATTTATTGATGTTCCTTTTTGTAGGAAATTAAGAGAGAGACAGAATCCAAGGATGACAGTTTGCCCATCAAACGGGAAAGGCATGGGAATGTAGCAAGTCTTGTGCAGCGGATAAGCACCTATGGACTTCCAGCTGGAGGCATTCAGCCACACCCACAAACGAAAAGCATTAAGAAGAGTATGTAAACAATACCTTTCTTAACCATTGTCATCCAAAAGGAAGATTATCATAACGATTTATGAACAGTACTAAGAAAATTTATGAAAACCAGCTCAACCTTCCAGAGCAGACCATAGTAACTTTTTAATTTCTTACATTCTTAGATGTTGACCCAGTCTTCATTTTTATAATGTAGTTAGTTGATAACATACCGATAAGCATGATTAGCTATCAATAATATATAGGAATTATAAATGAAAACCTGAGTCTTTGTTATTGTGGTTAGTCATTCTTATAGATTCTGTTGGATGGTTAGCATTTTGTCTCCATTGTTTTTATAGTACCATAATTTACTGGGAAGCTAGCAAGTCTCTTAATTCTTTAACAGTTACAAGAGTTCTGGTAGCCCTTTTCCTTTTGCGTTTAGACAAATTAACATATAGAGTTAACATAAGGCTATAAGAACTTGAAATCACCTCATTTTTTTTAGGATCTCAAAAGTTTCCTGCCTTTGATAGGGGACGGTCTTAACATTTTTTTTTTTTTTGGTCTTAACATTTTTTAAACACTTATTTTAATTAAATATATTTAATCAACTTCATTGAGGTATAACTTTTGTTGTTAATAATTTTATTAGAGGCTCTGAGGTGTAACATATATACAAAATATACATATTCTCTATACATGTTGATGAGTTTTAACAAATTTCTACACTGGCATAAAAACCCCCACAATAAAAATGTAGATATTTTCATCGCTTTCAAAAATTACTTTGTATTCTTTATGTGAAACCTGCTAGCCACCCCAGGCTATCATAGCCCAAGGCAACAACTGCTCTTCTTTGTATTACAACAGACTAGAAAATGGAATCCATTCTAAAGTGTGTTCTTGTGTCTGACTTCATTTGGCTTGTTTTAGTTTCAATGAAAGTTTGCAGAGTAAACTAGCTTTCCATTAAACAATTTATACACAATTTATTTCATGAAGTCAGTTGCTATCTCCTAAATGTAAAATGTAACAGCACTGTTTCCACTTCCTCCCTGGGATCCGTTTGCCCTTCTTCCTTTGAGCTTTGCTCAGTGAGATCCTCCCTTTTGGACCTTGGTTCATTGTATTGAAGAGTATATTCCTCTCTGGTGGCAGTATTGTTGTTTTTTTAAACCATTTTATTGGGGGCTCGTACAACTCTTATCACAATCCATCCATCCATCCATCCATCCATCCATCCATCCATCCATCCATCCATCCATCCATCCATCGTGTCAAGTACATTTGTACATTTGTTGCCATCATCATTCTCAAAACATTTGCTTTCTACTTGAGCCCTTGGTATTGGCTCCTCATTTCCCACCCCTCCCCCACACTCCCTACCCCATCGACACTTGATCCTTTATAAATTATTATTATTTTGTCATGTCTTACACTGTCCGACGTCTCCCTTCACCCACTTTTCTATTGTCCTGGTGGTGTTGTTCATAGGCCTGCTTCTTGGTTGGTTGAAAGTTGGTACCTTTGGGTGGGTTTCAGTGTTACTCATATTTTTAAATGAGTTTTGGATTTTGTTCTATTGTGATGCTCATCAAAAAGGGTGACTACCTTCAGTGGACTGGAAGGGTGACTACCTTCAGTGGACTGGCTAGTTCTTGTGATCTCAGTAGTGGAGATTATGGTCTGTGGGATAGTTACTTCTGTGCATCTTTGATTTTCTTCACTCTAGCTGGTGTAGTGCTTATGTGTTAGACTGCTAACTGCAAAGTCAGCAATCTGAAATCACCTCAGTCGAAGACAAGGCTTTCCAGTCCCATCAAGAGGTAAAGTCTCAGAAACCCACCAGGCAGTTCTCTGAGTTGGAATTGACTCAATGGCATTAGTTTGCCTTTTGGGTTTCTCTACTAGATACATCTTAGCACATATGTTTTTAAGACTCTAATCACTACATACCAATGTAGGATGTAAGACCTATTTTTTTTTTGTAGACTATAGTATTCCACTTTACCTACTTGTCCCCTGGGACTGTGGTCCTAAGTCCCCAGTGATGCAGTCCCTCACATTGTTTGGTTATGGCTAAGAAGTTTTTAGAATTCTGCCCCCTGTGTGTTTTAAAATATCCAAGTATATAGCTGTAGTATGCACAAATACACGTAAAGTATCCTCTGCTTCACTTACGTATACTTGTGGGTATGCTCACATTTACGTCTTTTCAGTTTGCCGGTCTACTTGTGGACATTGTTTGTTATTACTGTTGCTGCAGCATTATGTGCAGAATTGTATTTACTTTGGCTGTCTTACTCCTGTGTGCGTTCTAGGGTCTTGCCATTATGTTGTGCTGCCCTTCCCCTTAACAGTGTTCTGCCTCTCCTTTTCCTTGTTGCTGTTTTTTTTTATGCAGATAACATACCTCTCTCCATGGGAGATGTTTTCTTACAGGTTACTATGCCCATTAATTAGATTGTTGTAAAAAAATTAACATAGCACATTTGCAAAAATATCTTCTGGTGGAAGGGCAGCTAACCAAAACCCCCCCAAAAGTTTTTATTATTTGTGTAAAAATATGGTAGTACTGGCTTACTCCTTATGGATTTACCTTCCCTACCCATCCTATCTAGGGAAGCATCAAATATTTGTTTTTGCATGCAAAACTTTGTGATTTTAAAAATAGTTTAATAAGATATTTGCTCTTTTGTAAGGGATTTTACTCAGCTTCATCTACTTTATCTTTCTCAGATTTATTGCTATTCTTTATTTATTGCATAGTGTTCCATCGTGTGTGTGACATAGTTTATCCAGTCTTCCCTTGAGAGGCATTCGGGCTGTTCCCACCTTTTTGCTGTTGTGAATAGTCCTGCCATGAACATGGGGATGCGTTTGTGTCCGGGCTCTTCTTTCTGGGATTTGCATCAGTGATTCATCCTGACCAGGAGTGTTAGGTCATAATGGTATTTTGTGGAGTCCTGGTGGTGCTACCAGGTAAACATCGGACTACTGATCTTAAGGTCAGGCCTCAAATCTACTAACTGTTTGATGGTAGAAAGACAGAGATGAGGCTGTCTACTCTTGTAAACATTTACAAAACCTTAGAAACCCTATGTAGATAAGGTCAATGTGAGTCAGAGTCGAACAGATGGTACCAGAGATGGTATTTCTATTTCTAACTTTTTGAGGAAGCATCATACCGTTTCCTGTAGGTACCGTATCAGCAGCGCATGAGGTCTGGTCCCTACAACCCTCCCCAGCATTTGTTGTTTCCTATTTTGTTTTTCCTTGAACTTTGCTATCAGTGTAGTCTGGACCAGGACTAATTTTTTGGGGGGAATTTATTGTTTTTATTATGATTTGTTCAATTTCTTTACTTTGTTGTTGTTGTTATAGGTGTGTTCAGACTTTCCTCTCCAACCTGTTCTTAATATTTAAGTATTTTGAGAGTCCTTCACTGGGTGCATAGGTATTTATTACAGCTGTGTTCTCCTTTTGGATTGACCCTTCAGTCAGCATAATACCCGTCCTTGTTACTTAGGTTGATGTTTGCTTTAAAGTATATTTTATCAGAAGTTAATGTTGCTACCCCCACATATTTCGGTTGCTGTTTGCTTGGTGTTTTTTTTCCCCACCTTTTCATATGTGGTTTATTTTCATCTTTGTAAGGTGTGGCTTTTGTAGGCAGTATATTGAGGAGTCATGTTTTCTACCCCCTTGGCTTAACTCACACTTGTCTCTTGACCACTGGATTTAATCTACTTACATTCAGTATAATTATCTATTTACAGACATTTACTGCTGTTATTTAGGTGTGTTTTCCCCTCATAGTACTGATGATTTAATTATTCCAATTATTTTTTTGTACTGACCTAATTTTGTTTACATTTTTAAATTTCCTTCATTGATCCTGATTCTGTGTTTATGGAATCCTTAGTAATTTCTGCTTTATTATTTCAGTTAGAAGTTTATAAATTTTCTTTGTGGTTCCTCTTTAATTTATCCTCCTAAGTTTCTAAACAGCCTTGTACTATCTTGATATCATGGCTTCCTCTCTCGTAGGACATTCTTTATCTACACCAATAAGTCTCTCTCTCTCTCTTTTTTTTTTTTCCTTTAGTTGTCATTTACAAATTGGTATCTCTCCTAACCCATTTTTAGCACTGTAGCTTTGTTTTTGTATTGAAAATTCTTTATCTGGGTGGTTTCCAAGTGATGTGGATATGTTTCTTAATTTTAAGTTGTTGTCTGTTGTTTTTCTGCCTCAAGGACTTCTTTATTTTTCTTGTAAGGTTGGTTTGGTTTTTATAAATTCTTTTAATCTGGTTTTCTGGAAATGCCCTAATTTTAATTTTGCCATTGTATTTGAGAGGTAATTTTATAAGTTATAAAATTTTGAGTTGGTAGTTTTTTCTTTCAGAGTTTTAGATGTCATCCCATTGCCTTCTTGCCTGCATGATTTCTGCTAAAAAATAAGAGTTTACATTTTGCATTTTCCAATGTGGTCTAAAGATTCTTTATCTTTGGTTTTGGAAAGTTTGCTCATAATATATTGTGGTGATTTTCTTTTGGGGGTGTCTTATTTGGAGTTTGTTGAGATTCTTGAATGGACATCTTCTCCTATACATCATTTCTTTGCATCTAACTCATGCTCTGCGCTCTTGCTTCGCTTGAGCTTTGGCTGTACTGTCTGTCGGGCTTTCGATGAACTTGCTTTCCTGGGATTCACAATGGGCTGACTGGCCACAAAAGTAACTCCACCAGATATAGCCTCATTTTGCTGCTTTCATCCAGTTTTATCGTCTAGTCAGTGTTGGAGCTATTTGTTTGATGCCCAGCACTCCAGAATTCTCATTTTTCTCATTTTAGTTATAGAGAGAAGGCATAGACTATGTTACAAGTTTGCCATATTAACTTCCTGTATTGGCCATTTCAGTGGAAAATATTTGAGCTATACTTCTCTGGAAGATTTCTTCCCTACATGGCCATTTGTTTTTTTCAAAGGTGAATGATTTACAAAAGTGTCTTTTAAATATTTAACACTAATGATGTTAGAAGAACAAAGGCAACATGTCATGGGGAAACCACCATGTTTAAAATGAGAAAAGATGGATTTGAGTTTATTGTAGGGCTTTGCACAAATCAGCTAAATTCTTTCTAACTTTGTTTTATTAGTATGTTTCATAAAAAATCTGATCTCATGATTTCTTTGAAGAATAATCTAGTAGTTAAGTAAACATTAATTCATTGACCGTTACTCATTATCAATCCAAGTAATAATGATTGTACATTTGTTATTCCCCAGACATCGAGCACTGGGCTGCTGATGCGAAAGTGGCAAAAAAAGACAGATTATGTAGCTCTTTTCAAAGAACTGTGACCTTAGGAAAGACAGTACAAAACATTCAACACGTAGAAAAAGTACAAGTATTTCAAGGGAGCAGATAACAAGTGTTGTACTACATTAGATCCTGAGGCTCCTTACGAGATTGAATATTGATTACTATTTTCAGGTTGATATAATAAAAAATAATGATATAATGATATAATGATATAATAAAATATGATATAATGATATAATAAAATAATGATATAATAAAAAATAAATGAGTAATATTCAAATTTATGGTATTTTAGATCATTGTCTTTGAAATTATAAATTTCTTGTGAGACCAAGTAGTCAATTTTGTTTATATAGACTTCAGAAACTAGAGATGTATAGTTATGAGTTTTATAGATTAATGTTATATCTCTAATATAATCTGTTACTTTTTTCTGTTATCTTCTGTCATTTGTGTCATATAAGTAATTTTTTCAAATTCATTTTATTGGGGGCTTATAGAACTCTTATCACAATCCATACACACATCAATTGTGTAAAGCACATTTGCACATTTGTTACCCTCATCGTTCTCAAAAAATTTGCTTTCAACAAAAGCCCCTGGCATCAGCTCCTCATTTTTCCCCCTCTCTCCCTGCTCCCCTCTACCTCATGAACCCTTGATAATTTATTAATTATTATTTTGTCATATCTTAAAAGTGTCCGATGTCTCCTCACACCCACTTTTCTGTAGCCCATCCTCCAGGGAGGAGGTTATGTGTAGATCCTTGTACTTGGTTCCCCCTTTCCAATCTACCCTCCTTCCACCCTTCCAGTATTGCCACTCTCACCACTGGTCCTGAAGGGATCAAACGTCCTGGATTCTCTGTGTTTCCAGTTCCTGTCTGTACCAGTATACATCCTCTGGTCTAGCCAGATTTGTAAGGTAGAATTGGGATCATGATGAGATGGGGAGCTCGGGGTGGGTGGGAACCATTTAGGAACTGGAGGAAAGTTGTATGTTTCATTGTTGCTACACTGCACCCTGACTGGCTCGTCTGTTCCCTGCGCCCCTTCTGTAAGGGGATGTCCAGTTGCCTACATATGGGCTTTGGGTCCCCACCCCGCACTCCCCTTCATTCTCAATGATATGATTTTTTGTTCTTTGATCCCTTTGACACCTCATGATCACACAGGCTGTTGGGCTTCTTCCATGTGGGCTATGTTGCTTCCGAGCTAGATGGCCACTTGTTTACCTTCAAGCCTTTAAAACCCCAGACGCTATATCTTTTGATAGCTGGACACCATCAGCTTTCTTTACCACATTTGCTTATACACCCATTTGTCTTCAGTGATTGTATCATGGAGGTGAGCACACAATGATATGATTTTTTGTTCTTTGATGCCTGATAACTGATCCCTTTGGAACCTCGTGATCACACAGGCTGTTGTGCTTCTTCCATGTGGACTTTGTTGCTTCTGAGCAAGATGGCCGCTTGTTTACCTTCAAGCCTGTAAGACCTCAGACACTATATCTTTTGATAGCCGGGCACCATCAGCTTTCTTCACCACATTTGCTTATTCATCCGCTTTGTCTTCAGCAGTTGTGTTGGGAAGGTGAGCATCATGCCAGTTTAATAGAACAAAGTATTCTTGCATTGAGGGAGGACTTGAATGGAGGCCCAGTGTCCATCTACTACCTTAATACTAAACCTATAAATATATGCACATAGATCTATTTCCCCATTGTCATATATAAATATATTTGCATATGCACATGCCTTTATTTAGACCTCTATAAATGCCCCTTGCCTCCTAGCACTTTCCTCTATTTCCTTTGACTTTCCTCTTGTCCCACTATCACGCTTAGCCTTCATTTGGGTTACAGTAATTCTTCTCATCCTTGATCACACCCTAGCAGGCTTCCTATACCCTCCTCACCACTGATTTGGATCACTTGGATCACTTGATTTGGACCACTCTCGTCCCTGGGTTTGTTAACACCACTTCCTTTCCCCCCTCTCCCCCTCCCCATGTCCTCCCGGAACTGTTGGTCCTGTTGTTTTCTCCTCCAGATTGTTCTTCCAGACAGACCTGCGGAGATAATAACATGCACAAAAACGAGACAGGCAAACCAAGCAATAAAAGAAAAGAAAAGAAAACAACAACAAAAAGCCAATGCCAAAAGGAATCAAAACCATAACACAACAACAACAAAAAAGAAAAGCTTGTAGTTAGTTCAAGGGCTGTTTGTTGGCCTTTAGGAGTGTTTTCTGGTCGAGTCTGATTGGGTGCCAAGACCTTGCCCCAAAGTCTATTTTTGGTATTCCCTGGGAACTTCGTTGCTCTGTTCCCCTTGCTGTTGTGTTGCACTCCCTTAGTGTTTTGCCTAGGTGTGGTGGGATCAGATCTGCGCAATTCCTACACTGTGTCTCCAGTGTTGTCCCCTGTAGGCTATGGGTCAGTGAGGGATGTCTTATCTCACAGTGGGGCCAGCCATGTGGTCTTCTCAGTGGATTGGCTGCTCTGAGCGGGAATATCATCAGCAAGGCTTGGTGGGCCAGGATGTGTTCCACTCTCTTCCTCTCCCTTCATTTGCTCCTGTGTGTTCTGATCAGACATATCCCTCTTCCTGAGCTATAACTTCAGTGCTATTCTCTGAAATGAATTCTTCTGGGGGGGAAGGGGCAGCTGTTCATGTAGTTGGTATTGGGGTTGGCCCCTCAGACCTCTCCACTGGTTCCCTACTCCATGCCAGCATGTTGCATTCACATCTTGGAGCACCAGCTTGAAGTCTGGTCCCTCTTTCTTTGTGGAGATATAAACAATACCCTCCCCTTGGGTGGGTTAGTACCCTGTTCTCCAAAAGGAAAAAAAAAAACATTTCTGACATTAACAAACCATTAAAAAGGATTGAAGTGTTCTTTGTTCCCTAAGAAATCCAATATTCAAATAATACTGAGATATTATACATAGTCCCTTCACTCTGCTGGCCTTAAAGTAGGCAGTGTCATTTTTTCTTATTGTCTTAGACTCTGAAATTCTGTTTCCTTGCGGGACAGAAAAACTGAGTATGTCTTCATTCGATAGCCAAGGGTGTTTTTGGAATATCTGTGGCCAGGGACAAATTCTAAGCCTGTAGAAGAGTTATGACCACTGCCCATAGTAATATTCAGCTATAATTTACTGTAGTTTTAGTGTTATAAAAAGAGGATAGACAAAGAGCTTCAAGGTTGTGTATCTTTTATTCAGTTTTGTTTCCTAATAGGAAAGGACACAGTAAATTTCACCTTGCATTGGGACACTCACCATCATTCTTTAACTTATATAGCGAAAAAGCCATAAAATTGATGTGGGGTTGATCGTACAGTTCTCCTTGATTCAACGATTGAACTATTGAATTATATGATATGTAAATTACTTGCCAATAAAACAGGGAAAAATTGCCCAGAGAGGAGGGAAAAAAAACAACAACACAGATGCAGGTTGATTTTGTTTTCCAGGTTGTTTATGCTCTTTTACATTTATTAAATCTAGAATTTTCTGTTCCTGGTTATATCATGTCCCCAATTCATAAAATAGGAAGTAATTCAAAGGTGCTTCATTGCTGTGTTAAACGACTAAAAGTTTTTCAAGAAAACAACTCAGAATCGTTGTAAAGGTCAATAGTAATAGTGATATTCTCAGCATCACTGTTGTAGATAAGAATACTGGAAAAAACATGGTTATCATCACTAATGAAAAGGGTCACTAACTTCATCTAGTTAGTGATTATTTTGAATGTAAGGAAGGCATAGATATTTATACTGGTATGTCACTACTATGCATATATAAAGGAATGGTACTTTAACATGAAAAGTCGCTGACAAGACTTTCAGAGGACACAGTGGTGTGCATTGCAAGTTGGAAACTAGATAGTAAATGGTAAGCTTCCTGATTTGGAGTGAGTGCTGAAGAAATAATGACAATTCTGAAAGCTGTCAAATTGTGACAACTGAATATGAATTTTTGCATCATACATTTTTTTTTGGAGTGGGAAGGAGTGTATTAATTCAGGCTCTGCTTTTTCTCACTGAAATATTCTGACTCCTAAGGAGTCAAAGAAGCCCTGGTAGTGTAGTGGTTACACCTCTGCAGGTGAAAGATGGGGCTTCCTACTCCTGTTCACAGTCTCAGAACCTCACAGGGGCAGTTCTGCCCTGTCTTACAAGGTTGCTGTGAGTTGGTACCTACTCAATAGAGATGAATCTGTTGGGTTTTTTTTTGGCGGGTGGGAGAGAAAAAAAGTGATTGATATGATTTCACCCAAACACTAATCTTCAGATGAATGAGGTGGGTAGGGTATTCTAATTTTCTTTCATCTTTATTTACCTGGAAGAATAATTGTGCAGTGAACATGGTGCTTTCTCAATGCATATTTGCTGACAGCATGTTACATTGCATTTATTTATTTTTTAATCATTTAATGGGGGTTTAATCCAACTCTTATCACAATCCATACATACATCCATTGTGTCAAGCACATCTGTACATTTGTTGCATCGTCATTCTCAAAACATTGTCTTTCTACTTGAGCTCTTGGTATCAGCTCCTCATTTTGTCCCTTCCCTCCCTGCCCTCCTCCCTCACAAACCCTTGGTAATTTATAACTTATTATTATTATTATTTCATGTCTTACACTGTCCGATGTCTCCCTTCACCCACTTTTCTGTTGTTTGTCCCTCAGGGAGGGGGTTATATGTAGATCCTTGTGATCAGTTCTCCCTTTCTACTCCATCTTCCCTCCACCCTCCCAGTATTGACACTCTGACCACTGGTCCTGGGGTTCATCTGTCCTGGATTCCCTGTGTTTCCAGTTCCTCTGTACCAGTGCATATCCTCTGGTATAGCCGGATTTGTAAGGTAGAATTGGGATTATGATAGTCGGGGAAGGAAGCATTTAAGAACTAGAGGAAAGTTGTATGTTTCATCATTGCTACACTGCACCTTGACTGACTCATCTCCTTCCCATGACCCTTCTGTAAGGGGATGCCCAGTTGCCTATCGATGAGCTTTGGGTCTCCACTCCGCATCCCCCTCATTCATAATGATATGATATTTTATTCTTTGATCCCTGATACCTGTTCCTGTCGACACCCACTTTGTTTTCAGCGATCATGCAGGGAAGGTGAACATCTTGGAATGCCAGTTTAATAGAACAAAGTGTTCTTGCATTGAGGGAGTACTTGATTGGAGGCCCAATACCACATTGTATTTATATACAGATATATTCTAGTAACACATACAAGGAGGTACCCAAGAAAAAACCCGAAATCACCCTACCCCAAAGCTATATATTTAAAATTTTTTATAAAACAACATCACTTTCAAAGTACTCTCTATTACACTTGATGTATTTGTCAAATCTGCAATTCCATTCTGGGAAACATTGTTCAAACTCGTCTGTTTGGATGGCTGACAGCACCTCCGTTATTTTTCTCTTGACCTGTTCTATGTCATGAGATCACTGTCCTTTCATGCCCACCTGCATTCATGGAAACGAAAAGAAGTCACCAGGTGTGAGATCAGGTGATTAAGGTGCCTGGGCCAAGAGAAGTAAACATTTTGTTCTTTTGCCAAAACTAGCTCATGGAGATGGCTGTGTGAGCAGGTGCATTGTCGTGGTGGCCAAGCCATCTGCCACAAATCCGGCCTTTTTTGTCGCACACTGTTACACAATCTTTTCAGAACCTCTCACCAGAAAGCTTGATGAACAGTCTGACCTGGTGGACCGAGCTCCAAATGCACTCACTATGGGCTGCCTTTTCCGTCCATTTGGGAAGTTGACCGCCGTCCAGAAAGAAGTTTGTCCTCAATCGACATTTCACCTTTTTGAAATGAAAGAGCCCCTCGTCCATGTAACTCTGTCCTTGTAAGCTGTGCTCAACATCACAACAGTTTCCATGGCATTTTTCCTGAGGAGGAAGCAAAATTTCATAACTGTTCTCTTCAATCAGCCATCACAAGAAAATCGAGGCTCCAGTGAAACTGCTTTTACGAAAAAAATGCACTGTGACTAGAGAGACCCTTCCTACTGGGTGCATTCACTCAGAGCAAGTTGCTTGATGGCGCTCCTAGCAGGAAAAATGTGCATTACGGAAACTCAGCCTGCCCAGCACAATTCTGGTTTTAGTTTTTGAAAACCCCCTTGTATGCTGAAAGTAAAATGCAGGCATGAGTAACTATAAAAAAGGGCTTTTTAAAAACAAAAGGGAAACAAACAAACAAAAAAACCAAAAGGAAAATAAAAATGTAAAGTTAAAAAGAGAGCAGTCAAAAACTAAGGAAAATAGAAGCAAAAGAAGACAAAAGAAAAATCATAGAAAATTATGCTGGAAGAAAGAAGCAGCAGAAAGAAGACCAGGCAAATAAAAGTGCAGGGGAGAAGAAAGAAACATGCATGGGACCAGGGTACTAGGTTCTGGTTGATGCTCTCTCCTATCCAGGAGGTCACAGGAGCCCAGGTTCTCCCTGGACTTCCTGCTGACTAGGAAGTTGTTAGCATCAGGGTGTCTGATCTCCAAAGGAGTTTGTGCCGTTTCCCAGGGGGCTGGGGTTTGATTGTTGCTTCATAGAAGGAGGTCCTGACCACCTATGAGTTGACAGGAGCCAGGCGCTGGTATGAAGAGGCTGAAAGCTAGTATCTCCAGACATGGGGGTGGCTGTGGGTGTGGTGTACATACACTTCATTCCTGATCCGTGAGGGCAAATAAATCACTTCCGGCTAGCAGGGGCAGGGCAGAGCATGTGTCAGCAGCTACCAGGTGGATGAAGGTCAATGCCTGCAGTGCTGTTAGATAGTGGCAGGGTGTGGGGAACAAGGAAAAGGTTGCATCCTTTTGGTCTCTAGCCACTGATTTGGGCAATTGTGTGGTTCAGGGCAAAACTCTCCCTGCCATCAAGTCAGTGCTGATTTGTAAGGGCCCCTGTGGGTTTACCAGATTTTGAAGGTTTGCAGGAGTTTCAGAGCCGCTTGTGGTTTCCAGCTGCTGACCCTTGCAGATCACAGCCCAAGGCGTAACCACTGGATCACCAGGGAACACTTCATGAGGTTGCTGTCTTGATTGAACCCTGCTTGCAAAAGTTCCGTATGGTCTCTCTGAGTCAGACTCGCTCTTAGTTCACCTGCTTCATGTGTCTCCTACTTGCTGCTTTTGTTGTTTCTTCTAGTAGAATTGCAGTATACTTTTTCACCGTTTTCTCTGTCGCTCAGTCCCAGGATTATTTTTGGGTTCCATTTCATTTTGTATCTCGTCTCATTTTTGCTGATGGTCTGGAGAGCATTTCTGCCTACTCCATCACCTTGCCGAAAGTCTTCAGAAATGATACTGATTCTGTTAGCATTATACCTGGTTATCTAACCCTGGTAGCTTTAATAATGGGGATGAGTCTGAGTTCTCAAAGAGTTTTCAAGAAGTGAGAACTATATGCCTTCATGGTTATAAATGATTGTTGCTCACTTGCCTGAATAAATGAAAATTGATCGAAATGTTTTAAGTAAAGTTATTTTCATCTTCATAATGAGCTGTCAGAAAATAGCTATTAAAATTTTAAAATAAATCCTAGTTAAAAAATTTTTTTTCGATCAGTGGTTCTCAACCTTCCTAATGCTGCGGCTCTTTAATACAGTTCCTGATGTTGTGGTGACCCCCCCCCCCCAGCCATATAGTTATTTTCGTTGCTACTTCATAACTGTAATTTTGCTACTGTTATGAATCAAGTGACCTCTGTGACAGGGTTGTTCGACTCCCAAAGGGGTTGCGACCCACAGGTTGAGAACCACTGCCCTAGATACTTTATTAAAAAAGTATATTTTAAGCATTTCAAATCTCTGATCAGGCAGTCTGAAAATCACTGGCCACAAGATTTATGACAAGTTTGTTGCTCCAATAATTTAAAAAAATTGTTTGTATTTCTAGTCTCTGAATTGTCCATAGAAATTTGGCTTTTGTGTAATGACTGTGATCAGATATACATACATTTCTTTATCTGGAGCCTTATGCCTTGTATTGATTGGAATTTATTTGGAGATGAAAAGACTTGCGTAGAAGTGGAATGGAAGCTACCTGTAATTAGTTGCAGTTCTTGAGAATGCCTGTATGCTCTGTCCTTACTCAGCTCAGTTCTGTGGATGTAAAGGCAGTATATAAATAAAGGTGCTATTGTGTACCTCAGTGCCCTTTCAACGTCTCTGTTTTCATGTTTTCTTCCTATAGAGACTAAGAAACGCCAGTGTAAAGTCCTCTTTGAGTACATTCCACAAAATGAGGACGAACTGGAACTGAAAGTGGGAGACATTATTGAGATCAATGAAGAGGTAAAGACACCATGTCAGAAGTAAAGCAGTCACTAGAATTGATGCTTTGCATTTTAGGAAAATGCTTTGAAAACCATTTTCTGTGAGAATTTTATTGTTCTTAATATAAAATTTAATGATTTTATGTACTAGTATTTTCTGCAGAAATATCTTTTATCTTTTTTATAAAGGAGGCTTTAAAACATCTTGTGGAAAAGTAGAATTAAAAGATAATGGAACTTTCCTTGAACTTTAGAAGCTCTCTTGTATTTCTGTAATGTATTTGAATTTATTGCCTTTTTTTCTTTTTCTATTTTGTTTTTGCCCCCACCCACCCACCCAATTCTTTTTATTTTCTTTTTCTATTTTGTTTTTGGAATTTGGAATTTATTGCCTTTTGGAATAAAATTTTTGTTTTCTAAAATCTCATGGCAATGTATGTAGCTAAGTAAAAAAATATGCCTTTTCTTTGATTCTGAGTTTATTAGCGGTGCAAAGCAGTGAAATAGGCAGCATTTTTACCTTATGCAAAGTAAAGAAATACATCAGCTGCATCTTTAAAAAATGCTTTCCAGTTATGATTCACCATATAAAAACAAAACAAAGCAACCTAAAGCATTTTACCCACATTTCAATGTCATAGAATGGGATTTTTCAGATATTTTAACAGTAACTTCACACATCTGCTGTTGTTTCCATTGATGTGAATATCAAAGAGTTTTTTTTTTTTGCAATCGAGGATCTCGTTTTCAAAGTGTACATATATATTATATTGCTGCAGAGGTTGATTTTTGTGTGTGTCCCAATACCATGTAGAATAGAGTACCACTAATGCTTGTGTTTCGATCAAAATCTAATGTGCTTATAACAAAAAGCAATTCTGTTATACTTCTATCAGTTTGGATATAAATACACTTATTGAGTTTTTATTAGGTCTAAATCAGTTTACTAAATATTTCAAATTGATTATACTTTTAAAACTTTTCACTGACCTAATGTCAAGAAATTTTACTCCCCTTATTACTTACGTATGAAGGAGCAATGGTGGAATTGTTTGGCAAGCGTTGAACTGCTGCTGATCATATGGTTAGCAGTTCAAAGCCAGCTGTTCTGCAGGAGAAAGATAGAGCTTTCTGCTTCTGTACTAGTTTCCAGCCGTGAGAAACCCATATGGGGTCTCTGTGAATTGGGATAGGAGCCGTGGTAGTGTAGTGGTTGCAGGTTGGGCTGCTAATCTTACAGTCAGCAGTTTGAAACCACCGACTTCTCTGTGGGAGAAAGATGACACTTTCTACTCCTGTAAAGTTACAGCATCCGAAACCCGCAGGAGCAGTTAGTTTTACCCCATCCTATAGGGTCGCTAGGAGTCAGAACTACTTGGTGGCAGGGAGCATGACTTGACGGTAATGTTTTATTGCATAAGAAGAAATTGAATCAATACTTTCTAAGTAATTCGCTGCTATCCAGTTGATTCGGACTCCTAGTGACTCTGTAGACGAGAGTAGAATTGCCCATGCGGGTTTCCAAGAATGCAAATCTTTATGGCAGTTGAAAGACTCATCTTTCTTCCTTTAAATCTCATTATAAACTGAGATTCAGTATTGCTTAAGAAAGTGAAATTCTTTAATTATCCATTTTTACTGTGAAAACATTGCACATGATTATCTGGTACTTTCATGAAGATTAGATACTTCACAGATGTCAATTGATCATAAGTTGTCATTGTAAATATTGTAACATGTTACTGCTATATGATTAAGTTCAAAGAAAATTAATTGAATCCAGTTAGATGTAGTTTATAATATATTTTTCCCTGGTGTGCTTTCTTATTTTTATAAAGGGAGTTAATTTCTATCTCTGCTTTTTTGTTCATTCTCTTATGTCGTCTAATTTTCTTGTAGGAGGAGGTGTTTGCTTAAAGTATCATTGCCTTTCATTGTTCTTGAATGTGAACTCTTTCAGGTGGAAGAAGGCTGGTGGAGTGGAACACTGAACAATAAGTTGGGACTGTTTCCCTCAAATTTTGTGAAAGAATTTGAGGTAACCGATGATGGAGAAACTCGTGAAGCTCAAGACGACTCAGGTGGGCCGATTGAACAGTCTAAGTGATTAAAGTAGACTTTATGTGTCCCAGTTGTCATTAGTGTACTTTTGTAAAATTGTCTTATTTGGTAACTGATCAAAAACCAAGCACGTTGTAGTTATGGTGATTCTGACACAGGGGACCCCTTGTGTTATGGAGTAGCATTGTTCTATCTGGGGCTTTCCGGCAGACTGCCTAGTTTATGTGGTCCTATTAACATGAGTTTGAACCCAGCCAAACCTTAGAAAGGAGGCTGAGCACAAACCTATTATGTAACTGGATGTGTTACCTTTCAGCTTCAGCTTATCTTGTTTTTAAAAAACAACCTATGATAGGGTCCTAAAGTGAGCTAAGTATATAGGCAAATAGTTTAATATTTTTCTTCAGATGGCTATATTTATGCTAAGTAACCCTTTTGTACTCTGATTAGAAATAAGGTGGTATATTTCACCTGATTTGCCCCCCCTCCCAATTAAGATATATAGTGTTTGGTTTTGCTGAGTTTATAAATCGTCTACATACTGCAGACATTTAAAATTTTGTTTTCTTAAGTAATAGGTTCTTCTTATTGCTTTCCATTGTCATACTGTATATTCTTAATTTCCTCTGTGCAGCTAAAATGGTATACCATTATTCTGACATTATTGTCCCTTAGGGCGCGACATCAAATTCACTTGAATCTCATTGTTCAAAGTATGACTGAGAAAAACCTTCTCCAAAGTCAGATTTAATTTCTGTTTTGTTTTTAAGAATTGTTTTTATTTAAAAAAAAAAAAAAGAATTGTTGTGGGGTGTAGGAATTAACCCTCTTTTCCTAAAAATAAGAATTTAATTTTTTTAATTATTTTATTATTTTTAATCATTTGAAGACTTGAATTTGTGGAGTTGGCTCAGCAGCAGTAGGTTTGTTTTTGTTATCTTGTTGCACAAGAAATAGCTCTTTTTTGTTGATGGAGAAGGATAGCTAGGGAGGATTTTTAAGGAAGTTATGCTGCTATTGATTAATATCATTTGGCAATTTATCTGAGCATTGGTCTCATGGTGGTAGGGACCCTTGTTTTGGTCATTTTTTACAGTTTTCGTTTGTTTGCAATAACATTTATCCAAAAGGGTTGTGAAAATCAGCAAGATCATTTTTAAGGATAATGCGTGGGACAGAGTAGATTGTATTTTAACTCTAAGTTCCATTTGCTTCTTGTAAATACTTAAATGGGAAGTATAAATATTCTGAAATAGTTCAAAAGGTATTATATGTTATTATGCTTAGAAAATGAATTTATAAGCCTTAATGTACGCAATAGTAAGGGATAATTTTTTTCTATATATAAATCATTTTACTGGAGGACTCTTAACACCTCTTACAAGAGTCCATACATATTTGTATCAAGCACCTTTGTACTTATGTTGCCATTATCATTTTCAAAACATTTTCTTTTACTTGAGCCCTTGGTATCACCTCTTTTTTCCCTCCCTTCCCTACCCCCTCCACCCTCATACATCCTTGTAAATTATTATTTTCATATCTTACATTGTTCACTGTCTGCCTTCACCCACGTTTCTGTTTTTGTCCCACTGGTGGGAAGTAGGGGTGGTTATACATCAGTTATTTTTGATTGGCTCTCTCTTTCTCCGTCCCGCCCCCCCCCCCCCCCCCCATGGTATTGCTATTCCCGTTGTTAATTTGTCCTGGATTCCATGTGCTATGTGTCGGAAGCTCTTATCTATACCAGTGTACATGCTCTGGTCTAGCTGGATTTGTAAGGTAGAACTTGAGTCATGGTGGGGGGGTGGGGGAAGCATTAAAGAACTAGAGGAATGTTGTGTGTTTCATCTGTGCTATTCTGCACCCTTATTGACTTGTCCCTTCCTTGTGATCCTTTTGTGAGAGCATGTCCAATTGTCTACAGCTAGGCTTTGGGTCTCCACTCCTACTCCTATCATTTGCATCAATATGGTTGTTTGTTTTGGGTCTTCTGAAGACTGATACCCAATCCTGTTGACACCTTGCGGTCACACAGGCTGGTGTGCTTCTTCCATGTGCGCTTTGTTGCTTCCCTGCTAAATGGCTGCTTATTTAACTTCAAGCCTTTAAGACCTCAGGCACTATAGCTTTTAATAGCAGGGCACAATCAGCTTTCTTCACTACATTTCCTTATGCACCCATTTTGCCTTCAGCGATTGTGTTGGGAAGGTGAACATCACAGAATGCCAGGTTATTAGAACAAAGAGGTCTTGCGTTGAGGGAGCATTTGTGTAGAGGGCCAATGTGGTAAGGGATACATTTTAGAGGGATAAAGTTTCCAAATAATAATTCTAAACTTTAGGTAATGTGATGTTAAACTTAATTAATAGGTGAGACCTGGAAATCCTTGTAGAGATTATTCCTAAACTTTATATGGTGTGTTTTTAGTTTTAGCTTTAGACTTTGCTTTAGACTTAATCCAATTACCCCAAATTTTGTTCTTATCCGTATTTATGGTTTGTTTGCCTGTGATTTATGTAGTTGTATTTGTTTTTCTCCAAATGTTTGACTTGAACTGGTGAAAAGTCAAGTAATGAAATGGTAGGAAACGATATACCGTATATACTCGAGTTTATGCCAACCCAAATTTTAGTTGAGGCACCTAATTTTACCACAAAAACTGCATTAAAAATGTGCTGAAAAAACTTGGCTTATACACGAGTATATATAGCATTTATATGTAGTCTTGCACCGATAACTCCCAAACTCAGTACCGTCAAATCAATGCCAATTCATAGCAACCCTATAGTACAGGGTAAAATTACAGTCTCAAGAAACTGGTATTCTACAGGAGTAGAAAGCCCTGTCTTTCTCTCACTGATCAGTGGGTTTTGAACAGCAGACCCTGCTGTTAATGATCCAATGTGTAATCGCTACAACACCAGGGCTCCCTCCTTGCATTGATGGAGTCTGTAAAATAGGATATCATGTAGTTTCCACATTGTGTTGGATAGCATAACTCAGTCTGCTCCTGCGTTTTCTTTAAGCATCTCAAATAAGCTTTGCTCCTTAGTGTAGAGTTCATTAAGGTAGTTGAGAGGGACATGCCAAAGTGTGTAGTCCCCAATCCATCTTATTAGCAATTTTTCTGTATCTGATAGAGGTTTCTCTCCAAATTTTGTTAACCATGTAACTCTTAGTGGGTTAACAGCTTGATGAATTTTTTATTACAGTTTTTGTGGATTGTTGTGACCGTCCAGTTTATCATGTCTAAATTGTAGACATTAGCATCCACGGATTTTTATCTACTGATCTTCCCTTTCTGTGTTGTTTCAAAAGCTTTTGTTTCACTTCCACATCATACTTTTGTGGCCACTAACACAGCCATTGACTACACTGTATTCAGTTGCCATGATGCGATATTTTTGAAAGAAAATTTAACAGAATAATCCTGCAACACTCAGATGTGTGATGCATGCCATTAGATGCTGCTGCCTCTGAGTTGAAACATACCCTGTTGTGTACCTATCTAAGCCACTAACTAGGCATTTGTGTAACTATCAAGATGTACTATCGGCTGTGTATATACCGCACCACACCATTATATGCCTGGTAGCCCAGTTGCTTTGGGTTAGCAGCCCAGCACTTAGGAGGTAGCATAAATCTGCTCGTACAATATTACTTAGTAAACTGTCCTTTGAGGAACTTCTGATGCACTTGTATTTCTTTTGTTTCACAAGTATTGGATATTCTGATTTTTGTTTCATATTAAAAGTTGGTATGAGTGAAATGATGTTTATGGTGCCTTGTAAACTGAACTCTTGAAATATGTACAAAATTTAAAGTTTTTGAAATTCACCAGAGTAAGATTTCTGATTTACATTTTTTAGTCTACTACATTTATAATTATAAACACTTTGAGCATTTTCTTCCACTCTTCAGCCTTACTTGATGTTTTAGTAATCTAGCTGAATTATATGTGCTAAAAAATGTACTTCCTTGCTTAACCTCTGTACAATAATAGTGCATTCTAAATCTGGACCTTTGTGATTATGGGTTGAAAAATCAGTGGTCGAAGTGTGCTATAATTGCTTTTTTTTTTAACTGCAATTTTTAGTCAGTAAGGTTCTGTGTGTGGATGGCAGTGCCAGGAAGTAAGTGCTTTATAAGGAATGACTACTTAGAACTTTAGTGAAGAAAGTGCATAGTTCTTTAAGTTTTAATCTTATGTCTTTTTTCTTAATCGTTTTATTAGGGGCTCATACAACTCTTATCACAATCCATACATACATCAGTTGTATAAAGCACATTTGTACATTCATTGCCCTCATCATTCTCAAAACATTTGCTCTCCACTTAAGCCCTCGGCATCAGGTCCTCATTCTCCCCCCCCTCCCTCAGGAGCCCTTGATAATTTATAAATTATTATTTTGTCATATCTTGCCCTGTCCGACGTCTCCCTTCACCCACTTTTCTGTTGTCCACTCCCCAGGGAGGAGGTCACATATAGATCCTTGTAATCAGTTCTCTCTTTCCAGCCCACTCTCCCTCTACCCTCCCAGTATCGCCACTCACACCACTGGTCCTGAAGGGATCATCTGCCTTGGATTCCCTGTGTTTCCAGTTCCTATCTGTATGTACCAGTGTACATCCTCTGGTCTAGCCAGACTTGCAAGGTAGAATTCGGATCATGATAGTGGGGGAGGGAGGAAGCATTTAGGAACTAGAGGAAAGTTGTATTTTTCATTGTTGCTACATCGCACCCTGACTGGCTCGTCTCCTCCCCGAGACCCCTCTGCAAGGGGATCTCCAGTGGCCTACAAATGGGCTTTGGGTCCCCACTCCGCACTCCCCCCATCATTCACTATGGTTAGATTTTCTTGTTCTGATGATGCCTTATACCTGATCCCTTCGACACCTTGTGATCCCACAGGCTGGTGTGCTTCTTCCATGTGGGCTTTGTTGCTTCTGAGCTAGATGGCTGCTTGTTTACCTTCAAGCCTTTAAGACCCCAGGTGCTATACCTTTTGATAGCCAGGCACCCTCAGCTTTCTTCACCACTTTTGCTTCTTCACCCTCTTTGTCTTCAGCAGTTGTGTAGGAAGGTGAGCATCATAGAATACCAATTAAATAGAAGAAAGTATTCTTGCATTGAGGGAGTACTTGAGTGGAGGCCCAATGTCCTTCTGCTACCTTAATACTAAACCTATGAATATAGGCACATAGATCTATTTCCCCATCCTCATATAAATATATTTGCATATGTACATGTCTTTATCTAGACCTCTGTAAATGCCCTTTGCCTCCCAGCTCTTTCCTCTATTTCCCTTGACTTTCCTCCTGTCCCACTATCATGCTCAGTCCCCACCAGGGTTTCAGCAATTCCTCATTGTTACATTACCCTTGATCATGCTCTACCAGGCCTCCCACACCCACCTCACCACCAATTTGGATCACTTGTTGTTCCCTTGTTCCTGGGTTTGTTAACACCACTTCCTTTCCCCCCACCTCCCCTTCTCCCATGTCCCCCCGGAACTGTCGGTCCGCTTGTTTTCTCCTTCAGATTGTTCATCCAGCCTATCTTACTTAGACCTGGATCTTATGTCTTGTAGCACAAAGAATTCATGTGCACACTTCCTTGTCCTAACGAAATTTAATAGCCTCTGCTAATTGCTAGTACTCCTATAATCTTTTTTGATCAATAAAATAGGTCTATCCCTACTTAGTTATTTATTTTTTGGGGTGGTGGTGGTTGTCCGATGCTGTCAAGTCGATTCGACTCATCTTGACCATGTAACAAGAGTAAAAGCGGTCCCATAAGGTTTCTAGTTTTATTCTTTACAGGAACACAGTCCTTGGTGCTTCACCCATGGAGCAGCTGCATGGGCTGGAACCGCCAACCTTTATTGTTAGCAACTGTGTGCTTCCCTGTTATACCACGCGTTCTCATTTGCATTTTAGGAATGATTGCAGAAATCATAGAAACTGTACGTTACAAAATGTGGTTCTTTGCTTCTACAAAAGTATAATGTCAGTATCCACCGTATTTGATTATTTGACTTAATTTCCTTTTTAAATTCAACAGGGTTTTGAAAAAGACAGCAAACTGAAATAAAATAGATGATCTTGGTTTGACTAATTACTAGATTCTAGCTTCTAGTCAGTAGGTAGGCACTTGTTTCTAGATCCTTCATAGGCCATTTTTAGTTTATGTCCCCCGTTTTCATGGAAAAGATAGAGGATAAAAGTTCCAAGAAAACCACTTTTCTAAAGTATTTTGGTAAATTTTATAATTTACTCTGCTCAGGAATTTGCCACAGAATCTCAAGGTAACTGTTCAAACTCAGGGAAAGGTTTGCTTTTCTAGGGAAACTATTAATTTAAAATTTAAAATAATGCTTCCTTTTTAGTTTCATCAACTATACTTATTCTTTTTCTTGAGCGTATGTTTTCAGAGTCCACTTGTACACTACATAGGAACTTGCTTTCAATTTTTCACCTAATTCCAGAAAGGCAGTAACTATAAAAGGGGGTTTCAATAAGTTAGTGAGAAAAATTCTATTTTAATTTTACTTTCCATGAAAATTGTGAAGCTCTTTTGTATTTAATGAAGTTTTCTCCTGAGCTTAAACAAAAGAATAAAAAAGAAATCCATGACTATTTCCCCCTGCCTTTATCTTATCCCTTTTTAAGATGCACATCAGGTTGATGTGCTTCAGGGAGGCTGATGATGAAAGACATTATGACGCTTTATCACCGCGTGTGTTACCTACATGCATTCTTTTGATAATTTAATCTTGATATCCCAGCTAATTTCATGATTTTCATGATCATATTTAAACCCTCAGTTTTATGTCTTCTGATTATCTTCTCTTATAGAGAGTTACATTTTCAGAAACTCACAGGGGCCGTTCTACCCCATCCTTCAGCGACGATGAGTCTGCATCAACTTGATGGTTGTGGGTCCCACCGCCTAGAAAAATCTCTATTTAATAGAGATTTTAATACTTATCTGACATTTTAAGATGTTTAAAAGTACAGAATCTCTATTCTTTGTTGCCTGTGTAATTGCATTATCCTGCTATTTGCCATTACTTCCCTACTGTAGGTTTTGAGCATAGGAATCGCCAGTATTCCAAGAGCGATCACATTCCCCTAATATATCGGAGTCTCTATATTAGCCACTTAAGTACATGCTAAGTCCTTTACTCCATTTTCATACTTTATTTTACCTTGTTAAGGTAAAATTGTCAACATTAGTTCTCCAGTTCCTTTATGGTGAACTTGGATTGCTACCATTAAATGCTTTGCATGTTTATATGATTTCTACTCTGTATTATTGATTTTTTAAAAAGCGCTTAGTATAGCTTGTATGTTTTCCTGTTTATTTTTGAGTAATGGTTATGTTTTGAAGTTTTTAGTTGTCTTAGGAGCTTTGGTGGCCAGTGATTAAAGTGCTGGGCTGCTGACCAGAACTTCCACAGTTCAAATCCACTGACTGTTCCATAGGAGAAAGATGTAGCCATGTGTTCCCATAAAGCTTTATGGGTTTGGAAACCCCACAAGGCAATGCTGCTCTGTTCTGTCTGGTCTCCGTGAACCTGGATCAAGTCCTCTTGGCTTTTGTTGCTCTTAGGTGCCATTGAGTTGCGTCAGGTTCAGAGTGACGCTGTGGCACTAGAATGAAGCACTCTCTGGTCCTTTGCCATCCCACGATTGTTCTTATGTTTGAGCCACTGTATCACTTCATCTTGTCAAGGATCTTTCTCTCTTCACTTCCTCTCTGCTTTACCAATCTTGATGTCTTTATCCAGGGACTGGTATTCCTGATAACATGTATAAAATACATGAGAGGAATTCTCTCCATCTTTGCTTTTGAGAAGCATTGTGTGGGTGCCTAAGCAAATGTGTTGAAGAAAGCTGATGGTGCCTAGCTATCAAAAGATAGTGTGGGACCTTAAAAGCTTGAAGGTAAACAAGCAGCCATCTAGCTGAGAAGCAGCAAAGTCCACATGGCAGAAGCACACCAGTCTGTGTGATCATGAAGTGTTGATGAGATCAGGTATCAGACATCAAAGACCCAGAACAAAAAATCATATCAATGTGAATGAGGGGGAGTATGTAGTGAAGACCCAAAGCCCATCTGTAGACAATTGGACATCCTCTTACAGAAGGAAGAGACGAGCCAGTCAGGGTTCAGTATAGCACTGATGAAACATACAACTTTCCTCTAGTTCTTAAATGCTTCCTTCCCCCCACTACCATGACCCCAATTCAACCTTACAAATTGGCTAGACCAGAGGATGTACACTGGTACAGGTCAGAGCTGGAAACAGGGAATCCTGGACAGATAAACCCCTCAGGACCAATATTGAGAGTAGCGATACCAGGAGGGGAAGGGGAAGAAGGAGGGGGAACCGATCACAGTGATCTACATAATGGATGAAGGGAGACATCAGACAGTGTAAGACATGAAAAAATAATAATTTGTAAATTATCAAGGGTTCATGAGAGGGAGGGGAAAAATGAGCTGATACCAAGGACTCAAGTAGAAAGAAAATGTTTTGAGAATGATGATGGCAACAAATGTGCTTGACACAATGGATGTATGGATTGTGATAAGAGCTGTATGGGGGAAAAGAAGAGCTGTATGAGCCCCCAATAAAATGATACAAAAGGAAAAGTGCTGTTATTTGGCCACAGACACACCCCCCCCCCCCCAAAAAAAAAAAGAAGCATTGTGGTTGTGCTTCTTCCAAGACAGATTTGTGTGTTCTTCTGGCAGTCCACGGTCCTTTGAAAATTCTTTTCCAGCACCATAATTCAAACACATCGATTTTTTGTAGTCTTATTTCTTCAGTGTCCAGCTTTCACATGTATAAAAGGTGACCCAAGATCCATGGCTTGGGCCATGTGTATCTTCAGTCCTACAAATTCCATCCTTGCTTTTCAAAACTTTTGATGCTTAAGTATCACTCTTTATGTGACAACATCCAATTTTCCTTGATTCATATCAGTACATTTCAAGTTCCAATTACTAACAGCTGTTTCATATCATTTGAGTTGTAGCCCATCAAAGTCTTTACTTTATCCACTTTGTTATGATCAACTCTTCATTGAGAAAGCATCTCTTCCTCAGTCCAGTTTTGAGTGCCTTCTAACATGAGGGGCTCATCTTCTGGATGATATCCACCAATATTTTGCTGCTATTCATGAGGTTTTCAGTATCTGGCCGTGTTCTTTGTTGCTCCTAAAGCTTTCCATGGCTAATTCCACTGAAGTGGACAGCCTATTCCTTCATCATAGTCTTTTCTTAGTCTGCAGGCTCTGCTGAAACCTGTTCACATTGGGTGACCCTGCTCATTTTTGAAATACTACTGACATAGCTTTCAGCATTACACAAGTCACACAGTACAACAAACTGACACAGTTGGTGATTTGGTTGTTCTAAGTCATTTTGTACAATCGTAGAAGCTATAGAAAACTGCAGAAAAATTGATACATTTTAATTATAGTGTGAGCATAGAGTACTGAAAAATCCTGTGGACTGCCAAAAGATGAAACGAATCTGCCTTAGAAGAAGCACAGCTAGAATAACTCTTTGAAGTGCGGATGACGAGACTTTGTCTCATGTACTTTGGACACGGTATCAGGAGGGACCAGAAGCCGGAAGAGGACAAAACACTGGTAAATGCCTGGTAGGATCACGAAAGACCGTCAGAGATGGGTTGACACAGTGGCTGCAACAGTGGACTCAAACCTAACCATTGTGAGGACGCTACAGGACTAAGCAGCATTTTGTCCTCTTGTATATAAGATTGCTGAGTCTTAACTGACTCAGCACTTAACATCACCCACACAGTCACTGTCAAGCAGATTTTTGCTTTTGAGATTTAGAGAGAAGGCAGGTAGGAAGGGAGGTAAGGAAATTAATTTTTAGGCTCAATAGGAGAAATACTTGATATTATGTTTTATGATGGGCAGCATCCATGTATAAAATGCAGATAAAACGTTTTTGTCATGATAGCAATTTAAGCAAAATTTCATAAAACTTGGGCATAAAATCATTAGCAATACCATGTTGATAAGTTACTTTTCTGTCTCATTATGAGACCTTTTAATCTTTCTTTTTCCCTCTCTTTTTTTTCCAAAGTTAACTTTACAAGTTTTATTTTTTGTTCCCATTGACATTTTTTTTCTTTTAAAAATGTTTTATTATAAATTAGGTGAAGGTTTACAAAGTAGATCATCAGTTTTATAATCAACATATCATTTCAATCCATCCATTTCAATCACTTCATTATTCCATGGCTTATATAGCTGCCAGTTTCCTGTTCTCATTTCTTCTTATTTCCTTTAAAATTTTATTTTTATTTTATAATAAATCATTTTATTGGGGGCTCTTAAACAGCTCTTAAAACAATCCATATACATCCATTGTGTCAAGCACCTTTGTACATATGTTGCTATCATCCTTTTCAAAACATTTTCTTTCTGCTTGAGCCCTTGGTATCAGCTCCTTTTGTTTTTTCCTCCCTTCCCTTTCCCCCTCCTTTCATTCTGCTGGCTAATAATTTTTTTCTTCCCTTTTGTTTTGTGCTACAAAATTTTTGTCCTACGGGGAGAAGGGCCAGCCCCCCACAAATTAATCACGGGTTCGATAGGCACAGTTGTACGGTTAATATGTATAAAGGTTATAGTAAAGTCATAGAGAGCATGAGAGAGAGGAAATTGAAATAATGGAGTCAATCACAACTCATGGTAGCATGCTCACCTCCTGGATGGCCATGATCTTACCAGCCAGGTCCCGCACACAGCGTGGGCCAAGGTAAGGTGGGGTGGAGCCTGCCCTGCTGGAGACCAGGCAGGAGGCTGGACCCCCATTTATTGTCAACCAAGGTTTTTATCTACTTAGGGGGCGTGATTACATGTAACCACACACGTCACAGGAAGGGGCTGTACAATAGGCAATATAAGCAATAGGAGAGGGATATACAATGGGCATTGGTGTAACTAGAAGGGGATGAGCTAGGGGGGTACACATGATAGGAATGGGTGGAACTAGAGGTATACATGTGACAAGATGGGTGGACTAACCTTGGTCACCCTGAGGTGGGCTTGACCTCTCTGGGGTCTCCTACAAGGAAATAGTCAACTACTATCCTTATCAGAAGGGAGTGGGTCCTACTTGTGGGATAAACAGTGGTGACTGCTTGCTCTAGCTGGCTGATAACCCTTAGAGAGAGTAACTCCTGACCTAATTCAGTTGACCTCCAAGTGTATAGTCATCTGCTACGTGTAGCTAGCAGCTAAGTTTGGCATATATTTGGGGGAGACAACTTGGGAGAAATCTGTTTCCCACATTGTCCTGTGTGATTCTTGCTTTCTTTTATATGAATACTTTTTAATAAAAAATCTTAAAATTCTTTAGAAATAATAGGAACTGCACCAAGCACTGTTTGAAGTACTTTGTGTGGGAATCAGTCATACTTTCTAGCCTTTTTATTGAATATCGCTGTATTATAGGTGAAGAAATTATTCATATAGCTTAGGAAATGAGGTATCAGTGGAGAGCCCTTTGTCTTTGAGATCACGTCTCTTACAATCTCACTGTGCTGCCTTCTCGCCGTTAGTTTTCAGACCAGAGCAGTGCTGCAGCCAAAAGGACTGTTTTGGTGAAGACTGTGGCCAGGTAGCTGCTGTGGAGTAGTTCTGCTCTGGCCCCGCTCTTACTGTGAGCCAGAGTTGACTCCGTGCCGACAAGTTAAGCTTTTTGGTGGTAGTTTTAAAGTGAAATGTGATCTTTATTGAGCCCCAAATAACCAGCCTGTTGGTACTTGATCTTTCAGTATTTAGACATTCATTATACATGTACACACATGCCTGCATGTATGTGTGTGTATGCGTGTGTTTATATGCCACAACAAAGGCTGCAGTTATTCAGTCTAAAAGAATTTTTGTTTGGTGGCCATAATCAAGTATTCAGACTGAAATTTCACTTTTCCATCCTCTAAAGTTCTGTTTATCCACCCGTGGTTTATTAACAATATAGATGGCTTCACTCTAAATGTTTCTAAAATAAGAGTCTTATGTACTCACTATGTTTGAATATTGTTTTGTCTGACAGGCTAGTTATTTCAGTATATATACAATAATGCAGATTATAATTCTTAAAATGAGGAAACAAGATAGTCTAGAACTAACTTCCTACATAAATACTTAGAAAATTGAACAATATAGAAGCAAATATTTTTAGACAGTGGGCAGCACAGGACAGGAGACTCCCGAAAAGAAAGGGGGAAATGGAAAGAAGCTGGGAGAGAGCCCTACCATTGCCCTGGATTTCTGCCTGGCCCTAATTTCTGTAATGCGGAAATGTATGTAATGCAGATGAGTATCGGTTTTGGAATGTGGCAGAGAAACAGTCAGAGTTACAGGTTGCTGAGGCAGCTAGAATGCTCAGAGTATAACATAATATTATTGATAGCACACACGAATAAAAATTTTACTTCAGATTATCCAACAATGGTTACAGCAACCTATTGACAGGGAACTGCTGGAAGTTCAGGCTGTATTCAGAAGACCTGGAACAAGGAATATCATTGTTGGCATCAGATGGATCTTGGCTCTAAGCAGAGAAAACCAGAAAGATGTTTACTTGTGTTTCATTGATTATGCAAAGGCGTTTGACTGTGTACCATAATAAACTAGATGACCATGAGAAGTATGGGAATTCTGGAACACTTCAATGTGCACATTCAGAACTTGTACATTGATCAAGAGGCAGCTGTGCAAACAGAACAAAGGAATACTGCATGGTTTAAAATCAGGAAAGGTGTGCCATACTTGTCCAATCTTTAGGCTGAGCAAACCATCAGAGAAGCTGGATTAAATGAAGAAGAATGAGGCTTAATTAACAATTTGTGGTATGCTGATAATACAGCCTCGCTTGCTGAAAGTGAGGAGGAATTGAAGCCCTTGCTGTTGAAGATCATGGATTGTAGCCTTCATTCAGTATGGATTACAGCTCAGTGTAAGGAAGACCAAAACCCTGATGACTGGACCAATCCAGTAGGTAACATTCATGACACATGGAGAAAAGGTTGAAGTTGTCTAAGGTTTTGACTTAATTGAATCCACAGTCAATGCTCATGGAAGCAGCAGCCAAAAGATCAAAGATGTGTTGCATTAGGTAAATCTGTTGCACAAGCCCTCTTTAGAGTATTGAAGAGCAAGGATGTTTCTTTGAGGACTGAGGTGCACCGTACGCATCATATGCATGTGAAATTTGAACATTGAATAAAGAAGATTGTGGAAGAATAGAAGCATTTGAATTACCGTGCTGGGTAAGAATATGGATCATATAATGAACACCTAAAAGGACAAACCAATCTATAGGAAGAAGTAAGACCAGAGTGCTCCTTAGAGGCAAGGATGGCAAGACTTCATCTTAAATACTTTGGACATGTTATCAGGAGAGACCAGTCCTGCAAGGAGGACATGATTAATGAACCTATAGGGACAGCAAGTAGAATCAGGGTTTCGGGGTCAGGTGGGGGATACAGTGCTACTGGGGCGGGCTGAGGGAGTACGTGTAAAAGGGAGATGATGTCAAGGAGTCCAAGAAGAAGAATATTTGGAAATTGATTGCGGTAGCAATTGTATAATTCTGCTTGATGTGATTGAACTATGGAATGATGATGATACATGTATTAACTCCCAACTAATATATTTTTTTAAAATACCGAAGAAAATTGGAGAAAAAAAATAAAAGCATCAAAAGACTGAATAATTTATGGGTCAAAGCCATAAGGTTGATTTCCTGCTCATTGCCCCCCCAACTTGACTATACAAAGCATGCCTTACCAACTAGAATTATAAGTCTACACTTTAGGCATTTAGGGATGACAGATCTTTGCTACTCGAGTACAAAACTCTCAAATGAATCAAATAGGCTGTGTGGGCGTTAGTCTGTCTCTGAACCTTCTACTCAGAATACTTAATCAACAAAACTGGCAATAAAATGATACACAAAGCTTCCATTCTCAAAAAAAGAAAAAAATATTATAGAACATCATATTTTCATGAACAATGAATGCACATTCAATGTGCAATCCAGCAAAATATGTCAAGATTAGTGCATCATGTCTAATGTTTCCCCCTCTTCCACCCCAGGCATGTAAAGTTGATCTAAAAAGAGTAATATAATCTGTAATCTAGTGCAATATATAATCTACAGTTAAAAGTAGGTAAACCATGTATGGTCATTGAGTTAGTTTATTGTGCCAACCTGGCCGATAAACACAGGTGGGATTAATTGAAGGGCGGAGGGATAAATGACTCGGTGAGCCTCACCTTTCTAGTTTTCGGGTCTCTTGCTTTCTAATGGTCACACCAGGGTGCAGCTGTCTTAGCAGTTCCCTGCTTCAGCTGGCAAGGCTGACTTCCTTCAAGACATCCCTGAGGAGATGCCCACGGACCTACCCCGATGCAGCCCTGGGTGCTGAAGCAGCCCTGTGGAGACCCCTGCCAGCGCTGAGATGCTTACACATTCACTGATTCGGCTTTCCTCCTGCAGTCGGCGTCATTGTGTGTGTTTTGTGAGATGGAGGAGGACTTTCTGGATTGGTGTTAGACATATGGGTTAATGATGGGTTTGTGGGCTTGGGCAGCACAGAGTTGGGGTGTTTTCTTGATGCTCACTTAACCTTTATATAAAATTCTCTCTTATACATGAGTTTCTGTGGATTTGTTTCCCTAAAGTACCCAAACTAATACAGTCATCTCCATAAATAAAGAAGTTTACATCATAATTAAAAAACAGAATAGTACAAAATAAGAATAGAAAATAACTTTTTAATTTGACAGTGCTGTTCAATATAACACCTGTCCCTAATAGCACTGTGGTGGTTTGCTGTTCTTCGGACCCCAGGAAGGAGTTTAGGGTACCACTCTGACGCACTGCTTCTTTACAGAATTCTCGCTGCGGAACCAACACTGAGTAGTGGTTTCACTTTCCACCTTTTCCCAGTAAAGCAGAAACCATCTTTGGATTTCTTTGTGTTAGCACAAACAGGTACAGGACTTTTGTAAAAGTAAAGTGGTGTGAAAGGTGACATTCAAAAAGCAGGAGATCCCTGTGCCCTCTCCCTTCTAATCAGATGGTTCAAGTTAATATTTAAAGTAGTTTCAGTATTTGTTAGCTTTCTTAAGCTTCTTATACAAGTTATGTCTGTAATCCACTTCGAACCACCGATTGGATCTCTGTGATTGTGGAACCTATTAAAATGCTTAAGATTATGATTTTGAAGAGCTTTAGTAGAATTCAACATTGGCTTTGTTACTTGGCTCCTAATGACTTTGGGAAAGATTCTTAATTTCTCTTTACACCAGATTTTTACTCATATGTAAGGACAGTAATAATCCTTACTGTGAAACCCATGGAGGTTATAAAATGAGATCATCTATATGTTGTACTTAGCAAAGTATATAACCCAGAATAAGCCTTCCATAGATAGTAGCTATTTTTATTATTATGTTCGCTAGTTTACATGGCAAATTGGTTCTCATTTAACTATTTCCACACAGATGATTTAATAATTTTGATTAAAATTGTCAGTGTGTCATCATTCTTCTTCATTCCTTTCTAGGGGTGCCATTTCTGGTACCCTAGTTTCCATGCCCCCTAGTTTTCTTTCAAAATCTCATGTCACTTGTGGTTCTCATCTCATAGAGATTTTTCAAGGGGTTCACTACTCACAGGTGCTGGTATCAACTGGCCCAGTAAGTCTGGATTTTTTAAAAATTTGACCTCTTTCCTCCTGTTATATCAGTTTCCACTTGTGACTCTACTCAGAACAGCTGGTAGTGATATGAATCATAGTTTTTAAAATGGTTATACTTTATCTTTTTAATATTGTTTCTTAAAAAATAAAATTATATATTAATATAACTGAGTATTTCAGTAATTGGTGGTTGAATTAATTACTTTTCTTCTGTTTTTGACTAGGAGCTGTAGACTGTCAGTCTTAGGAAATTTTGTACAGACTATTTTTTGTGCTATCAATATTCTTTCAGAAGCGGTTTTGACCGGGCCTACCTCACCCGTGCCCACTCCCGGGAACGGGAATGAAACTGCGCTTGGACCAGTTGCACAGCCAAAGAAAATTCGAGGAATCGGATTTGGAGATATCTTTAAAGAAGGCTCTGTGAGACTTAGGACAAGAACATCTAGTAATGAAGTAGAAGTCAAAAAAATAGAAAAGGTATTCAATGTGAATTTGACTTTGATTACCTCATTTCATTCCTTTCTTAACCGTTTTTCAAAACTTAAAATAGTTTGCAATTCTGTTATTTCCTTTTTTTGGAGCTGGTTTATTTGTTTATAAAAGAGAACACTGTATGAAATGATTTTTTCGAATGTGAGTACAAGGGTTTTCAAAAAGTTCATAAAGAAAAATGGAATTAAAAGGTAATGGATTTTTTCCCCCGCAAACTTTTTGAAACACTTTTTGAATCTTATAAAAATTAGAATGATTATTTCCTGGAACTTTTACAAACTATTCTTTATGGAAACTGCAGACTTTTTGGTATCACGTGATAAATATAAAATGCAAAGTTTTTTTCTTTCTCTCTTTAAAGATCAAATCGTATGTGTTTAATTTTAAGACCTAAAATGTGTCTCTTAAAAATGGTTTAACCAAAAAACAAAACAAAGGTTTCACAAGGAGGTGTTGAGTAGGCATTACTTAATTTTGGTCCAGATTGTCATGAATGGTTAAATTAACAAATTTCCTGGAATTTTTGTAGAATTTTCATTTTCTTTAGCATTTCACTTGCATTGTGATATAGTAATAAGTGAATGTACTATATAGGTTTAAGTTCTAGTGAGATATATCAAATAAAACCCAAAGTTTTTATTTTGGGAGACAAAGATAACTATAACCCTTAAAGTAACTGTTTTAGTGTGGCTGTTCTACTAGCAGCACCATGGAGATTCAGGCAGGCTTCCCTAAACTTTTAGGTAATTGCTTGACCTGGAGTTCTTATTTATATCTTTTTTTGTTTAAACTCTTAAGCATTAAAAGTATTTCAGTATTTACTTGCTACGTAGTTAACATTATAGTTAAGACTGTTTTGGTTGGTGAAATATGCAGTTTTCTCCTCAGGTCGTTTTCAGCATTTTCTTTTTTACCAGTAGCTTTCTACATGTTGTTATTGTCAATAGGGCTCAGGAAAAATAATTACTTTCTTCCCTATCGTCTCTTATCTCTGAGAACATTTGACCTTGAGATTTGGGGACCTAACTAATTCTTGATTTAAAAGGATTCAGCTAACAATTAGAATCTCCTGGGATTTGGAATTCTCTTCTGTACAGACATACACATATAACCAGGAGGAATATTGGAAAAGCAGTTCCTGCATCAGGAAGAACATTGCATTAGTCCATCTAGAATGGACATCACCAACTATAAAAGTTAAGATTACATGAAGAACTCTTTGATTAAAGGTCATATTAATAACCTCTCAATCACTTTGAACAATGTTCTCTATCAGAGTTGTTTCAGGGTCGCCATTTTTGTTGGCGTGTGTGGCTTGCTTTGATAACTGATCTAGGAATTTATTAAAGGAGGGAGCATATTTGCTGTATTTGAAGATGTCATCACATTGGAAGAAGTACTAGTTAGAATTTGGGGAGAAATTTAAGTGAGTGTCTTGGAAGACTGACAAAAAACAATGATAGTAAGTTAACAGTGTGTGCAGATTTTTAAACAGTGAAATCTAAGGTCAAATGGTATTTCTGGAGAGAGTACTCAAAGAAACAACAGTATAAGACTTATTGTGGTCAATTATAATGAAAATATTTCTACCAGTGTGTATTTTTTGTTTTGTTTTTAAAATCATTTTATTGGGGGCTCATACAACTCGTATCACAATGCATACTTACATCCATTTTACATTTGTTGCCATCATCATTCTCAAAGCATTTGCTTTCTAATTGAGCCCTTGGTATCAGTTCCTCATTTTCCCCCCCTCCCTCCCCACCCCCCTCCCTTACAAACCCTTGATCATTTATAAATTATTATTATTTTGTCATGTCTTACTCTGTCTGTCGTCTCCCTTCACCCACTTTTCTGTTGTCTCCCCCAGGGAGGGGGTTATATGTAGATCCTTGTAATCGTTTCCCCCTTTCTACCCAATCTTATCACCACTCTCACCACTGGTCCTGAAGGGATCATCCGCCCTGGATTCCCCGTGTTTCCACTTCCTATCTGTACCAGTGTACATCCTCTGGTCTAGCCAGATTTGTAATGGAGAATTGGGATTATGATAGTTGGGGGGGGGAAAGCATTTAAGAACTAGAGGAAAGTTGTATGTTTTATAAGTGTGTATTTCTAAGGTTGTAACATTATCTAAATGTTTTATTCAGATAGCAATAATGAAGTATAAGGACGTTTTTCTTCTTTCTAAATCTTTGTCTTTGTGGAACTTTAATTCCTTGTTGGAGGGTAAACTTTATAGAGCCAATGGTTCTAGGTTCGAATTAGGTACCATTTCCAAAGTATTTTTCACATCTAGAAAATGGTAAATAATAGTGCCTCTTTCGTGCAGAGTTTTGAGGATTAAGTTATAATTTGTTCTGAAAAGCTATTGTTACTTACTTTCGAGGTTCTGAAAATAAATGATATGCTGTACAATGAACATGAGAGCATGTGCACTTTAAAATAGGGAGTTCTTAGTTTTAAGGATCTTCGGAGATCTTTTCTAACATTTTAGTCATATTATTAACACCAATTTAAGACCACTCAGGGAAATGTAAATAATTAAGAAACTTTGATTGACAATGTTATCTTTATTCAAAATTAAAGTAGGTGATACTGTCTTTTTTTGTTTCAGCCTTCACAGGTACAACTAGTGGGGTCCAAAACTCAAATTGCAGAGGTAACAAAAACAGAAACCGATGGTAAAATTAAAGGTAAGATATTGTATAAAGTCTTGTTGAAAATAATATTCTCAAATTTACTGTGACTCTTATTGAAGGCAGTTGTTATAGTATATCAGAATAATTAAACCCAATTAGATGTAAGCACCATGAAAGCAAGGATTTTACTTTTCCTAGTTCACTGGGTTAGCCCCTGTAATTGACTAATTTTCATACTTAAAATTTTTAAATACTTTCTAAGCCTCAGAAATACAAAGGAGCAGTTTAATTCTTCCCTATGGGTTGCAAAAAGTCAGAATGAACTTGATGACAGTGGGGTTTTTTTGGCTTGTTTATTTTGTTTAGTTCACATAGATTGACAAAAGAATTTGCATTTGTTGAATGAAACAATTTGTATAAGTTACATTTTTTGCATTCTTTATTTCAGCCAAGGAATATTGTAGAACATTATTTCCTTATGAAGGTACTAATGAAGATGAACTTAGTTTTAAGGAGGGGGAAATAATTCATTTGATAAGTAAGGTAAGATAAAAGTAGTTCTTTTTTTAATGTTTCATTTAATTTTATTCATAGAAATAGTTGTGAAAATTCTATATGCCCATAAAATGTAAATTTTGCAGAGCTGGGATTTTGTCTTGCTGGTATGTCCTGAGAACTTGGCACTTAGTGTGTGATACAAAATTCCTTTTTGAATCTGTTTTTGGTCTTTGTTGTTATTCATCTATTGGGAATTATTGGTACCACAGCATTCTGTTTTTCTATTCTAATTCCCACGCTACGTTTCTGTTCTCAGTTCCTATTCCAGCTTACTCTATTTTTCTCTCTTATTTTATTAAAGGAAAAAAGTAAAGTAGGGAACGCAATAGTTCTTAAATCATGGCGCTCGACAGAACTCAGAGACAATACTATTAAGGGAGTTTATCAGGGAAGGTAACAGGTTACCACAAGGCAGAACTAGTCAAGATAACAGTCTTTGGTTCACATATACCTCTTCTCTCCTCAGCCAGCAGCCAAGTGTCTCTCAGATTCTTGGTCCCTTGGCGTCTGCTCCTGTGGTCCAGGAAGCCAGCCCCCCTCTCTGCCTCTCGTCTCGTAGTCTCTCTCAGTGCTGCTCCTCTGTTCTTTCTCAGAGCCTCCTTGCCTCTGGTTTTGGCCTCTGCCAAACTTCAGTCTGAGATCTTGAATGTTTTCCCACTGGAGGCTTTTCTTACATGATGGTCCTGGGAATTCTTACAGCCAGGGGAGTGACACCTAAAACTGACCAATCCCCCTGATTTGTGTTACAGTAGCCCTGTTTGCATAGTCCCACCCAATCATTTGGTGGGAGTTACAGAGACTTCGAAATTAAGAAATTTCACTTTACTACAGCTATGAAATTCTTTATACTTTGGAAAATAATGTGGCTATTTCAGAGAGGGATTCATTAACTACTAGTAATATAAGAAAATAATAATATATGTATTTCTGTTTTGCTTATGGACTTGAATAATTTTAAGAATCTTTTTTTCTATTTGTCACCAGATTGTTTAGGGTAGTGTTTGCCAAAGTGGGCACTACCACCTCCTGAGGGCACTGGTATGATCCAGGGGCCTGCAAAAGCCGATACCTTGAGTTATGGATAAAGTGTTTAATTGCCAGGGGAGTGCTAAGTAATTTCTCACGAAAAGGGAAGTGGTAGGCCAAAAAGTTTAGGAACCACTGGCTTAGGGTATATAATTTTTAAATATTTAATTTGGACTGCTGACACCTAATTTTCATGCAATGATGGGTTTTGGGAATGAGCATTAGATGATCTTGTTCATTTCTTCTTTTTTAAAAATCATTTTATTGGGGCTCTTACAGCTCTTCTCATAATGCATACATCCATCCATTGTGTCAAGCAGGTTTGCACATGTTGCCATCATCATTTTCAAAGATCTTGTTTATTTCTCAATCAACTGAAAAAAATGTTTTTTAAGTGACTGCAATGTTAAGAGTGCTAGTTAAGTACAGTTTAGAAACGCCTTCCTGCTTGCTTGCCCTCCTGCCTTTCTCTACTTGTTTTCTCCCTTCTGTTTCCACTTGTACCTTTTCTGTCCCGTCCTCTCTCCTCTTTCCCATCCTTGAGACCTAAACTTTGTAGGCTATGTTAACAACAACGAAAGAAAGTTGCCGGAACTAATATGTGGGAGAAGGTTCTCTTAGAAGGACCTCATTATGTGTTTTTGTTTCTAATAATGGAATTCTTTTGCTCTTTTGTTGTAAACCTCTTCTTTACTTAAAGTTAATTCCCGACATCTTAATTACTTTTTGTTTTGTTTTGTTCTTTCAGGAGACTGGAGAAGCTGGCTGGTGGAAGGGTGAGCTAAATGGTAAAGAAGGAGTATTTCCAGACAATTTTGCTGTTCAGATAAATGAACAAGATGAGGACCTTCCTGTAAGTGTTTGTCAATTATGACATGACTTTTAAGAACCTTCTGAGCAACATTTTTAAAAAAAAGTTTATTTTTTATTTTTTAAAGTCATTTTATTGGGGGCTCATACAACTCATCACAATCCATACATACATCAATTGTATAAAGCACATTTGTACATTTGTTACCCTCATTATTCTTTTTAAAAAAAATTATTTTATTGAGGGCTCGTACAATTCTTATCACAGTCCATACATACATGCATCCATTGAGACAAGCACATATGTACACCTGTTGCCATCATCAGTCTCAAAATATTTGCCCTCTACTTTAGCCTTCAATATCATTTGTTCATTTCCCCCCTCCCTCCCCCCTCCCTCCTGAACCCTTCATAATTCATAAATTATTATAGTTTTGTCATAAGTTACACTGTCTGATGTCTCCCTCCGCCCTCTTCTCTGCTGTCCATCCCCCAGGGAGGAGGCTGTACTTAGATTCTTGTAATTGGTTCCCCCCTTCTACCCCACATTCCCTTCACCCTCCAGGCCTCGCCCCTCTCACCGCTGGTCCTGAAGGAGTCATCTATCCTGGATTCCCTGTGTTTCAAGTTGCTATCTGTACCAATATATATCCTCGGGTCTAGCCAGATTTGCAAGGCAAAATTGGGATCATGATATTGGGGGGGAGGAAGCATTTAAGAATTAGAGGAAAGTTATATGTTTCATCGTTGCTACCCTACACCCTGATTAGTTTGTCTACTCCCCAAAGCCCCTCAGCAGGGGGGTGTTCCATTGCTAACCGATGGACTCTGAGTCTCCACTCTGCACTCACCCACCTTTACAATGACATGATTTCTTGTTCCTTGATGCCTGACACCACATCCCTTCGACAGCTTGTGGTCACATATGCTGGTGTGCTTCTTCCATCTGGGCTTTGTTGCTTCTGAGCTAGTTGGCCGCTTGTTTATCTTCCAGCCTTTAAGACCCCATACGCTATATCTTTTGATAGCTGGGCACCGTTAGCTCTTTTCACATTTGCTTATGCACATGTTTGTCTTCAGTGATTGTGACAGTAGAGCAGGCACCCACTGATATGATTTTAAGTTCTTTGATGTCTGATAACTGATCCCTTCTACACCTTGTGGTCAGACAGGCTAGTGTGCTTATTCCATATGGGTTTTGATGCTTCTCGGCTAGATGGCCGCTTGTATGTCTTCAAGCCTTTAAGTCCTCAGACGCTGTATCTTATGGTAGTTGGGCACCATCAGCTTTCTTCACCACCACCTTTGCTTATGTTCACATTTTTCTTCAGTAATCGATTCGGGAAAGTGTGCATCCTGGAATGCCAATTTAAAAACAATGTGTTCTTGCAATGAGTAAGTGCTTGAGTGGAGGCCCAATGTCCTGCTGCCTTAATACTAAACCTCTAAATATATGCACATTTTTTAAAGAAATACAAAATGTATGCATGAGGTGATTGTTTACAGAGCAGATCATTTTCCATTCAAACATTCATACCAACAACAACAAAAAAAGAAGAATTTATACACATTTTATTTCTGTCTCCCTTCTTGTATCTCCACAGTGTAACATCAATTAGCCCACCTTCCTACCTGTTTCCTGTTGCCATTTCTCTTCCTTTCCTAACCCTGTCCATGGGAAATTCTGCCCTTTGATCTCAAATCATCGATTTTCCTTAAGGTCTGTGTACCTCCGTAGTGTTATTGGTTTCTTTATAGCCCTATCTGTTTGATTGAAAATTGAGCCATGGGGATTATTTTTTTTTTTTTTTTTTTTTTAAGACCTGAAGGATGACTAAAGGTCTTGAGGATTCCAGTAAACCTGGTCCCTCTTATGACTGAATCTCCCCCCCGTTTTCCTCTCACTCTATCTAGGGCCTTTTGTGTTTCAGAGCAGTTAGTAGCACTGAGTTGCTATCTAGTTAATACTGGTCTCATTGTCATGGAGACTGATAAGTGAGTCGTCCATATGGCAGTTGGACTAATTCCATGTGTCTTTGATTCAACCCTCTTCTTTTCTGTGTGCTTTTGACGATTGCTCGCAAGCAGTTGAAGAACCCCATTTTATTCACTAATGGAGGATGTAGAACGTTTGTCTTTGTGGACTGTGTAAAGCCAAGTGAAGTTGGTGTCCACCGAGACTAGTCTTGAGTCCCCATGGGGTCAGAATGCACTGAAAATTAACTCATTAGCCTCCATAAGAAGGGTATATTATAAATTAATAACACGCTTATTTAAAAGAGAGATAAATAATTCCTAGTCATTTATCAATGATCTTTTGCCTTTCTACAGTCTGACACCCTCCACCCCCTTTTCCCTATTTAGTTTGTAAATAGAAAAAGACAGGTAGCAGACACATAAAACAAGAGAAGCTGCCGAACTGAGTTTAAGCCCATGCAAGACTCTCTAACTGTTGTCATTTTAGTTTAATTACTGGACTTTATAGAGACTTAGTTTCCCTCGGGGCTACTCCTTTGCTAAAATACATTCAGTATTGATTCAGCCTTCAGCCTACCTTACTTTTTATACATTCGTTAATATATTTTGCCTGCTTATATTGGATGTTTTTACTTTATTACTTATCAATTATTCTTAATTCATAAAAATCAACTTTACATACTTAGTGGATTTTAATAGGTTGGAAAATAGGCTTTTCCTATAACCACTTCAGGAGTTTTAAAGAATTAATAGTGAAAACTAGGCTTATTAATAACCTACTGTGTTTATATAGTAGTAGTAATATTTTAAACCAAGTTTCCGTTTCTTCCCTATTCCCAACCTTTAGTTGTGAAAAAGAAATAATATTGTGCTTAACAAAGCGAATCAAAAACATGTTGCTGCCAAGTCAATTCTGACTAACAGTGACCCTGTAGGAAAGTGTAGAAGTGCCCTGGGGAGCTGGAATCCTCACAGAAGCAGACTGCTATATGTTTCTCCCTGGGGCTAGTGGATTCGAACTGTTTACCTAGCGACTCAGTGCTGACCCACTGCACCAACAGGGTTCCTTCGAATGATGCACAAGAACTTGTCTGTCAGAGGAGACCAGGCAGAATATTCTTGCTAATCAATAAGATTTTTAGACTTACTCAACTCATGATAACTTTTGAAATGCAGATATTTGACTGACTTTTGATTAAGGAGGTATTTATTTTTATAGGGTGTTTTTTTTTCCAGTGACTTTTTGTGGAGATGTTAAGATGTTAGTATTTTGTAATGGGAAGAAATGAGGAGAAATTTATTCGACCTACTTTGGCTCCCTTTTCAGAGGAAAATACTACTCATTGCTCTTCCTGACAATTAGATTTGTACGATAGCCTTATAATGTAGGATAAAGTATAGGTATCTGCTTTTGCAGATCTCTCCGTTTGTTCCAATGGTTTTGCCCATTGGAGAAATTCTGTTTGAGGTTATTGATCAGAATTGATTTTTTAAAATAAATATTTAATATATAAACTGTTCATCTATTATTTTAACAGAAACCAAAGAAACCACCACCTCCTGTGAAAGGCCCAGGTATGTAAGAAGCATAGTGTTCAGGTTGCTCTTTTTCAAGGTTTCAAATATGGAAGTTAAGAAGTTGGACCTGATATAAACAATTGTTACCGACAGAGCCCTATATGATGTCCTATACTATTCCAGAAGTCTTTCAAAATATATGAAAATGAGAGTATGTACATAAATTAATATAACTGGTAAAAATATAAACGGTATTCAAATGCCTAATAATAAAGTTGGTCATAACATCAAAAATAAAAATTTTAACCTATTTTACTAAATTCATTATAATTACCTGACCATTTCTACTTTTTCAGATCCAATTTGTTTCTTAATGTTTCACATAAATACAAATTATTTATGTACTCTTCCTTGAGATAATGTATTAGAGGTAAACTAGAAAAAGTAGTTTTATTTTAACTGTTTAATAAATTATAGTATGTTTAGAAGTATCTTTCATAGTTAAAATTTTGTGATCTGGCTCGCTGATGTTGTTAAAATTTGCCCCAAAATTTGTGATTTTTTTTTTTTTACTAGTACAGTAATGCCATTTGATGTTGGTCCAACGTAGTCCACATTCATGCTCTTGAGTTTGTATTTGCTAATATAAGTACCAAGCTGGAAAGGAAAGCATGCGTTGTAACTGATTTTTATGAAGTTGCTGTTAAGAGGCGTTCTATAAAGTTGCAGTGTTCAATATGATAACCCTAGCCTCATAGGTCTTTTTAAATTGAGGAAAATTAAATAAAATTAATTTGGGGTGTGTGTGTCACGTAGACCACATTCAAGTGGTCAAATATTGTGAAGTACTAAATGAAGAACGTATTTGTCATAGAAAGTTGCACTGTGTATTGCTGCTGTAGTATTGACAAGAGTGTGGCCAAGAACGGAACTGAGATCAGTTTTCGCTCAGTGATACAGGGTTATCACGGCTGGCCCAGGGTTAGAGATACAACTCAGTGATATAAGGTTCTTTCTACTAAATTAAGTTGTCATCCGACGTTAGTTTTAATAAATGAAATCTATAATTTTAGTAGTTTTACAAAATTAAGTTGTATGTTTTCCTTTTAGCTCCAAAGCCTGAGCTGCTAGCTTCAGAGAAGAAGTATTTTGCTATAAAGTCTGATGAAAAGGGTGAGACTGTTTCTTCTACTCTCAAAAAAATAATTCTCTGTTTCATTATTAACATTTTAAAGAACATTTCATACTGAGTCAGTTAATACTGCTTTGTAACAGGTGTTGAGTATTTTCCTCTGCTGGGGGTTTTCTGGGAGTAGTTTATCAAAAGTGATAGGAAATTAAGATTTTACTAAAACTGATACCAATTTGCATTTATTAAAAAATTAAACAATTACATTGATGAGTTTAGTATATGATCATAGTTTAAAATAATGTACAAGAAAAGAAAGCACTAAACAATTGCTTTATTTATTTAATTTATTTAATATACTTAATTTATTTATGATGTCTCAGTTAAAATAATTTTTAGCAGTTTCCTTAGCCTTGGCAGTTCTGTGAGAATAAGCATTGGGCTTTTAACAGCAAGGTTGGTGGTTCAAATCCACCAGTGACTCAAAGGGAAAAGGATGAGGCTCTTTCTTCCTATATAGATTTACAGTCTCAGAAACAGTATATAAGGTTAGTATGAATTAGTGTTGACTTGACGGCAATGGATTTGGGTTTTGAGAGAGGTGCAGACTAAGTTCCTAGAAAATATCAAAGTAATTTATTATATACTTTTCTGATTACATATATCTATCATGGAAACTTGGAACATTATTCTAAGACACAAGAGTATGTTGAAAAGTTGACTCATACTGTTTATCTGGAGACTGTGTACCACTTTGCATTTATATAGAAAGATCTATCTGCAGGGGCTGTCTCCTTGATTAGGTTATTTCCATGAAAACCTTGAACACAATATTTGTGTTGTAGAATGCTCTGTTTGTACTGTCAGCCTGTAGTTTAGTCCCTCCCTTTCTATTGTTATTGTATCCTTTTAGTTAATTCATTGCTCTTACTTTTTTCTCTGATCTAACTACTTTATCTCTGCAATGTTACCAGGTTAATTTTTCAGATCAAAATCAACTCCAAAATTATATTTTTGCTGTCATCTTCCACCCTTTTCATGCATTAAATGCATACTGCATTCTGTTCAATGATTATGTCCAGCACTCTCAAAGAGTGTCATTCACATGTTTTACACTTAGCAAGGAATGCTTTCGTATTTTTATCACTTTAATTGGGTTATGATACAGAAATAATTCATACTTAAAATGTTTATTAATTTCAGTTTGGTCTCTTCTGATATACCTATTGTTAAGATACAAGTCTGGGATCATCTTATTACTTGCATATAAATTTGTCCTGCCTCAAAAACTCATCTTAAAGGACATGCATTACTAAAAGTGTTACTGACTTTTCTATCTACAGCATGGTAACTGTCTTTTCCCTTCTACCCATGGGTAGGGGTTTGTAAAAATTCAGTTACTGATTCTCTATAGGTGCTGAATCAGCCAGCCGATCTTACGAACAAAAGGGAAGTTGATACAAGGGAAGATGATACATTTTTTACTATGCTTAGTAGTAAAAATTCCAGCCATCGCATAATAGCAGTGACTGGGTGTACCCTACATGAAATGATTTTTTTTTTTTGAAATGATGATTTTTAAAAATTGAGCAACAGGCATTTTGGGACTGATCACGGACCATGAGAAATATTATCTTTGATGAATCCCGTAATGAGAATCCCATTTAGTGCCTGGAAAGTTTATAGGCATCAGGAAAAGGGAAGTGAAACAGAGATCAATGTTTGCACTGAAACATTTAGGAGACAGAAAGGCAAAGGATATTACAATTTGGGGACAAAGTGCCAGGTTGAAGGCAGCTGTAGAAATATACTCAGACCTAAGAAGCCTTGTCCTGAGGCTTTGTACTGATGTATGCATGCATAAAAAGAATTGTAGCTGGAAAAATAACTGCTGGAAATCATAAGTGAAACAAATTCTGGAACTTAGAAATAGTTCGTGTTCCCACAACCCAGTGAATCATGATGAAGAGGAATGTGAAATATTTTAAAGACCTAAACTGAACTTTAATAAATCTAAAGACGCAGTGTCTGAATTAAAGGCTCTGAGTGGCATTGCCCGCAGACTGGAGACTACAGAAGAAAAGATCAGTGAACTTGAAGACACAGCCTTAGGAGCTATGCATAACTGCCAGAAAAAACAGTGGGGACAAGGGGCCTGGTGACCTCCATCCAGCGATCATATCAGGCAGTCTTACTTAGATGTATTTGGAGTCACTGCAGGAGAAAAGAAATAGAAAAAGTATTTGAAGAAATTAAACTTCACAATTGGTGGAGATATAAGCGCATAGATCCAGTGAATCCTAAGCATAAGAAACCAAAAGGAAACATCCTGACTGCACATTGTCATAAATGTGGTGAAACCCAAAGCGAAACTCCTGAAGTGTGAAAATAACTGTCACTTGAGGAGCTATGTGCCCTGCCCAAACACATTTCAGAAACGAAGTCAAAATAACCTTCAGACAAAAGTCTGAGCGGACTCACAGTACAAAAATGTTCAAAGTCGCTCTTTAGTGAGAAGGGAAATAATACTAACTGGGCATTTGGATCTATATAAAGTGATGAGAAAAGCACCCCCCACCCCCAAAAAAAAGTAATATGTGAGTAAATGTAAAATAATTTTTCTCATTTTTAGACGCCAGGAATTTTCTCATTATCCTCATGTAACATCTAGCAAAAGTAATATTAAAATATGAATGCTGCCATTTATTTATTTAGTTGTTTGACTTCCAATTTGCTTCTGTTAAGATAATTTGTGGCCTAATTTTTCTGAGGGAATCTTTTAAAGCCACTTTTCAATTGAATGAAGTTTCCTTCAGTCAAATTAAAACCGGACAAAATTTCGCTAAAATTTACTTAACTGTATTCTTAGATACCATGAAATGCCACAGTGTGTGGAGAAAAAATGACCTAGTGATGGTAAAAGTCTTGACGTAGTCATATTGTGAACTTCAACAGGCAGAAACGTTCTTTTATTGCTGGTCTAGTGACATTTGGATATATGCATCGTTAGAATTAATTATTTCCTTTTAAATAAAAATGAATATGAATCAACATTGTATCCTTGCTTCCACAACTGTGAGGGTTTTTTTCAAACCTTGATTAGGGTCAATTTGAGGAACCTTAAACCATATATTAGGGAAATACAGTATTTTCTACATGTATACATGCTCAGACTGCTTACTTTCCCTGTTGGAGTTCCACAGAAGATGTACTTTGAAAAGTTGTATTGTTAGGTGAGAAAGCTACTGGAAACCATGAAACCAGACACTCTTTTACCCATAACTCTTCATGGCTCCCTCTAGTTTCATGGGATGTGTCCCCAAATTTTTAGAATGGAAGTTAATTCTAGATGTGCCAGCCTGTGGCAGTTTTCATTGCCTACTCCAGAGCTAACACCACCATGTGCATTTTGCTGAAGTTGCATAACAGTTTCCTGGCTCTTGGCCACAGTGGCCCAGTGGTTAGGCACTCATCTGAGAACCAAAAGATCAGCAGTTCAAACCCACCAACTGCTCTGTGTGAGAACGATGTGGAAACCTACTTAGGGGACATTTCTACTCTCACTCTTCTCTGTGAGTTAGAATTGACTGTGACATTGGATTCTTGTGTTCTTCTCTCAGACAGACTTAAACTGATGACTATTCTTTGCCCCATGAGAGTAATGAGTCTTTCTTCCACTTACATTTCAGTTGCTCACTGTCTTGTTTTGTGTCCTAATCTTGGGGTATGTATGATAGAAGGAACTATCATTCTCAAATGCCAGGTAGTGAGGCATGTATGTACAGGTATAGGAGAGAACAAAAGAAAAAGGTTAAACTGTATAAGTGAGCCATCAGAAGTCAGATGGTAACTTTTATCTACTCGTCTTTCTCTGTCCTCTCCTGTTCCCGCCAAATTACAGCCTCTTGGAGAGCATGAGGCGCTGCTACACTCAGTCTGCTTCCATGTTGTGGGGTGTGTTTTTTTGGTAGGGGCAAAGGAACTGTGCTCACTTTTGCTTGAGGAGAATTTCAGAGTTTCATTACAGCAGTGTGCGCGGTCTGCCTTCTTTTAGAATTGATTTATAGGCATAACATAGGCGGATGATATATTCCTCCAAGCATGGATTGGTAATCTGGGTTTCTCATTAGTAGACAAAGATATAATTGTGACATTTCTTCCTGAATTTTTACCCAAATTGCCTCTACCTCTCGCATAGACTTCAGGCCAGCATTGAAGAGCAGCAGGGTGCTGTTGCTGAGATGGTGTGTACACCTGCTAAGAGTTCAGTGAGGGCACAGGAGACTGCTCACGAGCTGGTTCTGGGGCTTGTCATGCCAGCGATTGAACTGTGGCTTACTCCGTCATCTTAAAAGGTGTGAGGCCTTATTGGCTGCATACAGGTGACCTCTTGCAGAAGGTGTTTGTGGTATTTCTGTTCCCTCTCCCTTCAAGGGGTCCAAGTGGCAGCATTAAGTTATTCGCTCACTGAGAAGATGTTTAACGAAGGCGACACCTCGTTGGAACGGTCCTATCTTTAGTGTCTTAGTCGCAGGCCGTCTGGGCATTCAAACAACAGGGCTCATGACGTCCTCCACCGCCCGAGTGCTCTAATAGCCTGAGAGCGTTGGGGTAGATGTAGCCCCAGTTCCTGTTTCTTTTGCATTGTGCAATTCCTGCCTGAAATATATTTTTTAAAATACAGTGAACCCTCGCCACTTCGCGCTTCGACTTCCGCGGCTTCACTCTATCGCGGGTTTTGCGTAACAGCGCATGCTCTGTCATTACTGCC